>NW_022589756.1:1373294-1376635 GCF_004348235.1 Phoca vitulina
TTTTTTTTTTTTTTTTTTGGTTTTTTTTTTTTTTTTTTTTTTTTTTTGAGAGAGAGAGCACACACATGTGAGTGCAGGGGGAGGGACAGAGGGAGAGAGAGAATCTCCAATTGAGTGTGGAGCCCGATGATGGGGGCTTGATTTCAAGACCCCGAGATCATGACCCGAGCAGAAATCAAGAGTCAGATGCTTAACCAACTGAGCCACCCAGGTGCCCCTAATTCTTTTTCAATTTTTAACATTTTATTAGGGAAATTTTCTTTTTTTAGCATTATTGGGGTATAATTAATATGCCAAAAAATGGACACATTTGATGTATACATCTTGATGAATTTGGACATATGCATAAACCCATAACAGCATCACCACAACCAAGGCACTAAATATATCTATCACCTGCAAAAATTTCCTTCTGTTCTTTTCTGTGTTTTTTGTAAGAACAATTAACGAGATCTAGCCTTAACATATTTGAAGTGCACAATACCCTATGGTTAACTGTAGGTAGACAATGTTGTACAGCAGATCTCTAGAACTTCTTCATCTTGAATAACAGAAACTTTATACCTATTGAAAGATAGGCCCCCATTTCCTCCACCTACCAGCCCCTGGCAATCAGCATTCTATTCTCTGCTATTTTAGATACCTCCTGTAACTGGATTCATGCAGTATTTGTTCTTTCGGGACTGGCTTATTTTACTTCACATGATGGCCTCTGGCTTCACCCATGTTGTCACAAATGGCAGGATTTCCTTCTTTGTTAAGACTGAATAATATTCCACTGCATTTTTATACCACATTTTTTTTGGTCCAATCATCTGTTGATGGACATTTGGGTCATTTTCAAATCTTGGCTACTGTGAATAATGTTACAATGAATGTGGGGGTGCAGAAAAAAAAGAACTACCCTATGATCCAGCAATCTCACTTCTGGGAAGATAGACAAAATGACTGTAATGGGAATCTCAAAGAAATATCTACACCCCTATGTGAATTCTCATCCTAACAATGGTTTTCATTTTAGCATCTACCTATACCACCCTCTCCTCTTTCATTTTCCTTTTCCTCTTATACAGAATTCCCTCTGATCAATTCTTCAATCTAGACTTATTATCAATAGAAGTAAGTACCTGACTAACTCATGAGGACTTACAGTGTAGTCACTGCCAAACATTCAGATATAGAAATAAATACCATTTTGATATCAGGTTTCAAAATTCCAAAGGTAGAAAATGTGAAAGTGAGTGACCCTCCTACCCCAGTTCTTCACTTTTCCTTCTCCAAAAGCAACTACTGTTAGCTGTTTCTTCTGTGTCTTTCTAGAGATATTATATGCATTTACAAGTAAATGGGTAGATTATAGGTGATGATGATGGATAGATAGATAGATGATAGATAGATAGATGATAGATAGATAGATAGATAGATAGATAGATAGACAGATGATAGATAGATAGATAAATAGATAGATAGAAATTCTTTATTTTCCCCCCACAAATGGGTACAAACATGTTTCAATATTTCATGGAGATACCCCCCTATCAACACTTAAGAGTCTACACATCCCACTGAACAGAAACAGATCATCCCACATGTGGTGGTCATCAGCATTTAACTATCACCCTATTGATGAACATTTGGGCAGAGGAATGCACAGTTTTTCCTTAATATGTGCAACGATACATTAAATAATAGCATTGTACACATGTGCAAATGCAGTTGCAGGATGCATTCCTACAGATGGAATCCAAGAGTCAAAAACACATGTGATTTTGGTAGAGATTATGAGAATTATGCTTCCACCAGTAATGATTTAGGAATTCCCCTCACTGAAAACCTGCCCAATACATCATGTCATCAAATGTTTTCACTTTTGTCAATCTCAGGTATTTTATTATAACTTTAATTTGGCTTCTCTCCTAACGTGTAAGATACAATATATTTTCTCATTTAGGAATTATTTGCATTTCTTTTTGTGTGAGCTCTTCAAATCTTTTCCTTGTGCTTGATTTGGACTATTAGGCTTTCTTTTTCTTAGTGATGTTTAAGCACACATATTCAAGGTACATTACAATTTTTTCTTCTCTATCAATTTTTCTTATTTTATTTATCGTATTTTTTCCATGAAGAATGTTATTATATTTGTATAATTTAATTTTTAAGTGTTTTCTTTTTAAGGATACTGAGTTTTGTGTCAAATTCTAAAAGGCTTTTCCTATGCTGAGATTAACAACAACAGAAAATTCTCATGAATTCTTCTGATATCTTCTTTGGTACAACTTTGGTTCACTGGGATTTATTTTGGCATAAGGGGTGATTTGAAAACAGACTTTAAACTACATATCTGTTCCAACATTATTTATTGGAGAATTTACTTTATGCATTTTATTCCAAATGCACCAGTAGCAAAAAATAGAGTCAGTATAGCCCATTGATTAAAAGCATGAACACCAGAGCCTAACCACAGGCATCCAAGTGTCACATTAGAACATATACTACATATTCTGTGTCAGCTATTGTTATCATTATTGTTATGCACATTTTCCCCTATGCATTTGTTGCTAGTGCTGGACATTCTACTCTGGTCCATTGATCTTTCTAGTCATATGTCAGTATGCATGCTTCAAATTATTGCAACTTTGCAATACTTTTATATTTTGTAGATTATCATTTTGGTTACTATTTATTATAATCAATGTCTTTATTCCAAAAGTTACTTATATAAATCAAGGCCTCTGATATCTGAATATTGTTTTCTCCCAACCTCCTTACCAAATTCTCTTATAGTTCTTCTAGTTTATAACTGTTTTAAATTGATTCACTCTGCTCTTCTGGTTATACATTTATACACTCTGTAATTACTAATAGTTTTATCTTCTCATTTCCAATAGCTATCCCACTTATTTCTTTCTCTTATTTAATTTCATTGGCAAGTATCTCCAGAAATATACATTTTTATTTTGTTTCTGACCATAATGTGACTGTTTTAAAGTGTTACTATTATGTATAACCCTGGCTTAAGGATAGAGAATAGATATCAAATTGAGGAAATATCTCTCCATTTTACTATATTAACACTTTTATCAAGAATAGTTTGGATTCTACCAACACCAAAGAAATACAAACAATTATAAGAACATATTATGAGCAACTCTATGCCAGCAAATTAGATAACCTGGAAGTAATGGATGCATTCCTAGAGATGTATCAACTACCAAAACTGAACCAGGAAGAAATAGAAAACCTGAACAGACCTATAACCACTAAGGAAATAGAAGCAGTCATCAAAAATCTCCCAAAACACAAAAGCCCAGGGCCAGATGGCTTCCCAGGGGAATTCTACC
>NW_022589756.1:1396635-1410014 GCF_004348235.1 Phoca vitulina
GACTTTCCTCTTGTGATTGAGTTCTAGTTTCAAAGCATTGTGGTCTGAAAATAGGCAGGGGATGATCCCAATCTTCTGGTACCGGTTGAGACCTGATTTATGACCTAGGATGTGATCTATTCTGGAGAATGTTCCATGGGCACTAGAGAAGAATGTGTATTCCGTTGCTTTGGGATGGAATGTTCTGAATATGTCTGTGAAGTCCATTTGGTCCAGTGTGTCATTTAAAGTCTTTATTTCCTTGTTGATCTTTTGCTTAGACGATCTGTCCATTTCAGTGAGGGGGGTGTTAAAGTCCCCCACTATTATTGTATTGTTGTCAATGTGTTTCTTTGCTTTTGTTATTAATTGCCTTATATAATTGGCTGCTCCCATGTTAGGGGCATAGATATTTACAATTGTTAGATCTTCTTGTTGGATAGACCCTTTAAGTATGATATAGTGTCCTTCTTCATCTCTTATTACAGTCTTTGGTTTAAAATCTAATTTGTCTGATATAAGGATTGCCACCCCAGCTTTCTTTTGGTGTCCATTAGCATATTAGCATGGTAAATGTTTTTCCACCCCCTCACTTTCAATCTGGGGGTGTCTTTGGGTCTAAAATGAGTCTCTTGCAGACAGCATATCGATGGGTCTTGTTTTTTAATCCAATCTGATAGCCTGTGTCTTTTGATTGGGGCATTTAGCCCATTTACATTCAGGGTAACTATTGAAAGATAGGAATTCAGTGCCATTGTATTGCCTGTAAAGTGACTGTTACTGTATATTGTTTGTGTTCCTTTCTGGTCTATGTTGCTTTTAGGCTCTCTCTTTGCTTAGAGGACCCCTTTCAATATTTGTTGTAGGGCTGGTTTCGTGTTTGCAAATTCCTTTAGTTTTTGTTTGTCCTGGAAGCTTTTTAACTCTCCTTCAATTTTCAATGACAGCCTAGCTGGATATAGTATTCTTGGCTGCATATTTTTCTCATTTAGTGCTCTGAATATGTCCTGCCAGTCCTTTCTGGCCTGCCAGGTCTCTGTGGATAAGTCTGTTGCCAATCTAATGTTTCTGCCATTGTAGGTTACATATCTCTTCTCCCGAGCTGCTTTCAGGATTTTCTCTTTGTCTCTGAGACTCGTAAGTTTTACTATTAGATGTCAGGGTGTTGACCTATTTTTACTGATTTTGAGAGGGGTTCTCTGTGCTTCCTGGATTTTGATGCCTGTTTCCTTCCCCAGATTAGGGAAGTTCTCTGCTATAATTTGCTCCATTATACCTTCTGCCCCTCTCTCTCTTTCTTCTTCTTCTGGGATCCCAATTATTCTAATGTTGTTTCGTCTTATGGTATCGTTTATCTCTCGAATTCTGCCCTCGTGATCCAGTAGTTGTTTATCTCTCTTTTTCTC
Organism: Phoca vitulina; assembly: GCF_004348235.1. Lineage (NCBI taxonomy): Eukaryota > Metazoa > Chordata > Mammalia > Carnivora > Phocidae > Phoca > Phoca vitulina. The sequence goes on from NW_022589756.1 coordinate 1,398,021, forward strand.
AGCTTCTTTATTTTCCATCATTTGGTCTTCTATCTCACTGATTCTTTCTTCTGCCTCATTTATCCTAGCAGTTAGTGCCCCCATATTTGATTGCACCTCATTAATAGCCTTTTTGATTTCTACTTGGTTCGATTTTAGTTCTCTTACTTCTCCAGAAAGGGTTTCTCTAATAACTTCCATGCTTTTTTCAAGCCCAGCTAGTATCTTTAAAGTGATGATTCTGAACTCTAGATCTGACATTGTACTAATGTCCGTATTGAGTAGGTCCCTGGCAGTCGGTACTACCTCTTGTTCTTTTTGTTGAGGTGATTTTTTCCGTCTTGTCATTTTGTGCAGAGGAGAATAGATTAATGAGAGAACAAAATGCTAGCAGGGTAACAACGTCCCCAGAAAATATGCTCTAAACAAATCAGAAAAGACCTGAAGCAGTGGGAAAAGGGAAAGAGAGAAAAAAGAAAAAGAAAGAAAAAAAGAAAAAAGAAGAAGATAAAGATAAAAACAAACAAAAGCAGGACAAAACAAAACAAAAACAGAATGTGATCAAATATGATCAGGCTGGATTATAGATTAGTGCCACACACTAGATTTTGGGTGTATTTTGGTCTGTTAAAAGAAAGTCTCTCCCAAAATTTTAAAGAAAGAAAAACTTATATATGTACAAAAATAAGGGTTGATATGATGAAGAGATGGAATATGACTATAAAGATGGAAATTATAAAAAATTTTAAAAAAGGATTTGATAAGTTGTTTGAAAAAAGAAAGAATAGGATTAAAAAAAAAAAAAAGGAAAGAAAAAGGGAGAGAATGTGATCAGGCAGGGGAGTAGAAAAAAACCATACACTAGAGATTTAGAGTATATTTTGATCTGTTAGAAGAAACTACCTCAAGATTTTAAAGAGAGAACAACTTATATATATATGCCAAAAATAAGGGTAACTACTATGAAGGGATAGAATATGACTCTAAAAATGAAAAATAAAAATGTTTTTTTTTTTAAAAAAGGGATTGATAAGATGTTGGTTGAAAAAGGGAAAAAGAAAAATTCAAAAAAAAAGAAAAAAGGAAAAAAGAAAAAAAGACAGTTAAAAAAAATAATTAACTTTGAAAGACTAAAGAATCATGGTAAAAAAGCCATGAATTCTATGTGCAGTATTCCCCTAGCGCTGGAGTTTTGCCGTTCTCATTGATCGGTAAACTTGGTCTTGGCTGGCTGTTCTCGCTGATCTTCTGGGGGAGGGGCCTGTTGCCGTGGTTCCCAAATGTCTTTGCCGGAGGCAAAATTGCCCCGCCCTTGCCGGTCCGGGCTAAGTAATCTGCTCGGGTTTGCTCTCCGGAGCTTTTGTTCCCTGCAAGCTTTCCGTACAGCTTTGGAGGCGGAGAGTGAAAATGGCGGCCTCCCAGTCTCCGTCCCGGCGGAGCCGAGAACTCGGGGTCCCGCTCCTCAGCGAGCCCCCAGAGAAAAGCAGTCAGTCACTCCCGTCTCCCCGGTCTCCGGCCACACTCCGCGCTCACCCGGCCTGTGACCGCGCCTTTCTATCTGGCACCCGACCCCGGGTGGAGTCTCCAAACCCAGCAGATCCCCGCGGTGCGCTCCCGCACCTCTCCTCCCGGGGGAAGAAGGTGAGTCTCCCCGGATCTGCTGCTTGTTGGGTCCCTGCTGGAGGAGCAGTGGCCCGACTGTGCCGCGGATCACGGTCTATGACAACCCCGAGCTGAGAGCCCGCGCCTGGGCTCCGTCTCTGCAGCCGGCTTCCCTGCTCCGATACCTGGGAGCTCTGCCGCACTCAGGCACCCCCGGTCTTTCTGTGACCCCGAGGGTCCTGAGACCACACTGTCCCGCGAGGGTTCCACCCCCCACTTCACCACCAGAGTGACGTCCCTCAGCGGAGCAGACTTCTAAAAGTTCCGATTTTGTGCTCCGCGGCTCTATCACTTGCCAGAAGCGGCCGACGGAGGCCCCTCCCCCGCCGTCTCTCCTCCCGAATAACGCCTCGGATTCACTTCTCCGCACGTCCTACCTTCCAGAAAGTGGTCGCTTTTCTGTTCAGAGAGTTGTTGCTATTCTTTTCTTCGATCTCCTGTTGAGTTTGTAGGTGTTCAGAATGGTTTGATCCCTATCCAGCTGAATTCCTGAGAGGAGACGAAATCCAGGTCTCCTACTCCTCCGCCATCTTGCTCCGCCCACGTTATATGGTTTTTATACCCAGCTACTTAAGCTTGTAACACCCTGAAAATATTAAGGGGGAGAAAATAGCAAGAACTGTGTTATGTGCTTTATATTCACTAGGCGTCTATTAAATATTCAATTCTAGAACAATTCAGAAAATTATAAAACTGGAAACCTGTAAGTCATATAACTATGAAAACTGAAGTTTAGACATTAATATTTTAATAAAAGAACTCAAAATTAGTCCCAACTTAGACTAACAAAGACTTGAAAAAATGGTGATGTCTTATGATGGAGTTTTATTTTTTCTTAAGTTAAAAGAAATCCAAAGATGGCAGTCAGAGGGTGTCATGGCAGATCCACAGTCACCAAAGATGAGGCTCTTTCCAGCTCTGTGTTCCACTGTTTCTAAGAGGTGGTCATCATCTTCATGGTCCTAAAAGATTTCAAGAGCTCCAGCCATCACCTCTATGATCTAAGGTATAGAATGGAAAAAAAGAAGAGAGACACTCTCCCTCCTAAGAGGCTTCTTGAAAGTCCCTCACTGGGCTTCACTTGCATCTCATTGGCTAGAACTTAGTCATGTAGCCTTACTTAGTCACAAGGGATTCTGGGAAATGATGTCTTTTATCTGGAAAGCAATGTGTCCAATTAAAAATTGGGCTCTGTTCTGGTGCAGCCACTCTGGAAAACAGTATGGAGGTTCCTCAAAAAGTTGAAAATAGAACTACCATATGATCCAGCAATTGCACTGCTGGGTATTTACCCCAAAGATACAAAAGTAGGGACCCGAAAGGCTACGTGCACCCCGATGTTTATAGCAGCAATGTCCACAATAGCCAAACTGTGGAAAGAGCCAAGATGTCCTTCGACAGATGAATGGATAAAGAAGAGGTGGTATATATATACAATGGAATATTATGCAGCCATCAAAAGGAATGAGATCTTGCCATTTGCAACAACGTGGATGGAACTGGAGTGTATTATGCTGAGAGAAATAAGTCAAACAGAGAAAGACGTGTATCATATGACCTCACTGATATGAGGAATTCTTAATCTCAGGAAACAAACTGAGGGTTGCTGGAGTGGGGGGTGGGGTGGGAGGGATGGGGTGACTGGGTGATAGACACTGGGGAGGGTATGTGCTCTGGTAAGCACTGTGAATTTTGCAAGACTGTTGAATCTCAGGTCTGTATCTATGAAACAAATAATGCAATATATGTTAAGAAAAAAAAAGAAGAAGATAGCAGGAGGGGAAGAATGAAGGGGGGGAATTAGAGGAGTAGACGAACCATGAGAGACGGTGGACTCTGAAAAACAAACTGAGGGTTCTAGAGGGGAGGGGGGTGGGAGGATGGGTTAGCCTGGTGATGGGTATTAAAGAGGGCACGTTTTGCATGGAGCACTGGGTGTTATGCACAAACAATGAATCATGCAACACTACATCTAAAACTAATGGTGTAATGTATGGGGATTAACATAACAATAAAAAATTTTTTTTTTAAATTGGGCTCTGTTACTATACAAAGGGAAGTATGACTATCAGGAAGTAACTAGGGGTTTCTGCCATACCACGGTTTACTAATGCAAAGTTTTATGCTCTTTGTCTGTGGCAGGAAACCCCTGACACTCATCTGTTTGAGGATTTCCCAGTCCCATTTGGACACATGTGGTGCAATCTAGTCCTGCTGCTAAATGAGAAAATAAAAGCAACATATTTTGATTGCTATTACTTAGGGGACAATTGGACTCAATAGAACAAAGGGTGCAGCAAACATTGATGAGAAACTCAGGAAGTTTTCTTGCATCTGCTCAACCAAGATACAACATTTATATATGGCCATGAAAATTATGCACAGAAATGTGTCCAATATAAATGTAATTTAAAGGGAGAAATACCAAGACTGGAAAGAGAATGGCTGAAATCTGTGTTAAATTTTGCTCTATCCATTGGCCTTCAATCTTGCTGAACTGAACATTTCAAAAAGGAAACAGAGCAGAGACAAATTTTATAGCTTTGTGAAAATAGCTCTAGATATATTTTGCACCTATAAATGATCATGAAGAAATACCACAAATGTAACAAAACACCTTGCAGTCACACACGGAGCTGGCATTCTGGAAACCAGGGTGAGGGAACTGAATGCCCATTGTGTTCATTCACAGCATCATCTACAGAGCTGTAGCTTCCTGTCAGGTCCAGGCCAGTGGGGCCATGTCCAGCCTAGACCCCACAGCATCCCTCAGCATGGCTCCAGAAGCTTGTCCTGGACCCAGTCTGCTCCATTCCAAAGCCAGGCTAGATGAGCTCTTTCTGGACTACAGACAAGGAGCAAGAAAACTGGGGAAGGATCCATCTTTAGCTCTATCCTGAACTGAGTCAACTTTTACCTAGGCATGTCCCTTTCCTTATCTGGACCTCAGTGTCCTCATGTATAAAATGGGCAAGTTAATCAAAGGTCTTTTCAGTGCCAGATTTCATGAAAACTGAAGAGGTCACAGTGAAGGTTTGGTGAACAAAAGCAGTGAAGTTGGAGAAGGCAAGAAGTAACAACGATTCTAGTTGCTTTTTTTTTTAATCCCACCATTCCTGAAGCCCTGGGCAAGAAGCCTTTTGCTGCCCCTAGAGATACCAAGAGGATCAACACAGCACAATGTTCTGGGCTTGCTAAAGGCCTAGATTCTTGACTCAGTCAGACCTGAGTCTATCAGTCCCAGATCAGCAACTTCCTGTCTCTGGTCCCTTGGCAACTCTCCTAACCTTTTTGTCTCTTAGTTTCCTGATTTCTAAAGGGGAAATCATAACACCACCTATCACAGACTTGTTAGAGTGAGTGGCATCATACACTTAAAGCTTGCAGCTCATTGTTTGGCACATACTAACCATTCAAGCAATGGTAACTATTATTAGAAGCCATACTAGCAACACTTAAGAGACAGAACAAATCCTGTGCCCTGGGAATTTGGAGTCTGTGAGCCTGCTTTGAGCCTTCTATGCCTTAAACCTCGGGACAATCCAAATTCATTAAAATGTTTTGTTCCAACTCTGGTAAGGAGTAGTTCACGGTTCTACCAAATCAAAACCCAGATAAGAAGCTGTATGTGTGTATGCATGTCCAATGGAAGGAAAGAGGTGAAGGAGAGGAATTGTGTTCTCTAAACAATGGGAGGAGGACAGTTTCCAACCACAGTATGATTCTCCTCATCCCATATCTTTCTGGGATTCCCCTTTTCCCTGCACTTGCAGCCACTTCCAGGAAGAACCAGCTACCTATGACATTACTTGGACACATCTCCTAAAGCTCATCTTAGTCAACAGAAGCGACGTTGCTGAAAATCTGGTGATTTTCATCTGGAGCTGACAACATGGTAATTTATATTCCACACAGCGTAACCAAAGAGCTTGTTATGCAAACACAGACCACTGATTTGACAAATCTCCTGGAAACTGAATTAATGTCTGTATTCTGTGCAAAGATGTAATTTATTTTAATATTTTAAAGAGATAATATATATCTATCTGTATATATTCAGGGAGTGAGATATACACACACACACAGATATGTATATTTAACTAGAGTAGAGCGTGGGGGCTGGGGCTGGTGTGCTCCCGCATTAAGAGGTCCAAGAACTACAATGAAAATGGCATTGCTGATTACTACCAGCATCTTTCATTTGGTGTGTTTCTTTTTCTATTCCTGGTGATAACATAAATATTATTCTTTTGTGAAAATGCTTTATTTATGGTGCTAAAGCAAGGAATGCATTTCATGGTAATTGAGGGTTTTTTGATGGAGAGCAAGTTGAGCTTTGCCCAACTACCGAAAAACTTTTAATTGGGTGGAAGGCTCCGGTGGGTATTTCCTAGTTGTTAGATTTTCTTTTCTTAAAGGGAAAGTTTTCATTAAAGGAAAAATCAGCCCTAGCTGATGATAAAGGACTGATTCTGATATCTGAGGGGGTTGGTAAAACCCTGACCCCCTTGTCTCTGCCAGAGTAAGACCAACAAACTTGGGGAGCAGTTCCAGGGAGACACAATTTAATAATTTCCCTTAAAAACATTTTGGCCCTTCTTTGGGGCAATGGATTCTCTAGGTACTGCTCTAGATCCACCAAAGCTTTGACTCCAAAAGGAGCCCTTAATCCTTGTTCTTTTCCAATGGAAAATGGAGAAAACAAGTGGCTTCTCAACAAATCATCGTAGCCTCCCATCCCCTGTTTACACATACCTCCTACTTGCATTTCGAAACTATGATTTAAGGAATTAAAACCACTCTACCCCCACCAATTCCTTTGGGTCTGAGCATTCTCTCCTCCGTAGCTTGAACCCCCTGATGGAGAAACCTAGTCAAACCTGCCACATCTGTTGTTGATGTGTAGCTAAGAGGGCCTAAACAAGAAATCAATGTTCTGTGGCCCAGGGGATCCATTGTGCTATTTTCTCTGTTAATGCCATGTCAGGAGATGTCACCAGGAAGCCAGGATGCTGAAGAGAGCATCAGTTCCCATTTGGAAAGGCCCCTGACAGCACTCAAGCAGGTGAGACTGGGAGGGGGGGTCCTACATGGACAGAGCTGCTCCGGGTAGATAATGGGCCTCCTAAGCTCTCAAGTCTGCTGATAGGAGAAGCCAGACCCAAAGGAAGGGGAGCCATGGTTCTGGTCCTCTTCCATGGGGGGAGTGGCAGTGGGGTCCCCTAGCAGAGATCCCAACCATACCCGGGGCTACCCAACATACTCTGTCAGTTTCATGTCCATCCTGGTCCTGCTTCCATGCCACCCTTATTATGTCCAGGTATATTTTGAGAATCTCTGGGGGAAGGAACACAGCTTTTACTGATTGAGGTTGACCAGACAGCCTCAGAGAGCAGCCTTGGGATTAAACAGCATCTGTCCAGATTTCCAACCTCATGCCCTGCCCCATGTTCATTGCACACTCCCTGACTGCCCAGAGCTCCCAACATGCCCCAAGATATTTTTCTTCCCCTGCCTGCCCTGCACCCTCTCACCACCAACTGGCTTCCAGCCCCCAGTGGAGTTCTGGCCACTTGCTGGCCACACTGGGGATCATGATGCAAAATTCAGACTCAGATTTAACTGATGGCTGTGCAGCAGCTGCTGGGGTCCAACATTATTCCAGGGGCCATGTGCCTTAACCAATCTATCAGAAGACCTGGGTTATAAGCCATGACCTCAGGCAGATCAGTTATTGGCTCAGGGCAAATATCATCTCCTCATTTAAGCCTTCCCAGATCCCAGCCCCTATCTTTCTCATAGACCAGGTGATATTATCACTTCATCTCTGCCCCTTCAACACTCATTGCTTCTGAACATCTGCAATGCCTCCTACCACTCTCTTTCTATCCATCCCATTTATGAGCTCCTTGAGCATGGGAATCAGTCAATTTAGAGTTGTATACTCAACACTAGCTCAGCACTTGGCATATAGTTGATACTCAGCATGGGCTGAACACATAAATGAATTGAAGGAAGAAACAATATAGGAGCCCCTGGGTGGCTCAGTTGGTTAAGGATCTGACTCTTGATTTTGGCTTTGGTTGTGAGATCAAGCCCCATGCCAGGCTCCATACTGAGTGTGGAGCCTGCTTAAGATTCTCTCTCTTCCTCTCCCTCTGCCCCTCTCCACCCCTGCTCATGTGCACATGCTCTCTCTAAATAAATAAATATAAATAAATAAATAAATAAATAAATAAAATCTTATAAAAAGAAACAAGGTGAATAGCAGCATAACACTTGGCTTTTCATCAACCCCTTCCTATGCTTGCTAGGGTGAGAGGGGACTGAAGCTGCAGAAAAGGCTAGAAACTTGGGTTTTGAGCCAAGTGTCCATGTTTTCCATTCATAGTTCATGGAGAAGATTTGAGATCTTAATAGAACTTATGAAGTATTCCTATAGTACAGCAAACTAGGAATGGTATCTTAGAAAAAGTCTAGACACTGATTCTAAAATAACTTGAATCAAATCATTTAAAACCACTCAGACCAATGTTTATAGCAGCAATGCCCACAATAGCCAAACTGTGGAAAGAACCGAGATGCCCTGCAACAGATGAATGGATAAAGAAGACGTGGTTCATATATACAATGGAATATTACTCAGCCATCAGAAAGGATGAATACTCAACTTTCTCATTAACATGGATGGGACTGGAGGAGATTATGCTAAGTGAAATAAATCAAGCAGAGAAAGTCAATTATCATATGGTTTCACTTATTTGTGGAACATAAGGAATAGCATGGAGGATATTAGGAGAAGGAAGGGAAAAATGAAGGGGGGAAATCGGAGGGGGAGACGAACCATGAGAGACTATGGACTCTGAGAAACAAATTGAGGATTCTAGAGGGGAGGGGTGTGGGGGGGGTTGGTTAACCCAGTGATGGGTTTTAAGGAGGGCACGTATTGCATGGAGCACTGGGTGTTATACGCAAACAATGAATCATGGAACACTACATCAAAAACTAATGATGTACTGCATGGTGACTAACATAACATAATAAATTTTTTTAAAACATAATGTAAATAAATAAATAATAAAACCACTCAGAAATTCTTACTACTTGGAGCACTTTCCTGCTAAGGGATGCCTGTTCAAAAATGACCTGCAGTTTTCTTTTGGGTGGTCATTCATTACACATTACAGAGAATAAATCTAATTCACATTTGTGTTGTTTTGCTCAAAATACGCAGGCAGGATTGATGGGGCTGGGGCCGTGCAAGAGGGCAGAGCCCCCCCATCTGGGTCTTTCCCTATGACGTCAGTGCCCTGGGTCCCAGAAGCTGGAAGGTAGCTCACCCCGAGAGAGGAAGCTCAAGTAAAGCCCTGCAGAAACCAGCCCCGCACTGACCTGAGGGGTAGGATGAATGATTATGAGGCTTTTGGCCTTCTAGGGGTCACCCTGCATTCACACTGTTCAGTGGAGCTGTCTGGGAGGGTCTTCCATTCCCACAGAGCCATGCAGCAACTGAAGAAGGGGAAGTTTTGCCCTCTACCTCATGCTGTTCCGGAAAATCAGGAATTTCTCCCAAAGCTTTCCAGACTACACTGAGATGTAAACCTCACGTGCTAGGGGTTTGATTCTAGAGACATTTACCCAGAATAGAAGCAGAGCTCCAAATTGGACCAGTAAGGTGCGTGACCAAGGGGAGGGCAAAGGGGGTGGTAAGAGCTGGAACTAAATACGTCTTAACCAGAGGCAAGAACAGAGCAGAGTTTTCTCAAAGCAACAAAAATGAAAAAAATCTCTTCAGGTTGAAATGAGGAAGGTGGAGTGTGCCATGCAAGAGAGCTTCCTAATAGACAGTTTTTATCTTGACAGGGGTGTCCTCTTAACATATATTTACTTTCTAATTACCCAGAACTATGTAATTAACCTGTCAGTAGACAGTGCTTGCCACACTAATGAATGGATAAGGATTCTGAGTGTTGATAATCAGCCCAGTCGAGGGAAGGGGATCCTTATTCTTATGACTCACTTGACTTGTTTCTCTCGCATAGCTTTGTCTTCTTCACCCCTTTATTTCTTCTATTGGGGTGTCAGTCCAAAGGAAATTTCTTTTTAATATGAAAGTATCCCAGGGCCTTGGCTCATACTGAAGAGAGTTAGATGCCTTGAGTGGGGCAAGCCTCCAAATGAGGTGGGCAATGGCATCATAGTTCTAGATGAGCTGGGACTCATCCTAGGACTCTGGCCTATGACTGAGGATAACAGAGAAAAGGACAGGTTAGCAGAGGAGGGCCTGGTGGGAGCCAGAACTGCAATGTGATTCTCCTAGGGGTACAGGATAGCTGAGCAAAGGAAGCAGCCCAGTCACAGAGTATGACTATGTAACAGGTGTGTATTAACCGTGTCTTTTGTCTGTACTCTGCTGCTTTGACATCTGGGCCCTCACTGACCCTGAGAGACTGCCCCTCATAGGGCTAGCCAATCCTCGCGATAATAAATCACTCGCCTGGGAGCACATCTTTCAAATGCACACTACCCAAGCCAGCCAACCATACTCTCAATGACCTCCTTTGCTGGGCTCTCGCCTTAGCACTGCTATCCTGTCCTAATCACCCAGGGGCCAGGTACCAAACAAGTAGGGAGAGCCCCTCTGCCTCAGAGCCCACCAAACTTATTCACACAAGCCAACCATAAACCTGCTTACTCTGCCTCATCCAAGCCTCCTTGCCAAAACCACAGCAAAGGCTCTTGCCCACAGTTTCCCCCTCACTCTCTCTGCCCCCTGACGGACACCCTGTGGCAGGTGTGGCCCCTTCTCTGGGGATCTGTGAGCACAACTATCTTCTCAGTGACAGTTGTGTTTTAATCTGTTGTCCTCACCACACCTGAACAATAGCAAAACCTACATTTTGAAACTAGGTGTCGGGGAAAGCTGTGACTCAATGGGCATGTCAGTGTCCTGGGCACTTACCAGTCATTGCTGAGACCAGCAAGACCCATTTCTGCATAGACTGGTGGGCTGAGGCTACAGTCATACTTCCTCTCTAGTCCAGTTCAGAGATTGAGGAGGGTTGAGTCTGAAAATAGGGGGCATTAGCAACCACCCCTGGCATGAGCAGGCTGGGAAGTGGGTGCAGAGAGGCCCAACGGGATCAAGGGAAATCAAACACTTTGAGCAGTCACTGTCTTGGATTAAAAGACAGAAGGCCTTTCGTTCCAATTTTGGTACCACCACTAACTGCTCCTGGTGATTTGTGGAGATGATTTAACTCCTCTAAACCTCAGTTCCCTCCTCTGTCCAGTGGGGATAGTGGTGGCTGGTACACTTTAATGCATCATCATCCTCCTCAACATTGTCATCACTGCACTTTGTGATGATTATTCTTCCATGTTTTTACTTTCTCTATACACCCAGTGGGAAGAAACTGCACATTGTATTTATTTGCATGTTTTTCACTGCTTTAGATTGAATAGGTGCTTGATATATTCAATTGAATTCAACAATTACTAACTTTGACCCATCAAGTTGCCTTCATTTTTTTTTTTTTTTATAACTTTCCAGAAAGAAGAAAGAAGAGAGGAGTGTGTGGAAAACTGCAATACTGGAGGTAGGTAATGTCTGGGGACACTGCTTCCAGGGACTTGTCCGTCCACTGTGTAAGGCTATCACCTTGAGGGTCAGTGAAAGGGGTTCTTGCTTCTCTACTCAGAGAGTGAGAAAGATCTCACAGATATTTTAATAGGACCTTCATCTTCCTTTTCAGGAAGAAATTTGATAAGAGCATGGGTCAGTGCTGGGAGGGGCCCAGGGAGGAAGCAGGTGCTCTAGCTGTGAGCTGGCTCATCTAGATCCTCTCCAAGCCTCCCCAGGGATGCTGGGCCCCATTTTCTTTCCAGCTGCCCTTGTTAACAGTGCAAGTAGCCTTTTACATTTCCTGCATGAAGATGCAGTCCAGGCCACATTATTTGATTTCTGGTCAGTGTCAGTGCAGAGCCATTGAATGCTCACCAAAAAGCCTGAGCCTGGATTCACGGTTGCGAGCTGAAGTGATCCTTTCCTTCCCTGGAAGGCATCCTATAATCTCCACACCATCCTGTCTGCGCTGTCCTATAAACATGAGCCAGAGCTGTGACAGAGGGACTTAGCTCTGAAAGAGAAAACCTTTTCTTCTTCTTTTTCTTCCTCCCCTCCTCTTCCTCCTCCTCCTCCTCCTTTCTTCTCCTCCTCTGCTTTCTCCTTCCCTTTCTTCTTCTCCTTCTCCTTCTCCTTCTCCTTCTCCTTCTCCTTCTCCTTCTCCTTCTCCTTCTCCTTCTCCTTCTCCTTCTTCTTCTTCTTCTTCTTCTTCTTCTTCTTCTTCTTCT
>NW_022589756.1:1410024-1925020 GCF_004348235.1 Phoca vitulina
TCTTCTTCTTCTTCTTCTTCTTCTTCTTCTTCTTCTTCTTCTTCTTCACCTCTTCCTCCTCCTTCCCTTTCTTCTCCTCCTCCTCCTCTTCCTCCCCCTTCTTCTTCTTTATTCTTTTCCCATTTATTACCTTCCCTCTGGAATCAGACAGATGTGGTTTTGAATCTGGTTCCCATCATTTACCAGCTGGACTAGTCACACAACCTCTCTGAATGTCATGTGTGTTACTCAGAGGATAACATTGGTGTTACCTCATGCGTGTGGCCAGAGAGATGTGTGGGATGGGTACAGTGACTGGTGCATGCTAGATGGTCCATAAACAGCACTTTCCTCTTTCCCTCTCCTTTTTTTCAGCTTCAGTCTCTAGTCTTCCCCTATGATTTTTAAAAAACACGGCTCTTTAAATGACAGACCTGAGTGTTTCCAGCCTCAGATGATCTGGGTAATGCAACAAGGGCCGATGCCACAAGATCAGTCATCAATTCCCGCAAGGAGGGCCCAAGACAAGTTCTAGCCTCTTTGTTCCTGCTTGTGAGAAACTTCTCCCACTGGGGAACCTGCCTGAGGATTGGGAGGTGCACCAGGGTGGCAGAAGAGAAGCCATGCTAAAGTCCCTCTAGAGATCAGCCCATAAAAGTAACGGCACACAAAGCAACTCACAGATCAGAGCAAAGGATGGCTGAATGGCTGTTTGCTGCTTCTGGGGACTCCCCGCTGCCCCCACCTGCTGCTTTCAGGGCTCCTGAGATGCCCCTGGCTGTGCTGGTTCTTGGGCCTTAAGACACCAGGAAGGAGGCTCACGGCCCATTGGACTGCCCTCCACACAGCTATGGGTCAGCCGGGCCACCAGAGCCCTACAAACCTCCCTTCAGCAGAACCCTTCATCCTCTGTCCTGCCAGGTGTGCTTTCTACTCACTTTCTTTCCTAACTGGTCAAAACCCAGCTCCACGGCCACATCCCCGCCAGCGCCACATCAGTCCCCCATGCAGGCTGGCCTCCCAAGGCAGCTAGCTTCCCTTCTTAGAGCTTTCTTCTCTGTCTCTTCTGTTTCCTGCCATCAGCTTCCTTCTCTCCCAAATCCAAATCCCTCTCAACCAGGTGTCACATCTGAAAGAGGCCTGATAAATTAATCCCTGCTAAAATGTCCCGGCTAAAACTGACAGCAGCTTAATGTGCTTTTAGCTTAATGCATTTGAGACCCTCCCCAGGGTGTTTGCATTTTATCAGGAGACTCCTTCAGACACAGCAGAATGGTCCTCAAAGAAGGAAATGATGCAGCTTTGCATGCAATAAGGGAGGGCAAGGGAAAAGCTTGAGGACAAGTAGGGCTTTCCATGGATCATACCCAGCTGGCTTTTTACCCATTCCTGAGCATTCCTCAAGCATGTAGTAAAGCGATTCCTCTCTGCTGGGCACTCTGCTGAGCATGAGAAGATCAAGAAGGGAGGGAAAGCTGGGAAGCATTCGTAGCTTTTCATTTTACATTCAACATTTGTTTAAGTTTATATGACACACCAGGAGTTGACAGTGGGTAGCCTTTATATGAAAGATAGAAAATAAGCCAATTTCCATGATCTTCTTCTGATTTACTACAAAACCACCCCCTAGAGCATGGTAGCCCCATGACTACCATGCCTCACATCTTAGCCACCTGCACTCAGCATCCAACTTTGGACACACTGCCCTTCCCGAGGTCCAGCGTGCCCAGAAGTAGTCAGGCACCCTCTTATGAGACACGGTGGGGCGGGGTCATCTTCAGGGCATATGAGGAAGGCAGCTGCAGGGGAGTTAAGGTTCACACTGCTGGAGCACATTTGAGGACTACTTATGGGGAGGAAAGGAGAAGCTAATGGGCAGTTCCCAGTTGGCAAGCCTGACAGTAGGGCACCCATTACCCATGGCACTCATTATCAGAGAGCTCTCAGTGTATTGCCCTTTCAGCTTCCAATAGCAGCATTGTCTCCTTTGACTGGTAGCAAAAACACTGTATTCCCAGCCACCTGTTTACACGGGATCCTATTTTCCCAAGTTCAAATAGAGAGCCTCAATTTCAAATAAGATGTTCATTATCTCTCTATCATATGATAGACTATCAGCCAGTCAGGTTATATGATAATATGCCCTAATTGTTGGTTCAGAAAATATGCTTAATGAACCTTTCTAACCATATGGTGGACTTGTCCCTTGGGCAGGATACAGGCTTTCTAAGGAATGACCTAGAGGTATTTTCTCCTTGCACTTTCCACCAATCTTTTCCTCGTCAATAACACTTTTTAGAAGACACAAACCCCAGGACCTAAATATGCCCACACTGCTGGGGATGAAGCCAATTAGTTCAAGTTCCCCTCTCTTCTCACTGCTGAATAGATCCTCCCTACTCCTCCTGGGCATCACCCACACCCTGAAGTCCTCCAACAGCTCCCCCAAAAAGAAAAACCCTCCCCACTCTACTGCCCTATGCTTGCAGCCTCCCTGCTTCTTGCCCAGGCTCATTAGATTCAACCCAAGTCCACATTCTCTGCTGCACCTTCCCTCCCTGATTCCCCAGCAGGAGGATTGAGGTGACCTTTAAATGTTGCTTGTAAATGCCAGCTGATGCTAACTGGCTCCGAACCTCTGCAAAGGGGCGGTTTCCCCAAAAGCCAGCCAGATGACAGAGCTCAGGCACAGGGGTGGGGAGGCTGACTTCTGGGGACAAATCTGTGCCTGCAGCAGGCACATAGCACTGCACTTGGCCAGAAAGCTTGAGTTTCCATGGCCAGACTCACCACACTGGGAGGGCGATATCTGTATTATTAAATGTTAGAGCTGGAAAAATCCTTAGAGACCAACACCCCTCATGGTTCCTGGGAGGAAACCAAGGTCTCAAGGAAGAGGTCAAATACATCATTTTAAATAAAACCGAGTTCTGCCAGGAACTCAATTAGGCACTCACCTAACCCTGATAAATGGTTTTTACTAAATGAATGAATGAATGAATGAATGAATGGATGAACGAATGATGGGTTGTTTCAGTTAATTCTCACAACAGCTGTGTAAGGCAGACACCATCCTCACATTAATATAAAGACACACACACCGCATGAGGTTGACTGAGCTATCCAAAGGTCACACAGCTAATAAGATGTGAAGCCAGGATCAAATCTAGGTCTGCCCAGCCCTAAAACAATTTGAAGCAGTCCATCCTGCCCCATCCCCCAAATCTCACTCCTTCCCTTTCCATCATCAGGGACAGACCTGCAGCTTTTGATTGCCCCCATGTCCCCTGATGATTTTCCTGAGTCTCTGGTTTAATTCAACAACTACTTATTTATCAATTAGCACCCTCCTGTTCTACTGTCTGAAGCATTCACTTCCCATTACCCAGCTTCTGTGTGTTTGTCAGAACAATCTGCCTGCTGGAAGAGGAGGACTGAAGAGCAAGGGTGAGATCTTCTTTCAAGAGATACCCCATTACTATGCTAGGATCACTGAAGGCTGTGGAGGATGTTGCATTTTCCCCTTGCTCTCCCAGAGAGGGGAGCCCCAAGAGCCAGCACAGGGCCCTGAGGAAGGCCCTACAGGAGTCATAAAGGGGAAAACATTGAGGGATGGCACTAGGCTTGAGAAGTCAGACCCCTGAGCCAGATTCCAGTGTGACTCCAGCTAAAAATAATTCAGTTTCTTGTTAACTCAG
This sequence comes from Phoca vitulina, assembly GCF_004348235.1. Taxonomy (NCBI): domain Eukaryota; kingdom Metazoa; phylum Chordata; class Mammalia; order Carnivora; family Phocidae; genus Phoca; species Phoca vitulina. The sequence goes on from NW_022589756.1 coordinate 1,413,702, forward strand.
TGAGTAAACACTGGGATCCTGGATGTGTTGTCATGGGTGTGTCATGCAGAACTATTTCCCAGTTTTCCAGCAGGCATCTCATAAATAGGTACAAGAACGCAGAAGCAGCTCCAGGCTGAAAACACAGTCATGCCATCCTTGCCTCTGAACCAGGGCAGTCATTGTACAGAGAAAAATCCTGGCATCTGGCCCCACTTTTCCACCCTCTTGAAATGGTGGAAGAGTCACCTGAAAGGCCCTCTAAGAGAAAGGAATGACTTTTGGGGACTCTGATTGTGTAAGGCATATCTAATCTCAGCAAAAGTTATTACACTTGACGACTTTTCAGTGTCAGGAAATATCAAGGTTCATAGTTCCTAATTCACAAGTAATCAATCAAATAGTTGTCACACCAGACTTTGTGAGTCATCACGCTGACCAGGCTTTTACAAGGTCTCTTTCATTCATTAATTCATCTGTTCTTTCATGCATTCAGTATTTTTATCCATACCCACTGAACTCTCAATGTGTATGCAAGTCCTTTGGGAGAATGACAAGATGATGATGCCATTCCTGCCATCAAGAAATTGACAGCTCATCTTACCCAGAACAATAACACAAGCACTGGAGCCCTCCAGTTCTAGCCAGTCTATATTCAGAGTAGCCACTGTCCTCTGAGGCTGCTGAGCTCGGCCAGAAGACCTGCCTCGATTGGACCTGTGAATTCACCACTGTTTATCTTCACTCTTGGCCTTGCTTGCCAACTTTCATTTCTCACTCAATAATATCATCATGCTTTATTAAAAACGTTTTCCAGAAAAAAAAAAAAATGTTCTCCAAATGCATGCACACCTACATCTTTCTTACTACCAGGGGTTCTCCTGAATCAGGGAGAAAAATAATTGAAATAATGAGAAAAAGCCCTTTTGGTGAATAAACCTTAGACATTTGAATTGAGTGTTTGAGTAAATAAGTGAGAGGACACTTGTCTCCTGGCTTACTAAAAGCCTGCAGGGATGAGCTTCAGAAGCTATTCTCATTTGAGTGTGTCTCTGAAGATTCTGGTACCCCTATAATCCAGCCACTGCCAAACAAAATGGACAGGCTAGTAAAGTAGTATCACCTCCCAGGGGGTCTTAAACATGCTCATGATTTTCTGATTCATAAAAAGAGAAGACTGAGACTCACACTTACTTTATTTGTAGTAGTTGGCACAGCCTCAATGATAATCACATGTACTGCTCTTCATATTGATTCAGTGGGTAACATTATGTGTTTATTTTCCATTCCAGCAAATGAGACATGTAGGGAAGCTGAAAAGGACCTGTTCTAATTGCCCCAGGGTGTATTTCTATTTCCAAGAGAGCATGCACCCATGGGGCAATGGAGACAGAAAGGAAAAATTGGCTATGAAAAAAAAAAGACCAAAAGATATTCATTTAATAGGAGTCTTCCCAAACGTTGGCGAGGATGTGGAGAAGGGGGAACCCTTTTACACTGTTGGTGGGAATGCAAGCTGGTGCAGGCACTCTGAAAAACAGTATGGAGGTTCCTCAAGGCGTTAAAAATAGAGCTACCCTATGACCCAGCAATTGCACTACTGGGTATTTACCCCAAAGATACAGATGTAGTGATCTGAAGGGGCACCTGCACCCCAATGTTTATAGCAGCAATGTCCACAATAGCCAAACTATGGAAAGAGCTGAGATTCCCTTCAACAGACGAATGGATAAAGATGTGGTTCACATATACAATGGAATATTACTCAGCCATCAGAAAAGATGAACACTTACCATTTACATCGACATGGATGGAACTGAAGGGTATTAAGCTAAATGCAATAAGTCAATCAGAGAAAGACAATTACCATATGGTTTCACTCATATGTGGAATATATAAGGAATAGTGCAGAGGATCATAGGGGAAGGGAGGGAAAACTGAGTGGGAAGAAATCAGAGAAGGAGACAAACCATTAGAGACTCTTGACTCTGGGAAATAAACTGAGGGTTGTGCAAAGGGAGGTAGGTGGGGGGATGCGATAACTGGGTAATGGGCATTAAGGAGGGCACATGATATGATGAGCACTGGGTGTTATATGCAACGAATGAATCATTGAACATTATATCAAAAACTAATGATATACCATATGTTGGCTAATTGAATTTAAACTAAAAAAAAAAAAAAAAAGGAGTCTTCCCCCAAAAAATAGGAGCAAGTTATGGTAGAAGAGAAGAGTAAAAGCTGCCACTAGTGATGCTTGGAGTGGGGTAAATGGTTGGGGAGCAGGAGTCTAAATTGTCAGTAAACAAGGTTTTTTGAGGTAGGAGGAATGTCGTTTTTAATCAAAGAATTTAGAATTCCTAATCTCAGAGACATAGAAAGTAGAAACTTAGTTTAGGAAGATTCTGTAGAAAGAGCCAAAAAGAATACTAATATCAGGTATCTAAAACCCAGCTGTAGGCTGAGGACTCAATCAGAAAAAAAAAAAAAAAAGTCCTGCATCTCTTATTAAAGGAGATGAATGTAATCTTTCTAGTCACTCTAGCTTACAAGTTCACATGAGAAAAGGAAGCAGGACACACTTTTCTTTTGCAGGGAGAGGGAGCACTGCCAAGCATCCATTCCTCCTCCATTGATCCCTTTCCCATCCTTGATCCATGAGCTACTAGGTGGGGTTGAATCCATCCCCAGCGCCAGCTGCAAAGCAGATGACCTTGGCCCGACCAATCAGATCATCACAGATTGGTACAGAATGGGCACATGACTTCACCAAACCAATCAGAGTCATTATCAGGGCTTCTGTGAGAACCACCATGAAGAGCCTTTCTCTGTTGTCAAAAATTTGAAGTGGACTGTAGTCACTGCCATCATTTTCAACCATGAAGGGAGAGCTTGCGTGGGAAGGGAGGCTAAAGAGAGATGAAGAGAAATTGAATTGTGGTGATATTGCTTGAGGCCCTGCAGCAAGCCACATCTGGTACCAGACTTAGAACTGGACTTTTCAGTTATGATGAAGCTGGTTTGGGTTGGATTTCCACCACTTTGAACCAAATGAGACCTAGTTCATATAATAGTTGAACAGAACTATTGCAAAAGGTAGCTGAAGTTGGGACCTTGCCAAGAATACAGAACTATGTATCTAGGACTGACTCACTGGTGTTTATCACACTCCAAGAATCTCTTAAATTTTAGTAGAATGACTTGTGCTTTGCTGTGCATGGACTGGAGAGGACTGAATAAGGGCATGGAGAACTGTGACACAGATCTAGTGCCTCATTAGTTTGAACCTCAGAGGCTCTGCATGGCAACAAAGAACATTTCCCAAAGAGCAAAAGACTCTTCAGATTAATGGTGACCACAAGTCACCTTTCCAGCCGGCCCTCCTGGCAATAGGCAGCACATTACCTGACTGGAATTCTCGGGGAAAGAAAAATCAGTTCTATAAAGAATCCTAATCGACAAATCAATCAGCTCTGGTTTGCACCTCACAAACCAACAAACCTCTCTGAGCCTTGGTTTCTCCCTCTCTACATGGGGGAATAGTACCTCCCCTCCCTGCCTCACAGGGCTGACTCAGAGATGCTAACACAAGAGTAACATGGAAAGCATAAAGTGCTGCTTAACTAGGAAGCATTATTAGGAAAACCAGAAATCTCTTCCTGAGGACACACACATCAGCGTTAGCTTCTCTTTTAGGTAATAAACAAACAAACAAAGAGTCGTTGGCATCATCACAGCTAAATTGGAAACGCTGGCATTACCCAGAACAAGCTATCTATCCAGAAAAGCCGAGAGGCCTCGGATGCACAAAATCATATTTCCCCAGGCATAGGATTAATTAAAACTATCAAGTGTTCCCAGCTTTTAGAAATTAACTTTGAAAGTGTTTGGTGTTAAGGGATAAAGAAGGGGAGGGGCAGTGGGGAGGGGCAGCCCAGGAGTGCGGTGTTGGGAGCCAGACATGCCAGAGCTGTGTGTTTCTTTATTCTTCTTGGGAGAAAAGGGAGAACATACAGAAGTGTAAAAGTTTCTTTTGGAAGGACAGTGTAGGTAGGCACAGCTCTGCCTCTGACCCCGACCCCTCCAGTACATGCATCTCTTCTTTCTTTTCTGTGAACAGGGGCTGGACACTCAGAACAGCAAGGCCAGGTGGTGTGGGGGGGGGCAGGGAGAGGGATGGATCAGTACCTTTCTCTCCCTCCCTTTCTAGACTTTATTCTCTGGAGTATTTACTCCTTTTCTCCCTTGTAAGTAAACCCATTTCTGGCACTGTTCTGAGCTCTTGGATGGTTGGTCTTGTTTCGAGCAGAAGCAGCATGTAAATGCACTCTAGTTCTTGCTCCACCATTTATCAGCTATGTGACCTCAGCTAAGGCACCTGATTCTTCCTAAGCCTCAAATGTTCGTCTGCAGGAGGACGAGGAGGACTGAGGCATTTCTTCATCAAGAAGCATGAGTGAGGGTGCCTGGGTGGCTCATTCATTAAGCGTCTGCCTTCGGCTCAGGTCATGATCCCAGGGTCCTGGGATCGAGTCCCACATCGGGCTCCCTGCTCGGCAGGAGGCCTGCTTCTCCCTCTTCCACTCCCCCTGCTTGTGTTGCTGCTCTCGCTATCTCTCTCTCTGTCAAATAAATAAATAAAATCTTTAAAAAAAAAAAAAAAAGAAGCATGAGTGAGACACTGGAGGTGAGTCACATAACACATAAAGGACTGCCATAGGTTCCAAAGACCCTAAGAAATCTTCCACATATCACATCTACTCAACCCACTTTAAGCTGGTGAAGCCTTGCTGGTGATGGAACCCAAGCACTTGACCAACTCTGGACTAATAAGTGGCAACCTTTCTGTTAGGATTCTGTTTTTAGAATGGCAGGGAAACACATTTTCCTTACCTTTTGCTGTCACTGTGATACAAACCCTGGAAAGCAGTTTCTTTTACTCTTGCTTTAGCAAGCTGGTGATCTTCTTTTGAGCCCCACTCATTAGCTGCTTGCCTCTCAGCTCTCCTAGATCTCAGAAAGAAGTGCTATAGATCCATAGAACTACACATCTCACCACCTCCCACGTCCTCTCCTGGGTCTGTACCTCTAAACCTTAAGGATTGTGAGTCTCATGGACTCCACCTTCTGGAACTAAGGGATCTGCATCTTTGTGTACCAAATCCCTACTTACCTTTCCAGCCATATTATATGTCTACCCAACATTGGATGTCTTCCTCTCTCCTTCCTAACAGAAGTCAGAATGTGGTCAGTTTTCCTACTTTCCTCCATTCAGTTATGTGCTTCAAGGGAGAACAGCCCTGCCACCTCCTCTAGGTAAAGGGGTTTGTCTTAATTGGTCTAAGCCAATCATGGTGGTCCTATTTCTTTTGCCAATGGTTTGCCATTAGTTGAGCCATGGACATCAATTCTGGCCAGCAAGAGATGGGGGCTGTTTTCTGAGGCTTGGGGATAAGCTTCCTTATTTTGAAAGAGAAACAAGGAAAGAAGCTATTTTCTGCCCTTGGAAGTCTTCAGGTATGAATATAATGGCTGGCCCTGAGGGCAGCTAAGCAAGGACAAGCTCTTGAGCTGAGGATGGCAGAGCAGAAGGAAAAAGTGCCCAGAGCTCTTGACACCACTGAGCTGCTGAAATAGCTGCTGAATTAGCCAGCCTGTGAGTTAGCATCCCTGCCTCAGGACTTCTTATTACATGAGATAATTTTATCATTGTTTAAGTGCATTCAGGTCGGAATATTCTCTTACTTGCAGCCTGAAGTGCTCAACAGATTCACCAACTCGCACCATTTCTCATGGCGGGAGGGTGATGGGGTCTCAATCTATGGTTGTAGTTTCATCAGTGGGGAGGTAGAGCTTGCTGACACAGCACCCGGCAGGCTGCCATAAGATGTGCTGATGCTGTTGGGGAGAGGAAGATAACCAACCTCATGGTCAGGCCCGGAGATCCCAGTGACATCCCATGGATTGCCAACACCAACTTGGTCTCTCTGATCTCCTCCCATCCTAGCCGAGCTGCATCATCTCTTGCTTGAACGATTACAACTGGATTTCTAACTAATTCTCCTCCTACTGGTCTTGACCCAGCTCAGCTTTGTTGTTTTCATTGTTATAAAACTGAACTAAGGCCCATGGCTCACCACAGTCCATCTCCTGCTTAATAGCTCCCTACTGTACACAGGATAAAGTTCAAGGTTCTTTGCAAGATGAAGAGGATTGCCGTGACTAGTTCCAGTCTCCTCTTCTGTCTCATGCCCTACACGGCTATGCCTTGCCCTCTCTGCTCTAATGACATCATACATGACTACATATCGTTTGCTGTCCCATGCTTCCACACTCTCTCCTACAGGACTCTCTGTGCCTAGAACGCTGTTTCTTCCTTCTGCACCTGGTTTACCTTAATGACCCTTTGAGATTCAACTTAAGCTTTATTTCCTCTTAGAAGACTTCCTTGAACCTTCAGGACATTCTAAATCCTGATGTCTGGGCTTCCACCCTGTACATATCTAGAAGACAGCACTGCCACATTACATCAGCATCTCTGTTTGAGCCAGTTTCTCCCACATGTGTCTTGGCAGCAATTTCCTGTATATGACAGCAAGCACAAGGGTCAAAAACAGAAAAAAAAAATGGACAAGTCAGACTACATGACACTGAAAAGTTTCTACACAACAAAAGAAACCATCAACAAATGAAAAGATAACTTAGAAATGGGAGAAGATATTTCCAAACCATATAACTGATAAGGGGTCCATATCTAAAATATGTAAAGAACTCACATAAGTCAATAACAAAAAACTAACAACCTGATTTAAAAATGGGCAGAGGAACTAAATAAACATTTCTCCAAAGAGGACATCCAGATGGCCAACAGACATGTGAAAAAGTGCTCGACATCACTGATTATCAGGGAAATGCACATCAAACCACAATGAGGTATCACCTTACACTTGTTAGAATGGCTAGTATCAAAAAGATAAGAAATAAGTGCTGGCAAGAATGTGGAGAAAAGGGAACCTTCCTGCTCTGTTGGTAAAGTGGTGCAGTCACTATGGAAAACAGTATGGAGGGTCTTTAAGAAATTAAGACTAGGGGGGCGGAGCAAGATGGCGGAGGAGTAGGAGACCTGGATTTCATCTGGTCTCAGGAATTCAGCTGGATAGGGATCAAACCATTCTGAACACCTACAAACTCAATAGGAGATCGAAAAAAAGAATAGCAACAACTCTCTGAACAGAAAAGCGACCACTTTCTGGAAGGTAGGACGTGCGGAGAAGTGAATCCGAGGTGATATTCGGGAGGATAGACGGTGGGGGAGGGGCCTCTGTCAGCCGCTTCTGGCAAGTGATAGAGCGGCAGAGCACAAAATCGGAAATTTTAGAAGTCTGCTCCGCTGAGGGACGTCACTCTGGTGGCTAAGCACGGGGTGGAACCCTCGTGGGACAGTGTGGTCTCAGGACCCTCGGGGTCACAGAAAGACCGGGGGTGCCTGAGTGCGGCAGAGCTCCCAGGTATCAGAGCAGGGAAGCCAGCTGCAGAGATGGAGCCGAGGTGCGGGCTTTCATCTCGGGGTTGTCATAAACCGTGATCCACAGCACAGTCGGACCACTTCTCCTCCAGCAGGGACCCAACAAGTGGCAGATCCAGGGAGACTCCCCTTCCTCCCCTGGGAGGAGTGGTGCAGGAGCACACCGCAGGGATCTGCTGGGTTTGGAGACTCCACACGGGGTCGGGTGCCAGAGATAGAAACGCTCAGTCACAGGCCGGGTGAGCACAGAGTGCGGCCGGAGACCGGGGAGACGGGAGTGATTGACTGCTTCTCTCTGGGGGCTCACTGAGGAGCGGGACCCCGAGTTCTCGGCTCGTCCGGGGCGGAGACTGGGAGGCCGCCATTTTCACTCTCCGCCTCCAAAGCTGTACGGAAAGCTTGCAGGGAACAAAAGCTCCCGAGAGCAAACCCGAGCAGATTACTTAGCCTGGACCGGCAAGGGCTGGGCAATTCCGCCTCCGGCAAAGACATTTGGGAACCACGGCAACAGGCCCCTCCCCCAGAAGATCAGCGAGAACAGCCAGCCAAGACCAAGTTTACCCATCAATGAGAACGGCAGAACTCCAGCGCTAGGGGAATACTGCACATAGAATTCATGGCTTTTTTACCATGATTCTGTAGTCTTTCAAAGTTAATTGTTTTTTTAACTGTTTTTTTCTTTTTTAATTTTTCTTTTTCCCTTTTTCAACCAACATCTTATCAATCCCTTTTTTAAAAAACATTTTTATTTTTCATTTTTAGAGTCGTATTCTATCCCTTCATAGTAGTTACCCGTATTTTTGGCATATATATATAAGTTGTACTCTTTAAAATTTTGAGATAGTTTCTTCTCACAGATCAAAATATACCCTAAATCTCTAGTGTATGGTTTTTTCTACTCCCCTGCCTGATCACATACTCTCCCTTTTTTTTCTTTTTTTTTTAATCCTCTTCTTTCTTTTTTTCAAACAACTTCTTATCAATTCCTTTTATAAAATTTTTTATAATTTCCATCTAAACAGTCATATTCCATCCCTTCATCATATCAACCCTTATTTTTGTACATATAAATTTTGGGAGGCACTTTCTTCTAACAGACCAAAATACACCCAAAATCTAGTGTGTGGCACTGATCTATGTACCAGCCTGATCATATTTGATCATAATCTTTTTTTTGTTTTGTTTTGTTCTGTTTTTGTTTGTTTTTATCTTTATCTTTTTCTTTTTTTTCTTTCTCTTTTTTCTCTCTTTCCCTTTTTTTTTTAAGATTTTATTTATTTATTTGAGAGAGAGAGAATGAGAGATAGAGAGCACGAGAGGGAAGAGGGTCAGAGGGAGAGCAGACTCCCTGCTCAGCAGGGAGCCCGAAGTGGGATTCGATCCCAGGACTCCAGGATCATGACCTGAGCCGAAGGCAGTTGCTTAACCAACTGAGCCACCCAGGCGCCCTCTCTTTCTCTTTCCTTTCCCCCTGCTTCAGGTCTTTTCTGATTTGTTTAGAGTATATTTTCTGGGGACGTTGTTACCTGTTAGCATTTTGTTCTCTCATTAATCTGTTCCCCTCTGGACAAAATGACAAGGCAGAAAAATCACCTCAACAAAAAGAACAAGAGGTAGTACCAACTGCCAGGGACCTACTCAATACGGACATTAGTACGGTGTCGGATCTAGAGTTCAGAATCATCACTTTAAAGATACTAGCTGGGCTTGAAAAAAGCATGGAAGTTATTAGAGAAACCGTTTCTGGAGAAGTAAAGGAACTAAAATCTAAACAAGTCAAAATCAAAAAGGCTATTAATGAGGTGCAATCAAATATGGGGGCGCTAACTGCTAGGATAAATGAGGCAGAAGAAAGAATCAGTGAGATAGAAGACCAAATGATGGAAAATAAAGAAGCTGAGAAAAAGAGAGATAAACAACTATTGGATCACGAGGGCAGAATTTGAGAGATGAGCAATACCATAAGACGGAAAAACATTAGAATAATTGGGATCCCAGAAGAAGAAGAAAGAGAGAGAGGGGCAGAAGGTATACTGGAGCAAATTATAGCAGAGAACTTCCCTAATTTGGGGAAGGAAACAGGCATCAAAATCCAGGAATCACAGAGAACCCCTCTCAAAATCAGTAAAAATAGGTCAACACCCCGACATCTAATAGTAAAACTTACGAGTCTCAGAGACAAAGAGAAAATCCTGAAAGCAGCTCGGGAGAAGAGATATGTAACCTACAATGATAGAAACATTAGATTTGCAACAGACCTATCCACAGAGACCTGGCAGGCCAGAAAGGACTGGCAGGATATATTCAGAGCACTAAATGAGAAAAATATGCAGCCAAGAATACTATATCCAGCTAGGCTGTCATTGAAAATAGAAGGAGAGATAAAAAGCTTCCAGGACAAACAAAAACTAAAGGAATTTGCAAACACAAAACCAGCCCTACAAGAAATACTGAAAGGGGTCCTCTAAGCAAAGAGAGAGCCTAAAAGCAACATAGACCAGAAAGGAACACAGACAATAGACAGTAACAGTCAGCTTACAGGCAATATAATGGCACTAAATTCATATCTTTCAATAGTTACCCTGAGTGTAAATGGGCTAAATGCCCTAATCAAAAGACACAGGCTATCAGATTGGATTAAAAACCAAGACCCATCGATATGCTGTCTGCAAGACACTCATTTTAGACCCAAAGACACCCCCAGATTGAAAGTGAGGGGGTGGAAAAACATTTACCATGCTAATGGACACCAAAAGAAAGCTGGGGTGGCAATCCTTATATCAGACAAATTCGATTTTAAACCAAAGACTGTAATAAGAGATGAGGAAGGACACTATATCCTACTTAAAGGGTCTATCCAACAAGAAGATCTAACAATTGTAAATATCTCTGCCTCTAACATGGGAGCAGCCAATTATATAAGGCAATTAATAACAAAAGCAAAGAAACACATTGACAACAATACAATAATAGTGGGGGACTTTAACACCCCCCTCACTGAAATGGACAGATCGTCTAAGCAAAAGATCAACAAGGAAATAAAGACTTTAAATGACACACTGGACCAAATGGACTTCACAGACATATTCAGAACATTCCATCCCAAAGCAACGGAATACACATTCTTCTCTAGTGCCCATGGAACATTCTCCAGGATCCATCACATCCTAGATCATAAATCAGGTCTCAACCGGTACCAAAAGATTGGGATCATTCCCTGCCTATTTTCAGACCACAATGCTTTGAAACTAGAACTCAATCACAAGAGGAAAGTCAGAAAGAACTCAAATACATGGAGGCTAAAGAGTATCCTACTAAAGAATGAATGGGTCAACCAGGAAATTAAAGAAGAATTTAAAAAATTCATGGAAACCAATGAAAATGAAAACACAACTATTCAAAATCTTTGGGATGCAGCAAAGGCAGTCCTAAGAGGAAAGTATATAGCAATTTCTCAAGAAACAAGAAAGGTCTCAACTACACAACCTAACCCTACACCTAAAGGAGCTGGAGAAAGAACAGCAAATAAAGCCTAAACCCAGCAGGAGAAGAGAAATAATAAAGATCCGAGCAGAAATCAATGAAATAGAAACCAAAAGAACAGTAGAACAGATCAATAAAACTAGGAGCTGGTTCTTTGAAAGAATTAACAAGATTGATAAACCCCTGGCCAGACTTATCAAAAAGAAAAGAGAAATGACCCAAATCAACAAAATCATGAATGAAAGAGGAGAGATCACAACCAACACCAAAGAAATACAAACAATTATAAGAACATATTATGAGCAACTCTATGCCAGCAAATTAGATAACCTGGAAGTAATGGATGCATTCCTAGAGATGTATCAACTACCAAAACTGAACCAGGAAGAAATAGAAAACCTGAACAGACCTATAACCACTAAGGAAATTGAAGCAGTCATCAAAAATCTCCCAACAAACAAAAGCCCAGGGCCAGAAGGATTCCCAGGGGAATTCTACCAAACATTTCAAGAAGAATTAATACCTATTCTTTTGAAACTGTTCCAAAAAATAGAAATGGAAGGAAAACTCATTTTCTGAGGCCACCATTACCTTGATCCCAAAACCAGACAAAGATCCCATCAAAAAGGAGAATTACAGACCAATATCCCTGATGAACATGGATGCAAAAATTCTCACCAAGATACTAGCCAATAGGATCCAACAGTACATTAAAAGGATTATTCAGCACGACCAAGTAGGATTTATCCCTGGGCTGCAAGGTTGGTTCAACATCCGCAAATCAATCAACGTGATACAATACATTAACAAAAGAAAGAACAAGAATCATATGATCCTCTCAATAGATGAAGAAAAAGCATTTGACAAAGTACAGCATCGTTTCTTGATCAAAACTCTTCAGAGTATAGGGATAGAGGGTACATACCTCAATATCATAAAAGCCATCTATGAAAAACCTACAGTGAATATCATTCTCAATGGGGAAAAACTGAGAGCTTTCCGCCTAAGGTCAGGAACGCAGCAGGGATGTCCACTATCAGCACTGCTATTCAACATAGTATTAGAAGTCCTAGCCACAGCAATCAGACAACAAAAAGAAATCAAAGGCATCCGAATCGGCAAAGAAGAAGTCAAACTCTCACTCTTTGCAGATGATATGATACTTTAGGTGGAAAATCCCAAAGACTCCACCCCAAAACTGCTAGAACTCATACAGGAATTCAGTAAAGTGGCAGGATATAAAATCAATGCGCAGAAGTCAGGGGCATTCCTATACACCAACAACAAGTCAGAAGAAAGAGAAATTAAGGAGTCGATTCCATTTACAATTGCACCCAAAACCATAAGATACCTAGGAATAAATCTAACCAAAGAGGCAAAGCATCTGTACTCAGAAAACTATAAAATACTCATGAAAGAAATTGAGGAAGACACAAAGAAATGGAAAAACGTTCCATGCTCATGGATTGGAAGAACAAATATTGTGAAGATGTCAATGCTACCTACAGCAATCTACACATTCAATGCAATCCCCATCAAAATACCATCCACTTTTTTCAAAGAAATGGAACAAATAATCCTCAAATTTGTATGGAACCAGAAAAGACCCCGCATAGCCAGAGGAATGTTGAAAAAGAAAAGCAAAGCTGGCGGCATCACAATTCCGGACTTCCAGCTCTACTACAAAGCTGTCATCATCAAGACAGTATGGTACCGGCACAAAAACAGACACATAGATCAATGGAACAGAATAGAGAGCCCAGAAATGGACCCTCAACTCGATGGTCAACTAATCTTTGACAAAGCAGGAAAGAATGTCCAATGGAAAAAAGACAGTCTCTTCAACAAATCGTGATGGGAAAATTGGACAGCCACATGCAGAAGAATGAAACTGGACCATTTCCTTACACCACACACAAAAATAGACTCCAAATGGTTGAAAGACCTCAATGTGAGACAGGAGTCCATCAAAATCCTAAAGGAGAACACAGGCAGCAACCTCTTCGACCTCAGCCGCAGCAACTTCTTCCTAGAAACATCGCCAAAGGCAAGGGAAGCAAGGGCAAAAATGAACTATTGGGACTTCATCAAGATCAAAAGCTTTTGCACAGCAAAGGAAACAGTCAACAAAACCAAAAGACAACCAACAGAATGGGAGAAGATATTTGCAAATGACATATAAGATAAAGGGCTAGTATCCAAAATCTATAAAGAACTTATCAAACTCAACACCCAAAGAACAAATAATCCAATCAAGAAATGGGCAGAAGACATGAACAGACATTTTTCCAAAGAAGATATCCAAATGGCCAACAGACACATGAAAAAGTGCTCAACATCGCTTGGCATCAGGGAAATCCAAATCAAAACCTCAATGAGATACCACCTCACACCAGTCAGAATGGCTAAAATTAACAAGTCAGGAAATGACAGATGTTGGCGGGGATGCGGAGAAAGGGGAACCCTCCTACACTGTTGGTGGGAATGCAAGCTGGTGCAGCCACTCTGGAAAACAGTATGGAGGTTCCTCAAAAAGTTGAAAATAGAGCTACCATATGATCCAGCAATTGCACTACTGGGTATTTACCCCAAAGATACAAATGTAGGGATCCGAAGGGGTACGTGCACCCTGATGTTTATAGCAGCAATGTCCACAATAGCCAAACTGTGGACAAGATGACCATCGACAGATGAATGGATAAAGAAGAGGTGGTATATATATACAATGGAATATTATGCAGCCATCAAAAGGAATGAGATCTTGCCATTTGCAACAACGTGGATGGAACTGGAGGGTATTATGCTGAGCAAAATAAGTGAAACAGAGAAAGACATGTGTCATATGACCTCACTGATATGAGGAATTCTTAATCTCAGGAAACAAACTGAGGGTTGCTGGAGTGGGAGGTGGGGTGGGAGGAATGGGGTGACTGGGTGATAGACACTGGGGAGGATATGTGCTCTGGTAAGCGCTGTGAATTTTGCAAGACTGTTGAATCTCAGATCTGTACCTCTGAAACAAATAATGCAATATATGTTAAGAAAAAAAAAAAAGATAGGAGGGGAAGAATGAAGGGTGGAAATCGGAGGGGGAGATGAACCCTGAGAGACGATGGACTCTGAATAACAAACTGAGGGTTTTAGAGGGGAGGGGGGTGGGAGGATGGGTTAGCCTGGTGATGGGTATTAAAGAGGGCATGTTCTGCATGGAGCACTGGGTGTTATGCACAAACAATGAATCATGCAACACTACATCTAAAACTAATGATGTAATGTATGGTGATTAATGTAACAAAAAAATTAAAAAAAAAAAGAAATTAAGAATAGAACTACCATATAATCCAGCAATTCCATTTCTGGGTATATATCCAAAAGAAATGAAAATGAGATATTGAAAAGATATCTGCACCCCTAAATTTATTGTGGCATTATTCACAATAACCAAGATATGGAAACAAACTGTGTCTGTCAACAGATGAATGAATAAAGAAGACATGGTGTGTATACATATAAAATATTACTAAGCCATTAAAAAGAAGGAAATTCTTCCACTTACAACAACTTGGATGGACTTCAAGGGCATTAGGCTGAGTGAAATAAGAGAAAGACAAATACTGTATGATATCACTCATATGTGGAATCTAAAAAGAACAAACTCAGAGAAACAAGGAGTAAGGTGGTAATTCCCAGGGGTTGTGGTATAGGGAAAATTGGGAGGTACTGCTCAAAGGGTACAAGCTCCCCATTATAACTTTGGGGACTACTGTATAGCATAGTGATTATAGCTAATAACACCATATCATATACTTGAATATTGCTAAGAGAGTAGATCTTAAATATTCTCGCCCCCCAAAAAGGAACTGGTAAGTATGTACAGGATGGAAGTGGTAGCTAATTCCATGGGGCAATCATTTTGCAACTTATAAATGTATCTAATCAACATGTTGTACACCTTACATTTTACATTGTTATGTGTCAATTATATCTATATAATGCTGGAAAGAAAAAAAAGAGAGCGAGGACAGAGCAGCTACACAGGATCCAAGCAGGGTCTGAGGATGCAGTAGGAATAGAATTCTGGAGTGAACATTGACCAGGGAAACTCAATGTCCATCCTCCCAACACATACACATACCTTAATGCAAAATACTTCATTTTGATGCAAAATATCCAACAGTGCAAAGGATGGGAGCCCCAAATCATTTTATTTGCATGGCAAAGGAAAGGGTGACCCAAAACTAAAGGAATTAAGAATACTTGGGTTGCATATTTAAATATACAAGTGATATTTGTGCACCATATATATATGTGCATATGTATGTGTGTATATATGTATATATGTATATGTATGCACATATATATATACATCATATATTTTTTATTTTAAAACAAATTAGTAATTATTTATTTAAAATTGGTAATTATTATTTAAAACAAATAAGTAATTACTTAACTATTATTAAGTTTTTAAAAAGTTGTTAACATACATTTTCAACCATATATGAAATACTAAATCTTCAGCAAAGAAAAGATAATTAAATAAAACAACAACAAAAAATGCTCTTTTCTTTCTTGATTTGTAAGTACTGAACTTGGAGCCTCACCTAGCAGGGTTTGGTTTTTTCCTACTATTGTCAGCTTTTTAAGCTGTTAAATTCAGAGTGATAATTCCTGCCATTTCTCCCTGCATCTCCCTTTTACAGAGTCACAAAGTTTCATATTTCCTTACTGGGAGTCTTCCTTGGCCTATGGAGTGAGGACTTTTTTCTTTCTTTCTGGACAACTTTTAAGAAATATGCTGTTCAGGCACCTCTCTTCTTCCGTGCTCTACACTTCCCAGCACCCTACAACTTCACAGGGACAGCCGATGTCCTCTTTCACCTGTAGCCCTTTTTCTGCCCAGCTCTGCCAGGGACAGGAAGCACTTGAAATTCAGCAAGCCGTTACTGAACAGAGATGGCATACGTGGGCCCCAGCTCCATCCTTTGAGTCCACATGCCAAGTGCCAGGGAAAAACCCTCTGCTCCTCAAACCCACGGATTCCTCAGTGCACATCATTCCCAACCCTTCCATGGCATACGACTGCACTTCTGCCTCTTTCCCTAGTCAACATTTTTCTTCCCGCCACCATCAGTGTTGTGCCAGATCTCCAGCTTGGTTACATGGGGCCTTGGTACCCTCAATTCTTACGAGTCTCTGGAATTGCTTGTGGCTTCCTACATTCCTGCCAATAGCTGGATTTATGCCATTGCCAGACATCCCAGACATATAATGAGTTGGACTCTCCTTTGTGTACCTCAGACCCCCCTGCATGGAACCGGAGCTTGGCATGCTGGTGGTGGCAGCTGCTGGACCTCCCCGTGCCCTGCTACCTTCTACCCATGGCTCTGAAATCAGCAGCCAGCCCAATCCCTTTGCTCCAGCTGACACGGCAGATCCTGCCCAGCATAGATGAGCTCTTCCTGCACTTTCCCTCTGGGCCTGAAAGTCCTCCTCCTCTGTGGTTTCCAGCAACATCCTCACACTGATGCTGGGGAGATAATTTAGAAAACACAGTTTGGCAACTTAGCATTTTTTCTAGCCAGACTATTATTAAAGCAAAGTTTAGCCCATATGCATACATACATATGTATTTATGTGTTAAATAGATTTCTTCTCCACCCATTCCTTGTTGCTTCGCTTATCCAAATATTATCCAGGCATTAAGGCTCACATCATGAGTTGCTTCCCTTCTAAAGACTTTGCTGATGATTTAAAACTCTATAGGCCATTTTAAACTCTTCATTTCTCAGGGCTACTGTTGGCAACATAATTTAAACTAATTCATCATTAACTCTTCTGCACTGCCCTCAGATCTTTTATATGGAAGAGTGTATGTGGGTGTGTCTCTAACCTTACCTTTTTGTTTCCCCTTTCCAGTATAATGTTCTTTATGTGATTATTGCCAAAGACAGATGGGCTCTGACTCAGAAGAATGAAGTGTAATCTTTTTCCAGTGGGCAGACGTTAAAATGTCCACGTCGCTGGGATAACGAGTGGGAAGGGCTGCTGAATGGACTTATGGAAGGCAGATGAGCTTCTTCCCAGAAGCTCCAGAAGTATCATCAGATGGTCCTCTGCTCACTTTGGCTTTGAATCTCAGACACTATAACCCAAAGCCCAAGAAGTCTTTCCAGCCCACGATGGCTGCCTTCTCTCAGAGATGATTCTATGCCAAAACACATCCCTGCCAAGCCCCAGTTCAAGCCCCCAACCCACCATTAAGTCGCCTCCATTGCAAATCAGGCAAGGATCGGAGCCAACGTGCCTCCTGTTGGGTAGAAAACAGATGGCCGGACCAGAGAAAGCTGACGGAAGGAATCGCAAAACAAGTATCAATCAACCCAAGCAATTCGCATTAGCAAACAGACAGCTTCTCAGCGCTGGGGCAGGGCTCTCTGGTGGCGTTTTTAGCGGCTTTCCTAATTAAGGATGAGCTGTGGAGCTCATCAGCCACCCTAAGTCCCTGTTAAATGTAGCAGGTGGCATCTGAGAGCCCCCCTCCTACCATGACTTCCCAGTTGTCCTCAAGAGGGGCATATCATGCCAGCCAAGGAGCTGTGAACAGAAACAGAACAGAAGAGGCATTTAAAGGGACATCCTCCCCTGAAACAAGGCCCTCTTGGCTTTATAGGCTGTGTCTCTAAGTCCAACACTTTCGCAGCTTGTGGTCCAGTGTACTTTTTGTCCCTCTTACTGGATGCAAGTTATTTCTGAAGAACCTTGTGTCACAACTTTGGTCATTCCCATAACACTTAGCATAGTGCTGGAAACCCTGATGAGTATTCTACTGAAATGTGGCCCTCTTGATCCACTGAGTTTTATTTAGATTCCTAAATATTTCATATTCTAGCACATTTTGTATGTCCTACTTACCTGTGCCTTTACCCTTGTCTAATTTTAATAATTTATGTGTATTTCTATTGTTTCTCCTATATCTATAAGGTCTTTAGGAGAGGCTACCAGGACTTATATTTTACTGGACATCCTTCTCTCTTCCTAGCAGTTAAATCAGGACCAAACAAATCACAGGCTCTCCATTCAAGCTTGCTGACCAGATTTGGTGTCTAGGGCTGAATGTGGACATGGCTTCCATGCGTGATTCTCTGAGACCCTGGGTCCTCTCTCACCACTGTTCTATTGCGGATCTATGCCGGGTACTGTGCAAGGGAAGCCAACACCCCGACTTCCTCCATCCCCACTTTACCAGGATGAAAAGCCTTTGCACTTCCTGTCTTGTGCTCAGAAGGAATTGATGGCCTTCAGTCAAACTCAGAATACTCATTTTTCCCAGAGTACTGACTTCTGACTCTTCAGCTTCCCACTTGTATAGTCTTAACTTGCTGATCAATTTTGTGTTATTAAAAGAGATGAAATCTATAACATGTCCCACATAGTCTGGCACTTGGTAGCGGCTCAACTTGTAGTCTCCACTTTATTATAAGATTTTTTACTATAAGCATTAAAAGACTTTTTATTCATTTTACTATAACATTTACATTTCCTTGGGGCCTTTCACTTAGGTTCTCAGGGCTGAAAAGGAAAAGAACAGAAAAGAAGGATGCCTTTTTTAAATAGTTGAAACATGACTATAACTTCACAGATTTCCTCCAAGTGTTTGGAGTTTAGACCATAAGAGTGATGTTTTGATCACAGATGGAACCAAGTTGATTGTTTTTAAGGTCACTCTGGCTGATTCACACTCTTTTATGCTGTATCTTGCAAAGCACAGTGACACCAATTTGGGAACTGCTAGGGAAAACTTGACAAGCAGGCCTGAGAAATCTGAAGAGAGGCAGGTGGCGGCAGGATCCCAGAGCAACGGCCTAAGGTAAAACTTCGTGGAAGCCCCTGGGAAGTGAAGCAGACAAGGGCCTAAAAATCAGACACTCAGTGGGAATAGATCAGGGACAATCCAAGGTAAACAAGACATCAAGGAAAGTCAAGTTCTACTTATGCCAACTAGGTTTCCCTCCACCTCAAGAAAAGATGTGGTCCTAAGATAAGGTTTGTGTGTACTACTGGATATTTAATCTTCCTATTGGAAGCAGAATTCAGGATACACTCAGGAAAATTATGGGACTGTTGAGAAAGTTAGAAGACCAACTCTAGATGTGCTCTGACTCCATGGGGGTCAAGAGAAGAGGGCTAGTGGGGGTGGGCATCCAAAAGGAGTGAGTTCCTCATCACCATGGGCATTTTGATGTGCATTCCCATCGAGCTGCCAGCAGAAGGACCTGGAGACCTGCACAAGCTGCTTGCTAAGGTCCTTCCCTTTCACCCAGACTCTCCCCTGCCTACCTGCTTTGATTCTGAAGTTCTATGTTGGTCCTCCCTGAGAGCCTGTGGGTGGACAGGCTTTGTTGGAAGGGCAGGACATATAATATATAAATAATACATATAAAATAGATTTTGCAAAGCTTTATAAAAAGCCATGAAGGACAGATCCATAGAGAATTATTAAAGCAAAGACAGGGAAGATTCGGGTTAGATATTTCCCACCTGGGTTGAAAGGGCCAATGGTCTCAAAGCCTGCTTTACTCTATGATTCTTATGAGGCCATCTCATTGTTTAACTAAGGAATGTATACTCAGTGAAAATTCTCAATAGAGCAGGGCCCAGGCATTTAGCAAGGAGAGAATCAAAGCCGTCCGAAGGCACTGGGAGAGACAGAGATATTCTTAAAGTCTGATGGGGCCTATATTCTCTGCCTCCACCTGACAGGTTTGCCTTTAAATTAATTAAACAGTCAAATCTGACTGTCATCCCAGTATCTGGTGAAGGAGCAAGCTTTTCATAAAACATCTTGTGTTTGCATAATAATTTTATGCTTTTCCAAGTGCTTTATCATCCACTGGCTCATTTGAACTTCGTGACAACTCTGCAGAGTAGGCAGGGCAAAAATTGCTGGGAAGCCCATAATGTTACTAGAGCCAGACCACCTGAATTCAAACCCCAACCCCACCTCTTTCCAGCTGGTGACCTTGGGCAAGCAGGTAAGCTCTCTGTGCCTTGACCTTCTCCTCTATGAAATGGGCACAACACAATGCCCACATCGTTGGTTTGTTGTAAGGATTAAATGAGTTGATATGTGTTAAACAGTTATAAAGCCTGATAGATAGTAAGAGCTGAAAGTATTTAGTTTTCAGTATTATTGGTCTTACTGTAGAGATATATACTAGGTCTAGGAGGATGCTAGACCTAAGCAAATACAGGGAGAAAAGTGTATCAGGAAAAGCTTTGATGTGGCAAAGGGCTACTCACTGTGAAGAACAGTACTTTTTCTATGCCCTTTCAAGAGGAATGAATCTGATGTGGCCATCCTGACCTGGTTCTGCTCTCAGACATTCCTCAGAAGACAAGCATAGATTGGGTCACACCAGAAAGGAAGCCGTGACCTGTGCCATTCCCAAAGGCCTCTGCACCCTCCACCTGCCTGCAGGACCAGCCCAGCCTCCAGGAAAGGAAAGTGGAGCAGAAGCACACAGAAAGCACTTGCCCCCAGCAGGAGCGGTGCCTCCACAGCCCCCAGAAAGACCCGCCAGAGCCCAGCAAACGTCCGGAGAAGAGAGACCCATCAGCCGGTCCTCCCTGACAGCTAAAAAAAATTCTCTAGTCGTGGAGTACGTCACAACCCGTCAAGCATCGGTTCGATGTTTACAGTGCAGGTTGAGGCACAGGGCTGATGTGAAACAGGACAGGGCAGTAGCACCTCGAGCTTCCACAGAGGCAAGAGGTGGGGCTGAGACAGTGAGAGAAGGGAGGACGGTGTACACTGGACCCTCCATGAGTTGTCACAACTGCCGGCCACATTATTTTTTAGGGAAGACACTGAAAGGGAAACAGCACAAAATGGCAATGTCAAATTTGAACCAAACCATCAAGCACATGCACAGAGAGCCATCCACGAGACAGCAGACTGAATCCCCAGACCTGACAAGGTGGAGGGGCACATGACTTCTCATGGGGTGGCTTCACTCTCTCTGCAGAACCCCCTCGGGGACAGGGGACCAGGGGACAGGCTCTGAGCGCTCCTCCCTCTCAGCAGTGGTGTCCGTCGCTGTCCATACGCTAAGGCTCTGCATAATATTTCATTTGGAAACAAGGTTCTTCAGCTAGGAAGCACATACATAAGTAAGTAAGTGGTGAACCTCTGAGTGATCCGGAGAAGCAGTGTTCTGCCCAAGCTGGAGCAGCCTGGAAGGCACGTCAGCTCCCGGACACACCGCGACGCCCTCCGTGGATCCCCGCCCTCGGATCCAGCTTCACCGCCATACTTCCGTGCCGCCGTAGACGCACTGGTCCCGGTATCAGAGAGACTGAAGGCTTCAGACCCAGTCCTTTTGTGTCATTCTAAGTTCTCACAAGGTGACTGAGGGAGGGTCTGGCTGACAACAGAAGCTGGAGCTGCCCCAGCAGACGCCGACTGGGGCGAACGTGGCCAGGCCCTGTGTGGGAGGGAGGGATTCGAGAGCCAGGTGCCCGGCAAAGGCCTCCTACGGGCAACGCAGCCGGAGTAGAACCTGCCAGACAGGGAGTAATTAGGGAAGCAGAAAATCAAGTGGAAAAGGGTGGCAGCAGTGGACAGTGTCTGGAACAGAGCATAAGGCTGAGATGATTGAGTATCTGGGAAGCAACACGTGGATGAACCGGGAGCAAAAGATTCCTGTAAAGGGGTTATGGGGTTATGGGGAGGGCATGGGAAGGGTCATCTCCAGAGTCTATTCGGAGATTCCTGTGGGTAGAGGGGACCTGAGAACAAGACAGCTGTGACCTGAAGGAGTGACAGGAGTCGGGTTGTATTGTTGCCAACCTGAGTGGAAGGAAGAGAAGGGGTGCGCGGGGTAAAGGGAGGAGGCTAATCAGGACCCGCAGCAGGGGCTTGCAGCAGGAGCCTCACGGACGCAATGTTTTGTCTCTCACTTTCCATCCTCCTGGCCGCACCATACACACACAGCCGGATGCATGCACGGCAGTGGAAGGGAGACCAGAGCACAGGGAATGGGAGCAGCTCACTTGGGAGGGGCCCCCAGAGAATCTGGGCGCAATAGGAGGAGGAAGGAGGCCACACCATGCGCAGAGGGGCCGTTTCCTCTGAGTGGGAGCCCCCACCCCACACACTGGCCTGGACTCACAGGAAAAACCAATCCTGTCAAATCAAGCAGTAAATTTCTTCTGTTCACTGTTAAGGCATCAAGATGGTGGAGCCTGAGACTCTGAGACCCTGGTCACTGGCAAGAACATTGGAAGAGGCCCATAAAGATGGCATCATTGCCCCTGCCCACATAACTAACCCAGACTTAGAGCCTTCATCCCAGGAAGACCTCTGAATTCCCTTTACTCACCCCCTTCCCTTGTCACATGACAGACACACACCAAAGACACATACAAAATGTGAGAAGACACCCAGTGACTGCCCCCGGGCCTCTAACGCATATGGAGCACCCTCTGATCTTGTTCCTGACGTCCAGGCCTAACATAGTAAGTGACGAGGGTATAATACAGATAAAATTTAACCCAGTTAAATTAGAATATCAGACAGACAACAATTTTTGAGTATAAGCATGGGATATACTTATACTAAAAAAGTATTCATTGCTCACCTGAATTTGCAATTTAACTGGGAATCCTGTATTTTTATTTGTTAAATCTGGCAACCCTAAGAGGATAACAGGTGGAGGCAAGGGGTTTGGGGTGAGGAGAGGGGTGGGCAGGGAGAAATGGGCAGGCCCTCACTCCCTTTGTATAAAAGAAGAAAGAGTAATTGAGTCAAATACTTTAGTCAGTTGCTCAACTGTAAAAGTGGACAAGCTAGAAGAAGGCTTGGGGAAGCCATCTCCGTATGCACCCACAATAGTCCAGCAGGACACCCTTCTGGGGCAGGGGCTGCTAGAAAGGGTGAAGACGCAGTGGCCCCATCAAGGTCTCCTTTGCAAATCTGTTTTATTTTGATACTCAGCATATTGATATTTAAATTACTAATACTCAAAATACTCCACAAAATGGTATTGTAATTTTCATTTTACAGAGGTTCAGAAAAGTTCAGTGATTTGCCCAAGTCACATAACTCTAAATGGCAGCTCCAGGATGGTAAGCCAGGCCTGCCCAGACCCCAAACCCCACTTCCCTCCACCACCCCATTCCAGGCGCCCTATAACCCACCCTTCCTCCCAGGGCCACCCTTAGTGCTGTCCAATAGGACTTCACACAATGATGGAAATGCTCTTTATCAGCACTGTCCAACGAAACAACCACAAGCCCAGCAGTAACTGAGCACATGAGGTGGGGGTGGCTAGTGAACCTGAACCCCAAAATCGGCTTATAATTCTCATTTTGTTTCTGCTTTGTAGGTTGCCCTCAAGGCCTGGATCTGGCATTTCCTGGATGCAACCGGGGTTCCAAGAAACACAGAATGCGCCGAGTTACAGGGGCCCTTGGAAATCATCCTCATCCACCTCCGCATTTCCAGGATGGACAATCTGAGGGCCACAAAGGGCAAGGAGACAGAGGCCCTGGTATTGTTTTAGTGACAGAGCTCCTCCAGTAGGAGAGGAGGGCTGTGGACAGGAAAGGCAAAACTCGGTGGTCCCCCAGCACGCACTGGGCAGCCCTAGAGGCCCCTACCAGGCCCCAGGCCCCACCCCGGGTCACCCACTGTTCTTAAGAAGGAGCATGGGAGGACCTGCTGCATGGCCAGAGATGAGTCTTATCTGATTAATGCAGGGAATTTGAGAGACAAGAGGAAAAAAGGCAACATTAGCACAAAACCTTGCTGAGTGTACTCCCCCCATTAACTTGGAATTATAATTACATCAGCCCTTAATATCTACACACCCAAGTAATTATAGCTGGCTTATGGCTTCCCACTGCAATCGGATATTAACTTTTTATTGCACCCTCTGAGAGCAGCCCTTGTAGAGAGACAACCACAGCACCAGGGAAGGCTGGGGTTGTCCGCAGGTCAGCAGCCCTGGTGACCACCTTCAGGGGTAACCCAACCTAGTCAACCCCCACCCACCTAGGACCACCACATACTCTCGTTCTGGCTAAACCCTGCACAAGAGCATCCAGCTAAGGCCTGAGAGGCAAAGATGCAGCCCGAAATCACTTGATAGGCTTTGCAGCACAAAACAGATCTGTCTCAAATTTCTTCAGAGGCTCATGGCCCCAGTGCACACATTCCCTAAGGTCTGGGTGCAGCCAAACTCTCAGGCTCTCAGCCTGATGGCAAATGAACTGTTCTTTTGAAAGCAACTGTGGCATAAAGGAAAGACCTGCACACTAGTCCTGATTTGTCAGTTGCACAGAGTGACCTTGGGCCACTCATTTCCCTTCCTCAAAAGTTCAGTTTCTTTAACCATAAAATGAGAAAGAGGATACCTGCTCTGTCCTCCTCTTAGTGATGCTCCATAAATCAAATGAGGTCACATCTTAGAAAGTACATTCTATTCTCTACATGCTACCGGGCATTCAGGCTTTATTGATAATTTGGCTGGCTCTCACCCTTAGGGGTCTTCAGGAGGCTGAGCTGCCCAGCCCCTTGGCCCGCCAACCTTGCCCAGGTGCTGACAGCTGGCACATGCTGGCCCTCAACATGCTTCAGATCTGCAAATCCAATGGTTCTGTGGAACTCCCATGAACCACCACTACTGGGGGAAACATACATTTATATGCTAATTCCTTAGACTTTGAAAACATTTGTGCATATGTTATCTCATTGGAACTTCACAGCCATTCAATGATTTGTAGGGAAGGCACTATCCTCACTTTGCAAAAAAGGAAACAAACTGAGAGGAGTATAATGACTGGTTGAATTGCATACATCTGAGTTAATATATCTGCAAGAGACCCAGCTGGGAGTGCGATTTTGTCTCTCCAGTTGTGCTATTCGGGAGATCTTGGGTCCAGTAGATACTCAGGTATCAAACACTTGTTGAATAGCAAAAAAAAAAAAAAAAAAAAAAAAAAATGAGTGAGTGGATAACCGAACTTCTCAAAGCCTTCTCCAACCAGCACCGAATCTGGGGTTCACACGGCGGAAGGGACTGGCACACTTGGAGATCCACTGAACAAATCAGGGTTGGCCTGTGCCTTTAAATCCTGCCCAGCCTTTTTCTGACCTGTTGCCAAATCTGTGAGAGGTTACATTTGTTTCACAAATTGGAAACTCAAGGTCAGAGAGGCAAAGTGAAAGGCCCAGTGTGAAGAGCAAATTAGTGGACAAACTGGGATATAGCCCCCACCTCTAGGCAGCCAAGCAGGCTTTGGGGTACCAATCTCTGCAGCCTCAGCTTGGGGCTTGCTGAAGATCTGAATAGATGAGTAGAGTTTCCATATCCCTGAGCAGGATGAGAGTTGTCCAGCAAAAATATCTGCAGACCTGCATACAGATCATATTAAAATCTACCAACAGGGGCTTGGTTGGGAAGGGAAGATGGAAAAAAATCCCAAGTCAGAGTGTGTGTAACGTATTTTCCCAGAGGACTTGATACAGAGATAGTTTTAATTAACTGTGCATTTCATTTAAGCTTAGCAGGCAAGTTACTGTACATTAAATAAATATCAGTTGGTTATTAAGAATATATTTACTTCCCACTTAACAACTACAGCAGGTTATAGATACAGATTTCTGTTAAACCAGTCTTGTTCGTTTGTTTGGAATAATCGATTCCTCTTTACTCAAGATAAAATAATTGCCTCATTGAATCTGGAGAAGCTCTTCTCTTGGTAATTTATGGCAAACAAATTTCCCCATTTAGTTTCTCTCAAAGAAGAAAGAGGAAGAGAGAGCAGGAGAGATAGAGATTCTAGACCTCAGATCTTTGACTTAAGGAAACAATTTGATCGGATACAGATTTACTGCAGCCTTCCCATGGAGGAGATCTGGACACTGGACCAGGCAGGAAAGCCCAGGGAACTGAATTCAAATAATAAATAATATTTTAGTATAAAGAGGTCCCATGCAATGTTTGGGACATACTAATGCTGAACAGATATTTATGGTTTATCTGAAATTCACATGGAGGGGAGGTGGGAATCCTGTTTTTGGTTTTCATTGTTGTTTGTCAGCTTGTTTTCTGCTCAACGCTCAGTCTGTCAACCCTTGCCCTGATGGGCCATGAATGTGCTGAGAAATGTCACTGTGGACACCACTCCCACCACACTCGCACTCAGGTACTCCCTCAGTGAGAGGTGAGTTGAGGTGAGTGAAGGGCACTACACAGCTTCTGTCCTCCCACCCAGCTGTGGACAGAGCCCTGACTTCCCCAGACAGACACTCCACTTAGCAGCACCTCTACTGTGTTCTCTTGCTCTCTGTCCTGCTCAGTCCCCACTGGGAGCCACAGATCACACGGTCTGGGAGTCACGAGGCCATCCTCCACCTAACAAACAAGGAAACTGAGGCCCAGGGAAGCCAGGAGACTTGAGCAAGGTCACAGAGCTGGCTGCGGCAGAAGCTTGGTTTTATGGACATCATTCGTCATCATTATGATTATTTATTATGATTAACTAGTGTCTATTGAGTGTTAGTTGTGTATCAGGCCCTTGCTCAGAAAATCCTCACAATAACTCTATGAGAAAGATATTTATTTATTTCTATTTTGTATAGCTGGGGTCATGGTCTCAACTCAGAATCCACAAATTCTCTCCATGACATCCCATTACCTTTTCCTCTTTGACTTGTTCTCTCTCCCCTTACCTCTTCTATCCTCATCTGTAAGGAAATCTGTAGTAGCAAACACTACAGCCCAGCCCTGAGCAGGTACTCTGATGCACAGGTGGATGAGAAGACCCACTGAGGAAGAATGGGAGGCAGTAACAGGGACAAGCAGCACAGACCATGGAGCCCCACTGGCTGGACTTGAATCAGTGTCACCACTCATGCATTGGCAAGCTTGGGCAAATTCCATAAGGTTTCTGTGCCTTCCTTTTTGAACCTGTAAAATGGGGCTGATGCTGGTGCTTCTCAGTAGCGTCTGGCACATGGTAACCACTGTATAAATATTTATTCTTGCTGCTAAAAAAACAAGGTCTCTGAACTGTGAGAATTAAGCAACTAGCAGAGACAACAGAGCCTGCAAAGCCAGAGTGCAGAGCTAGCTCATGTTTTGTGGACAGCAATAGCCTTCCCTTCCTCTGTGTCTCTTGAGGCCATTGGGGAAATAGTTCAGGTCAGCTAGTGTTACGACCACACATTTTCTATTAAACTAAGAAGTGCATCTTTCAGAGCCACACAAGCAGGATGACGCTGGCCAGTGATGTGACCCTGGACGACTTGGTCATGGCTAAAGATGACCTCTCTGGTGCCGACCTCAAGGCCATTTGTACAGAAGCTGGTCTGACAGCCTTGAGAGAACATAGAATGAAAGTAACAAATGAAGACGTCAAGAAATCTGAAGAAAATATTCTTTACAAAAAACAAGAAGGTAGGGCGCCTGGGTGGCTCACTCGGTTAAGCATCTGCCTTCGGCTCAGGTCATGATCCTGGAGCCCTGGGATCGAGCCCCACATCAGGCTCCTTGCTCAGTGGGGACCCTTCTTCTCCCTCTCCTTCTGCCCTGCTGCTCCCCCTGCCTGTTTTCTCTCTCTCTCTGTCAAATGAATAAATAAAATCTTAAAAAAAACAAAAAACAAAAACAAGAAGGCACCCCTGAGAGACTGTATCTCTAAGTGGACCACAGCTGCCTTCAAGGAAATTGTTGGGAGTGTCCTAACCTCTCGAAGGCATGAGGTTGGGGAAGTTGCCCAGAGGAACCCATGTTGCAGTTGATCTTTCTTAGCAAAACGTTAGCAAAACGTTCTGTGTACCTTTTTGAACATGATGTGTAGGACAGTCCCCCAGGCTGCCTTCATCTGTTGGTCACCTGCAGTGCTCTCTCCCAAATAAAGTGCGCTCCTTCTCAAAAATAAATAAACAAACAAACTTCAAATCCCATATTAACTTTAACTTCAGCCAATTAGTATGACAATCAGATTCCTGCATTTTTAGAAGAGTTCCACTTTCAAGAATTTTCTTACATTATGAACACAAATCATGTAAAAGTATGTGCAGTTCCAACATTTATGAATTCAGATTACTTCTTCCAGCCTGTCTTCCCCAACCCTGAGAAACATCAAACTATTGTCAGACAATGCTCCTCATAACCCAACCTTCAAAAAGTTAGAAAATATGGTGGCCACACATGTATCTAACCACACCATTATACACAGAAATACTAGGTCACATTAAAATGAAAACTCATGTTCAGTCTGATATTATAGTTACTGGAATAAATGGCCTGGTATGTACTTAGTTAGTAAATTATATCAGACTTGGTTCCAAAGTAACTGAGATAGCTTCTAATACACAAAGTACAGGATGCATATCATTGCCCATCATAAAAATAATTTGAATTTTCTAAAATGTAATTTAAAATAAGTAGAAAATCTTAAAACCAATAATCAGAAGGAAAAATTAAAAATAAAAGCTACCAAAGAAGTAATCAACTCTCAGAAAGTTACAATGATCAGATGGCTTTACCAATGAACTCCATTTGTCTTTTAAGGACTAAATGATTTCCGTGTTATAAAAATTGATCTGGAGCACAGGCAAAGACTAGAAGCTAACTGAGTCATTTTATGAGGTTGGCACATGCCTTATACCAAAAATGAGAAAGATTGACCAAAATAGGAAACTACAAGCTAATTTTACTTATGAATACAGATGCTAAATCCCTAAGGAGAATACTAGCATATGAAATTCAATAGTACATTAAAATAATGATCAACTACTACCAAGAATGACTTAACCTAGGAAGGCCAGGACAGGGTATTAATAGAAAGTCAATTAATATAAAATATCACATCAGTAGGTTCAATTAGAAAAGCTTAAAATAATCTCAATAGCTGCCCAAAAGCTATTCAATAACATTTTTGGCTACAAGTATTTAGAAAAATCGAAATGAAAGGGAATTTTCTTAATATAATGAGGACCATCAAGCTTAAACTACCTACCTATATCAAACCTGCTTAAGGTTTACAGTTAACTATTGCCATAATAATGCCATGTAACAAGCTACCCCACAATTCAGTGATTTAAAACAACCAGAAGTTATTTAGCTCATAAGTCTGAAGTCCAGATGGATAGTTCTTCTGGTCTTGGCTGGGCTCACGTCTTGGCCTGGACAGGGTTGACTGGTTTTTGACTGATCTAGTATGTTCCCAACTGGGATGACTGGTTTAACTCAGATCTGCTTCACATATCTTGTCTTCCAACAAGGCACCACAAGCCTAACTTTTTCATGGATATGGAAGAGTGCAACAGTGATCAAGAGCACTTTAAAGGCTCTGGGTGCTTTATATTTGCTAACATCCACTGGCCAAGTGAGATGGCTGTGTTTACAATCACAGTAGAAGAGCTCTCCACAGTTTCATGGCAAAAGATAAAGTTACAAGAAAGAATGAAGAATTGGGGCCATTTGTCAGCCCACAACATTAGGCCTCCCAGAATATCAGTTCTACTAAATGATAACAGAATTTACATTAAAATTTTTATTTTTACATTAAAAAATTCTATGATCAAATAAGTTTGAAAAAAAAAATAAGTTTGAGATGCACTATGTGTAGTAGTAAATCATGTGCAACAGGTTTTTTTTAATATTTTTTATTAACATATAATGTATTATTTGTTTCGGGGGTACAGGTCTGTGATTCATCAGTCTTACACAATTCACAGAGCTCACCATAGTACACACCCTCCCCAATGTCCATCACCCAGCCACCCCATCCCTCGCACCCCCCTCCACTCCAGCAACCCTCAGTTTATTTCCTGAGATTAAGAGTCTCTTATGGTTTATCTCCCTCTCTGGTTTTGCCTTGTTTCATTTTTCCCTCCCTTCCCCTATGATCCTCTGTCTTGTTTCTCAAATTCCTCATATCAGTGAGATCGTATGATACTTGTCTTTCTCTGATTGACTTATTTTGCTTAGCATAATACCCTCTAGTTCCATCCATGTCATTGCAAATGGTAAGATTCCATTTTTTTGATGGCTGCATAATATTCCATTGTATATATATACCACCTCTTCTTTATCCATTCATCTGTTGATGGACATCTAGACTCTTCCCATAGTTTGGCTATTGAGGACGTTGCTGCTATAAACATTGGGGTGCATGTGCCCCTTCGGATCACTACATTTGTATTTTTGGGGTAAATACCCAGTAGTGTAATTGCTGGGTCATAGGGCAGCTCTATTTTCAACTTTTTGAGGAACCTCCACACTGTTTTCCAGAGTGGCTGCACCAGCTTGCATTCCCACCAACAGTGTAGGAAGGTTCCCCTTTCTCCGCATCCCCGCCAACATCTGTCTTTTCCTGACTTGTTAATTTTAGGCATTCTGACTGGTGTGAGATGGTATCTCATTGAGGTTTTGATTTGTATTCCCCTGATGCCAAGTGATGTTGAGCACTTTTTCATGTGTCTGTTGGCCATTTGGAGAAATGTCTGTTCATGTCTTCTGCCCATTTCTTGATTGGATTATTTGTTCTTTAGATCAGTGGAACAGAATAGAGAGCCCAGAAATGGACCCTCAACTCGATGGTTAACTAATCTTCAACAGAGCAGGAAAGAATGTCCAATGGAAAAAATACAGTCTCTTCAACAAATGGTGTTGGGAGAATTGGACAGCCACATGCAGAAAAATGAAACTAGACCATTTGCTTACACCACACACAAAAATAGACTCAAAATGGATGAAATACCTAAATGTGAGACAGGAATCCATCAAAGTCCTTGAGGAGAACACAGGCAGCAACCTCTTCGACCTCAGGCACGGCAACTTCTTCCTAGAAACATCACCAAAGGCAAGGGAAACAAGGGCAAAAATGAACTATTGGGACTTCATCAAGATAAAAAACTTTTGCACAGCAAAGGAAACAATCAACAAAACCAAAAGACAACCAACAGAATGGGAGAAGATATTTGCAAATGACATATCAGATAAAGAACTAGTATCCAAAATCTATAAAGAACTTATCAAACTCAACATCCAAAGAACAAATAATCCAAGCAACAGGTTTCTTTACAATAGGATTTCTCAAGCTTCCATGAGAGTTTCCAAGTGAAGGTCATCCCCTTTTCCAAGCCAATTTGAGCATAGACTGCTTTTGTTTTTTCAAGAGCCTCTGGAGGGTCAAATGCTTATAAGACACACTTGGAAAAATAAGTTATAAATTTTTAATGGCAGTCATATGGCAAACAAAAACAAAAAATAAATAAAAGCAAAAATACCATAATACACCCAGAAATAACCCCAGTCATAAATGTGCAAGATTTATGTAAAGCAAACAACAAAATATCACTGAGAGATATAAAATAAAGATTTAATTAAATGGAGACACACCATTTTCCTGGAAGAAAAGAATCAATAATGTAAAGAAGACAATTCTTTTTAAATTGATTTATAGATTTAGCATAACCCCAATGAAAATCTCAATGAGATAATAATACTCAACTGTTGGCAAGAGTACAGTGGAAACAGACATGTTCATGTACTGCTAGTAGGAATTTAAATTTGTGCAGTCTTTCTAAAAAGCGATTTGGAGCCTTAAAATTGCTTATACCTGTTGACACAGATCTAGAAATATACTCTAAGGAAATCAGCCAATATGAATAAAAATGTATTTGCATGAATTTTCATTACAACACTGTTTAAAGGAAACAAAATTTTTGTAATAACTTAAATGTCCAACAATAGGGGAATCACTAAATAGACTTTCAAGCTTTCATATTAGTGAAAATTACACAAGATTAAGACTCACCATTTCAAAATCTGATCAAATATGAAAATGCTTACAAGGTAACTTTTTTGAGGGGAGAAACAGGATACTAGATGTATTACAACATGATTCCAGCTGTACTACTCATATTGACATAGAATGAAAACCATGAGAAAATAAAACAAACTTACTATTTCTAGACTTAATTTATTTTAATATTCTATATTCCTAATTTTTTTTTAAGATTTTATTTATTTATTTGAGAGAGAGAATGAGATAGAGAGAGCATGAGAGGGGGAGGGTCAGAGGGAGAAGCAGGCTCCCTGTTCAGCAGGGAGCCCGATGCGGGACTCGATCCCGGGACTCCAGGATCATGACCTGAGCCGAAGGCAGTCGCTTAACCAACTGAGCCACCCAGGCGCCCTCTATATTCCTAATTTTTATACAATAAACATACTGTACATTATATTTTTTAAAAAATTATTCCAATAAATGTTTTAAAGAGAGAAAAATTTCAAAGATCAACTTAAAAACAATAAGTGAGATCAGCCAAGATAATGTTGCAAAAGGAAAATTATTGGAGTGGGGGGAGCATGTGTGTAAGAGACAGGACTTATCCTACTGAATAGAAAATAAATTATAAAATACTGTGGTAATCGTTTGAGAGTTGACATACCAATAAGCAAAATTCCTCAACCCAGGGGTACTTTTAAGAATTTGACAAATGATAAAAGTGTCATAACCTAATAGAAAGTACTATTTAATAAATAGTTTTAGAAAAATTTACTATTTAGGGGGAAAAGGGTTAAATTTAAAACAATGAGGCTGTTAAAATATAGAATAACAATATAGGTGACCAACTGAACTTAGAAAGGATAAAACTTTCGAAGCATAGTCCATGGAATAAATTATCAAAGAAAACAGTGACTGATTTAATAACTAATAATTAAAAGATTCTAAATGTCAAGATGATCAAATAGAAAATTAGAAAGCATCAAAACTTAAGGGAAATATTTACAACAAATAGAACTAACAAAGGTCTAAAGACTTTTACATATGAAGGACCTTTACAGGTCCCTCATAGATGAAAAATAGTAACCTGTAGAGCCAACTCTGCCAGGAGGCGAATGTGGGTGTCTCCACCACTTCCCTGCTGTGTAATCTCTCCAATCCTCAGTTTCCTCACCTATTAAACTCAGCATAACTACAAAATAGAGCCACTGTGAAAATTAAATGAGATAAAGGATATAAACTGCTTTGCATATATTTAGTAATTGGCAAATGCTCAATAAATGTCAACTAGCAACAATTTTACTCATTTAGCAAACATCTGTGTGTCATCCACTATTAGTCATACACTGTGCTAGGCACTAAGAATAAAAAGGTACACAAGACAAAGGAATTTACACACATAAATAGACACATAAACTTGCAAAAATCATAGAATATAATATGTTACAATGGGGTGGGGATAGGGTGATGAGGAGCAAGGAAGTCCATTTGCCCTAGTCTCCAGGGGGGCATAGAAGGCTCTTGGAAATGGTGATTTTAAGTGGAGTTTTAAAGGATGAAATGTTAGGCAAAGGGAATGGAAGGGCAGATGAGGGAGAGGGAACAGCATGTGTGAATGCTGGAAGATGAAACACTACAGAAGTAATTCTTAAGCCACAGAAGTGGTCACCATTGCAGGAAGGTAAATTTTAGGTAGAGAATGAACAAAGAGGAAGCTAGAGGGGTTAATAGGGGCTCTGGGTGCTAGGTTAGGGAGCTTACACTTCCATGTCAAAGGTGACAAGAAGCCCTCAAAGTAGGGGTGTGACATGCACAGATTTATACTCTGAAATGATCACTATGGTTGCAGTGTGGGGAAAGAGTTGGCAAGAGTCAAGATCAGAGGTGGAGAGTCCAATTAGGAGTTAACGCACTGCCAGAGACAGATGGTAGAGGCTGGGCCAGGACAGAGGCAGTGAGGATGAAATAATGCAGACAGATTTTGAGGGATATTTAGGAAATAGAATAAATAGATGTGACTAATTGAATGTAGGAAATGAGTAGCAGAGATTTTCTAAGGATGATACTCAAAAATCTCACAGTTTTCAGAACACAAGTCTGACAACAAAAATGGCAAAGTTCAGAAAGAAAATTCAGAAAAAAATACAGATGGGAGAATGAAAATACACATATGAGAAATATTAATTCAATATTAGGTATAAATAAAAAAGCAAGACGTAAAAAGAAATATAATTTATCACCTATCAAATTGTATGTATTAAATTTATATTCAGAAAAATGTTATTCTTATGGTTCATTTTTAGCATGTATGTTATCTGGATATACTGTAAAGGAGTGCTCATTTAATTGTTCTGTTTCTTCTACCTTATGGGTTTACCCAACAAGTCTTGAGACTACCCACTGTGTACAAGCACCATGGTAAGTGTGTGGGATGCAAAGTCAAGTAAGAACCTCTCCTTCCCCACAGTTTAGTGCAGAACATATGCTGTAGTTTGTTGGTTACCGGGAGGTATCATTGAGGGGCACAATGGACTAAGGTGGGGCAAATAAATTGGATTTGGCAGAAGGGAAGAAGTATCAGAAGAGAAGATGCTGGAGTCAAGGTTCTTTGGGCTCTGGAATAAACACGAAGAAGAAAAATGTTAACCATTTTATTAAAAAAACAAGTGATTCTACTAAAATCTCTAGTCTACCCACTTCTCCAATTGGGCAAATCAAGATTCTGCTGACTGGTGAAGTGGCTCCTTCAGGGCAGGCATATGAGGAGATACTGCCATCCAGTGGCAAGATGGGAAGTGCAGCCCAAATGATTTTCCTATCCTCAGTCAGTGCTGAGATTTGAGGGTCTTCCAGGGGAAGAAAATGACTCATGGTAAATCAAAGATGGTGGCTAGAAGAAATGGGCAGACATTTTGTTTAACCTCCTGGGGAAACATGCCACCTTTATTGCATATGTATTTTTCTAAAAAGTGATACTGTGTGTAACTAAATGCCTCTCTCCCTTCTCTCTTCTCCCATCCCCATGGCTGATGCTATCTAAACCACAAAGTCTGGTTTAGATAGCAAGAAAACTAAGTAGACTGGGTTAATCCATAGGACATTCATCCAATAAAGTGGTAGTGTTCAAAATTTACTTCTTTATATTTTAAACAATCTCATTCTTAATATATTATTATATTTCATCCATCATTATGACTTTTTAGCTCTAGTTATTGGTCATGACTTGTACCAAATCTTGGAATAAGATCATTGGATCAGAAAGACCTAGGACATATTTATTCAACAAATATTTTTTCATGGCAGGTGTTATTCTAAGTCCTAGATATATGAGCATGGAAAGACTTCTCTTACAACTCAAGAACAGAAAAACAAACAACCAGATTTAAAAATAGGCAAAGGACTTGAATAGACATTTCTCCAAAGAAGATATACAAATGGCCTATAAGCACATGAAAAAGATATTCAACATCACTAGCCATGAGGAAAATGCAAATCAACTGAGATACCACCTCATACCCATTCAGATGACAACTATTTAAAAAAAAAAGAAAAAATATGGAAGGAAGGAAGGGAAAGAAGGAAAGGAAGGAGGGAGGGAGGGGAAGGAAGGAAAGAAGGAAGGAAGGAAAGAAGGAAAATGCAAATCAACTGAGATACCACCTCATACCCATTCAGATGGCAACTATTTTTAAAAAAAAAGAAAAAAATATGGAAGGAAGGTAAGAAGGAAGGAAGGAAGAAGGGAGAGAAGGAGGAAGGGAGGGAGGGAGGAAGGAAATAAGTGTTGGTGAGGATGTAGAGAAATTAGAAGCCTTGTGAACTGTTGGAGAGGATATGAAATGATGCAGCCCCTATGGAAAACAGTATAATGGTTCCTCAAAAAATTAAAAACAGAATTACCATATGATCCAGCAATTCCACTTCTGGGTGTATTCCCAAAATAATTAAAAACAGGGTGTTGAAGAGATATTTGCCCTTCCATGTTCATAGCAACACTATTCACAATAGCCAAAAGTAGAAACATCCCAGGTGTCCATCTGCAGATGAATGAATGAACAAAATGTGATGTATACATACAATGGGACACTATTCAGCCTTATAAAGGAAGAAAATTCTGACACATACTACAACATGAGTGAACCTTGAAGACATTACGCTAAGTGAAATAAGGAAGTCACAAAATACAAAATACTATACGACTCCACTTACATGAGGTACTTGGAGTAGTCAAATTCATAGAGACAGGAAGTAGACTGGTGGTTGCCAGGGGCTGGGGAGAGTGGTTGTTTAACAGGAACAGTTTCAATTTTGCAGGATGAAGAGTTCTAGAGAATGGTTGCACAGAAATTGAATATTCCTAATCTTACTAGACTGTATACTTTAAAATGGTTAAGATAGTAAGTTTTCTGTTTATAGATCTGTTCTCTATCTTTAGACTCCTTACATTGTACCAGTGAGGTGACTTAACTTCTCATCTAGGGCTTTCCATTGCTATTCAGTCTAGATAATTCATCCCCATATAGACGGAATGTCTTCTGTACAGATGTAGCTTTCCCACTTTTTCTAAAAATGTGCTCATTTAGAGTTTCCTTAATTTGCAGGTCAGAAACCAGAGGTTTAATGAAGGGGACTTGTTCAGTGTTAGAAATCTACCACAGAACCCAGGAAGGCCCCAATACATCCCCTCTGGTTCCCTTGAAGGCTCTGTTCTTTTTTATCTGGGAGGGACCTTTGATCACACTGTCCCCAGCATTCCCACAGGTCATCAGCTCAAATACACTGGTAGTTAGTGCCCCACAAAGTGGGATGGTCTTCTTCCATATTCAAGCTCATTAGGATCCTCCTCCTGCTCTTCAGTTTAGCCAAAGGCAAGAGGTCTCTAAGAGCAGAATTTCTCATTCCCCAGATGCTCTTAACTTCTCCTTTCAAATGGAGTTGAAGAGTTCTCTGGCATCTGAGCCGCTGCCTGAGCCTTTATGTTGGGGGTGGGGTGTTGAAGGCTCGGGAAAGAACAGTCTTCTTTTCATAAGTCTTCACACCTACCTTCAGCAAGTTATCCAGAAAGACTTGGAGCTGCTGAATCTTGGACTTACAAGCTAAACAGTGGTCCACCCTTAGAGCGCTTGGGTACCAGGGGATACAGGCAGAAAAGGGGCAGGAGAGGGTGAAGAAGGGAGGGAAGGAGGAGGAGAGAGGGAGAGACAGCCCTCATCAGCTTTGGAAATGACCTGGTAATGTGAGTCTCTGGGTCCTCTCCATCAGCCTCTCTCTGGGAGTGTCCCAAATGGCTGTGACAATAAGCAGGTAAGTACATGTGGGCTGTTCAGTCCACAGCCTCTCTGGCCAGGCTAACCCCAGACAGATATGCACCAGGGCCTCCCTGTCAGCAGGAGCCCTCACTGCCTGGTGCCACTTCTCCCTGTTTTGTGCCCTGACATCCAGAATCGGCCAAAGTCAGGCTTATTGGTACTTTGCAGGTTACTTAGATTCTGGTATTTTTAGATTCCATAACAAAAATAGCTCCCCTGAAAAAATTTTCTCCCCTTCTTACTCTTGCACTCATTGTAGATGGCACCCTCATGTGGTGTGGAAGAGAGAGAATAGAATCCAGAATCATGTCAGAATTCCGGGTCCCTTATAGGATGTGTTTGCTATAAGGACTTAAGCAAGTTCTCCAGACTCTTGAAAGCATAGGGTATGTCCTGTAAAATGAGCATATTGGTAATAGCTACCCTAAGTGTTGTTGTAGGAATCAAATGAAACAATCTACAAAAAAACTAGACATTGCCATACAGTTGCTATACAGGTCAGGGCCAAAACTTGCAGTCCTCATGGGAAATCCAGTCCTCTCCATGCCTTGCTTTTAAACCATTTGAATGTCTTTAAACAGACGTGCACTCTCCAGGTGCCCACAGACCCCGCTTCTCCATATTATCTCTTACCCAGCCTACTTCACCCACTTTTGCTACCAGCTTCATCTGGAAAGTTTGAATTTGAGACCCCTGACATAGAATTTCAAAGGTAAGCAGCATGCAGCAATGTAGAACAGGTATCCATGCTATTCTGCAGCCTTGTAGATCCAGAAATGTGACTTTGCAAGTACATCAAGAAAGAGTCTTTTATTCTGGGGACAGCCTCAGACTCACTAGGCTGATAACAATGGTGCAAAAAGTCAGCGTGGCCTGTTATGGGTTTTCAGTGACAAACAAAATAGTCCTGAAGACTGGAACAGTCTTGTCACAATTTCTACAATGGTAATATAACTCCAATTAGAGGTTCCTTGACCTTCATGGTGCTGACACTAAAACAGACCTATCAATGGTACATGCTAGAAAGCCCAGAAATACAACTTAGCATACCTAGGTATCTACTATCAAGTAAAGGTGACATTTCCAACCTGTGAGGAGATGATGGATTTATTTCATAGATGAGATTAGGGTAATATGTTAATTGTAAAAATACAGTTGCTTTACATTGTACTCTTCACACTATAAACTCCAAATGGATAAGAGCACTAAAATTTTTTATTAAAAAAAATTAAAGAACTAGAAGAAAATATAAGTCACTATTTATCTGTTCTCATGTAGAAAAGGTACTTCTAAGCATAAAAGTAAAGAAAGAAACTGTAAAGAAAAAAAATCATAAGCCAGATTACATAAAAATTTACATATTTCTAAAGACCCAAAGATACCACAAACAAAATTAAGAGGAAACAACAAACTAAAAAGAAAAAAGAAGGAAGGAAGGAAGGAAGGAAAGAAAGAAGGAAGGAAGGGAGAGAGGGAAGGGGAGGGGAGGGGTGGGGAAGGAGAAAGGAAGCAGGCAGCCAGGAGCTGGGATACAGTAATGAACAGAAGACATAGGAAGCTACTTTCACAGAGCTTTCAACATACTGAGCAAGACAGACCTTAAAATCAGACCACTCTCAAATGAATCATTGTAAAAAGTGATAAGTCTCTGTGAAGCCAAAGAATGGGGAGTCATACTGGGAAGATCTGAAGTCAGCTGAGACAATCAAGGAAGGTCTCTCCAAAAAGCGTTATTTGTACCGAAAGCTACAACACAAGTAGGAGCGAGTGAGATGGGCAGTAGGGAAATGAAGGGTTCAAGTGAAGGAAAGACCTCTGCGGCAGGTGTCACAAGAAGCAAGGACAAAGTGTCTGGAGCACACAGTGGAGGCAGGAACTTGCAAGAGGAATAATCGGACAGGTGAGCAAGGATATGTAGACTGACCTAAGAGGTTTGTATTTTTAATTGTACTTACAGAGTTACTCTTTGAATGATTCTTATCTCAGTAAGACAATCACTAGTACTTCAATAGGCAAATAGACAAAGTGGGCAATTTACAAAAAGGAAATATAAATTAATCTGTAAAGACAAAAAGTAGTTAAGTGGTTGATTAAAGCTGAGGGAACAGGAAGTGATTGCAAATGGGCACAGGGAATGTTTGGGGAATGATGGAAATGTTCTTGAATTGGATTGTTGTGATGGCTACACAACTCTGTAAATTTAGTGAGAAATCATTTGTACACTTAAAATTTGTGCATTTTGTGTTATGTAAATTATACTTCAGTGTAACTTCAGTAGCGCTATTTTTTACAAAAGTTTTCAACTTCTCTAGTAACCAAAAAATGTAAATTAAATTAAATGTCATTTTTACCTTTCAAATTTACAAAGAACTTAAGGAATAACATTTCAGTGCCTGTGAAGTGTTGGGAAATGGGCATTTGTATAAAATTCTGGTAAATATGACAATATATATCAAAGCCTTGTTACTTTGTCACATATCTTGGAATTTAACGTAAGGAAATAATAGTGAATGGGTAAAAAGTTTTATGTACCAGGATTTTTATAACAGAATTATTTATAAAGATGAAAAATATAGAAAAAAGTTAAAAGTTGAGCAGTAGACAATTGTTTAAATATGCAATAATGCAATTCTATCTGTTTAAGATTATGTTATAGAAGAATGCATAATTACATAAAGTGGTCATAAATTAAGTTGAAAAATTATGAAACAGCCTACTATGATCCCAACTTGGGGAAATAATATATGCTTACACTGAAAAAGATATGAAAGACAGGCATCTGTATCAGTCATCTCTTACCATGAAATGCCATGTAACAAACCATCCCAATGCATATGACAGCTAGCATTCATTTTTTTGTGCATTGCTAGGGTGTTCTGCCTTCAGGATTCAAGGCAACAAGACTGCCAAGAAGGCTCTGATCCACATTTTTCTCAGGTGCCTGTGCTATCTGGGGCATTTCTTTTCATGGCCAAAGCATGACAGTGAAGGCAAGCCCAGCTGCACAGGCACACCCCGAGCCTCTGCTTCCATCACTTATGCTCACATTCCACTGGCCAAAGCAAGTCTTAAAGCCAAGGCCGAGGGAAAGGGTAGAGGATACACTTGCCTGTAGGGGAAGACACTGCAAGCCATGGGAAGAGAAGAAGAATTGGGTGTGATAATACATTCACATAGTATCAAAAGTTTAAACCTGACCATTTCAGAATGGTAGGAGTGGACATACATTGTATTATTCAGCTTTGGGGGGGTTGATTTCCTGCTCATGTTACCTGTATTTGCAGATCAGCAGCACTTCTGCTTTGTGTGTCTTTTGCACTCAGTAAAGAAATCTCTCCTTTCTGAGACAAGCAGCGGAAAAAGAGCAACAGCAGAAACCAGAATTATTCTTAAAGTTTCTGCTGGGAGGTTGCCTGTCACTTCCAGTCATAATTCATTGGTCTGAAAAGATCACATGGCCAAGCCAGGCATCACGGGGGCGGGGGGAGGGGGGCAACCATCCACCTCCCGTGGGGAAGAGGACTGCAATTCACATGGCGATGGATGGAGATGGAAGGCAGCGAGGAGTGAAAACAGTGAGGCCATCTACTGTATTATTAGCATTTCAAGCTTTTCTATAATGACCACAAAATACCTTTATTTTTATTCATTTAATCATTTATGTATCTATTTATTTTTGCTTGAAGCTGTATATGAACAGAAAATT
Organism: Phoca vitulina; assembly: GCF_004348235.1. NCBI lineage: Eukaryota > Metazoa > Chordata > Mammalia > Carnivora > Phocidae > Phoca > Phoca vitulina. The sequence continues at coordinate 1,454,512 of NW_022589756.1, forward strand.
TACTTAGATTCCTTTTTATTTTCTTACCTTTATAGGTTTTTTTAAAAACAGACATGCATTTGCCCATCGTTTCCTGTTTGCTTTCGAAGGCAAACATCAGCCTCAGCCTCTTCCCTCTGTTTTCTCTATTGCTCAATAACCAAAACCAAATACTTCCAATACTTACAGCTGATTTGTTCAATATTCATCTCCATTCCTCTAAATTACATGCATGTTCAGCCACTTCTTGAATTTTACCAATTTTAGGCCTCTCCCCTGACTTTTGATATGAAAGATGAAGTGTGAGCTTGTTTTTATGCCCTCAATCCCACCATTTACATATGTTCCCATCCAGACCCCACACCCTCCCAGTGGTGATACACTGTAATTCTGGTTGGCATATTCACCAAGGCCCATTACTACCACCACTGTGTAGACGCTGCATGGCTGAGCTTAGGGCTCACTGTGATTACTTTTCCTTCTCAGCACAGTTCTCTGTTTTGTCTTGGGTTTTGTTTTATTTTGTTTTATTCTATCATTTGCTCATTTTGTGTATTTATCACATTTCCACCTCAAGCTCTCTTGCCCATTCTGTAAATCTCCTCTCAATATATTTGGCCCCATGAACTACTCTATCCATTTCATTTCCTTAGGGAGATCTTTCTCAGAGTCTTCTGAGCTACTCCAGTCTGGGGTACTTGCACTCGAGGTAGCACTATCCCCCTAGGATTCCCTCTAACTATCTCCTGCACACAGACTCCTGTTTCTGGTGACTCATGTCTTTCTCTCTCTTGGTTAACAGTCTCATTTTGGTGGAGCATAGCATCCAATAGCTTCCGAAGAAAAGGTGCCCTGGAGACAAACATCTTGAAACATTTCATGTCTGAAAATGTCTTTATTCTATCCATACAATTGATCATTTGAATGGATATAGCATTCCAAGTTGCAAATAGCTGTGCAAAATTTGAGTAGTCCTAACTTCTGGTGTTGCTCATGAGAAGTCAGTCTGTTGCTTATCCTTCATATATGATCTACCTTTTCTCCTCCCTGGAAACTTCTAGGATCTTTCAGTCCCAGTGTTCTAAAATTCCTCAAAGGTGTTTCATGGTGTGGGTCTGTTATTTATTACTTGAGCATTCATTGGCTCTTTCAATCTGGAAACTCATGTCTTTAAAATATGAGAAATTTCCTTGAATTGTGACCTTGATGATTTTATCACTACTATTTCCTCTGCTTGCTTTTTCTAGAACCATCATTCAGGTATTGAATAATGTCATAACCACTGAACAATAGATCCCTTTCAGCAAAGGTCTTCTAAGTTTCTATATCATTCACTCCTATGTTCCATCTTTTTTGCCGTTGGCTGTACTTTCTCTGAGAATTCCTTAACTTTATCTCCCAGCCCTTCTATTAAGTTTTTATTTTCTGCCATCATAGTGTTAATTTCCAAACAATCTTATTCTCTGAATGTTTCTTTTTAAAATACCATGTTCTGTTTAGGGATTACAATATATTCTCTTATTTCTCTAAAGATATTACTGATGTTTTCACTTTATTTTTGTGCTCTCTGTGTAGTCTCTGTTCCATCAAGTTGCCTTTTTCTATTTCTTTGTATTGATATCTATTTTTCCCAGGGAGATTTTTGTCAAATCTCTGATTCTCCTTAGTTGTCTGATAATCTTTAAGACTGGGAGTCTAAAAGCACTGAGTGTATGGATGAGCTTTGTGGACTGGCCCTGTCACACTAGGATAATCTGGCTGGCCTGAATCACTGAGAAACTCCCAGTTCAGTAACTTTATACATTCTTCTTGTGCTGATTGGGTCCTTAAAGAAGGCTTTCCTAGCCTCCTTCTTGAAAGATAAAGTTGTAGCTGCTGGAACACAGGAACCAAGAGGGAAAGTAGGCTAAGAATGAGGGTTTCACTTGACCCCCTGTTTGCAGTGGTGCTCACACTGTCAGTTGTGCTTGGGATTCCCAAATCCAGAGATCATCTATTTTATCCTTCTAGGAAAGAAACCTCTGGTCTTCTGCAGAGATGAGGGAGTCACCTAGCTGGACAGAATCAGGAAAGAGCATTTGGGGATCTAAATTCTTCTAAAGAGACTTTAAATCAATCTTGATATTAGTCCTTCTTGTTACCCCTTCCTTGTTCCAGGCATGCCTGCTACAGGCAATTCTTAAGCTGTTTTACAATTTATAAACATAAATGTGGTTGCTTCTCCATTTTCCTCACCATCTTCGTAGGATTCTGTGTCCTTGAAGCTGCTCATTTATTCTCATCCATATACTCTCTACCTTCAAAGTTGTTGCTATTATCTCCTCACCCCATTTCACTCTCATTTCGGGTTGATGCCTTTATGAAAAATCCTTTTACTATGAGTTCAATAGGGTTTCAGAAGGAGGCAAAAGTAGATGTGTGCCTTTAATTTTCCATTGTTATCCTCTAGTGCTTGCTTCCATAATGAAAAGAAAATTCCTTCTAAGAAAGTTTGCTTGGTGATCCCAAGACTAGAATAAGGAGATGAGAAATTTGAATGTTTAGTAGAATTAGGTTAAGATAGCCTCATACATCCAACTACTCCCTGGGGGTAGGTGGTCCAGCCAAGAGGACTCTAACATTCAAAGTCCATGTCTCCCCTGGACAGGACTTAGATGGGCACTGCCAGCATTGTGCTCTGGGAGCCTTCTATCCCTATACTCACACTTTCTACCAGTCCTTTCTGACTAACACCTCTCTTTCAACATATCAATATTTTCAGTCAAGTAATAAACAAGTCTGACTGACCTGGGAGGCTTTTTTGTATAACATTATCAAAACCTTTCATGAATTGATGCTATGTGTAACACATAGAGGACAAACTAATTTCTAAGATTTTTTTTAAGTAGACACTTCATTTTACAGGTAACCGAAACACTATCTTCCCTTAGTCTATATTTAACCACATGTGGTTAAATATAAGTCCAAAATTCTAATCCAGAAGATGTTAAGCCATACATCTGAAAGGAAAGGAACTGATTATAGTCCCTCTACAAGGAAAAGTTCCCTGAGCATGAAATACTACAAATATCAAACATAAATTCAAATCACTCAATATTCATTGATTCACTTAATAAAAAGCTACTGAGAAGTCACTACATGAAAAGTACCGTTCTAGTCTGACAATAATAAAAGGCAAAGAACAAACATGAATAAGAATAGAATACATTATCTGACTTCAATGATATTATAATATAGTCATTGAAATAAAACAATGCTGTAATATCTAATACCGAAATATCTAAAAAGTGTAAGTAAAATCAATCAAATTGTATGCACCTTCTAAAGAAAACAAACTGTATGATCATATCAATTGATGTAGAAAAAGCATTTGAAAAATTTAACATGCATGCATCATAAAAATTCTCACCAACCAAAGACAGAAGAGAACTTTCTCAACCTGGTTAAGGGGATCTATTAAAAAACAAAAACAAAAACAAAAACAAAAACAAAAACAACCTACAACTAGCATAATGTTTAATGATAAAGGATTTAATGTTTCTTTTAAGATCAGAAACAGGGCAGTGATGCCCACTGTCACCACTACTATTCAATATTGATCTAGAAGTCGTACTAAGTGTAATAAGACAAGAAAAGTCAATTTAAGGCATAAAGATTAGAAATAAGGAAATAAGACTCTACCTATTTGTAGACAACATAATTGTGTAGAAAATCTGAAGAAATCTACAAAAAAATCATCATCATCATCTCTCCTAGAACTAATATGAGTTTAGCAAGCTTACAGAATACAAAATCAACACACAAAAATTTATTTTCTCTTATATACTATATAATATTTTATATACTATATCATACTATTTATATGCATATATAATTTGAAACCAAAACAATACCATTTAGAGTAATTCCAGAAAAATGAAATACTTTGATATAAATTAACATGATGTATACAGAGTCACAGAATCTTTATGCTGAAAACTACAAATGCCAATGAAAGAAATCAAAGACAACCTAAATAAATAGATAGACATATTCTGTTCATGGATTAGAAGACTCAGCATAGTAAAAATGCTGATTCTCCCCAAATTAATCCACATGTTTAATGTAATTCTATTAAAATCCTCAAAGGGATTTTTGTAGATATTTTATATAATAGATAAGTTTATTCTAAAATTTATATAAAAAAAGGAACTAGAATAGCTAAAACAGTTTTGAAAGAGAAGAATAAAAGAGAAATCAAGCTACACAATTTTATGACTTACTATATAGTCACAAAAATCAATTCAATGTGGTATTGATGAAGAGATAGATACATAGATCAATGAAACACAATATAAAGTCCAAAAATAAGCCCACACAAATATGAACAATTAATTTTTTATAAGGCTGCAAAAGCTATTCAGTGGAGAAAGAACAGTCTTTTCAACAAATGCTGTTAAAGCAATTGGACATCCTTCTGAAAAATAATAATAATAACAAAAAAATTCAACCTATACATCATACCATATGCAAAAATTAACTCGAAATAGGTCATAAATCTAAACATAAAAAATCAGATTATAAATCTTTTAGTGAAAAATATAGGAGAAAATCTTTGTGACCCAGGACTTGCCAAAGTTCTTAGACATGACACTAGAAGAATGATCTATAAAAGAAAAATGGTACATTGTACCACATCAAAATTAAAGCTCTTAAAAAGACACTGTTAAAAGAACAAAAGAACAAAAGAACAAGCTACAGACTGGGGGAAAATATTTGCAAATCACACACCCAATAAAGTGCTTGATCCAAAATATAGAAAGAACTCTCAAAACTCAAGAGTAAGAAAGCAAAAACCCCAATTAAAAATTGGGCAAAAGACTTAACAGATACTTAACAAAACAGATGGCAATAAGCACATGAAGAATTGTTCAGCATCATTAGCCATTAGGGAAATGCAAATTAAAAGCACGATAAGATAACCCTGTACAGTTGCTAGAATGATTAAAATTAAAAATACTGGCAATGCCAGGGCTTACTCAACCTTCTTATAAAGTTAAGCATATACCTCCATCTGACCCAGTAATGCCACTCCTGGGCGTTTATCCTAGAGATGTACAAATTTAGATTCACACAACAATCTATACATGAATGTTTATAAAAGCGCAATCCATAATTACTAAGAACCGGAACCAACCCACTATCCTTCAGTGGATATATGGCTAAATAAATTATGGTACATCTACACAATGGAGTGATACTTAACAATAAAAAAGAGCAAACTATTGATAATATGGAACACCTTGGATGGATCTCAAAGGCATTATGCTGAGTGAAAGAAGCTAGCCTCCAGAGGTTACCTGCTGTATGATTTCATTCATGTGACACAATCAAGAGGACAAAACTATGGTCATGGAGAATAAACCAGAGCTGGAGGAGGTGTGACTAGAAAGGGAAAGCCCACAGAAGTTTTGAGGGCGTGATAAAACTATTCTGTACCCTGGTGGTGGTGATGGTCACACAAATGAATACATGTGTTAAAATTCATAGAACTGTACACCCCTAACACAGGCAATGTTACTAAAACTAGACAACAATCAGCACTGGTATGACTAGGGAAGTGGCTGGGGAAGAGAGCATTACCAAATTCTCCTGGCCAGACAGGGATGTAGCTAAGGCATCTCTGACTTTTCTGAATCCAAGTTCAATGCAGAATCATGCTACCTGAGGGGTCTTCAGACTCTTCATCTATCATGCCCATGGATCTATGTTACACTCGCTTGCCAAACAATCTGGCCTCCCTTCTCAATACACAATTCAAAGAAAGTCCTCTTCCTGACGCTCGTCCTATGTGCCCTGAGGTTTCCAGGAAACAGGCACTCTGAAACAAGGCAGAGAGAGAAGGGAAGTGGAGCCCATTCATGCCTCCTCCCACCCCCACACAGGCACTCAGCTGGACCCTCTAAGGAAACAAGGAGAGGTGTGTGGCTTTTAGGGCTGTGATCAGAGGAAGAGGGGAGCAACTGACAGTGCAATCAGACTCATCCGTGAGCGTGTCTGCGGCTATTTTTGTCTGGTGAATAGACAGCAGGGCGTGGGCCAAGCTGGGCCGGTGGCCATGTATATTTGTGTGTATGTGTGAATACATGCGTATGAGGGAGAAGAGAGCGAGAGGCTTTCCGAGAGAAACTGAGTGGGTGGCTGCCACTGACGGGGTATATGTAGACAAATACAAAACATCAAGCAAGCAATTACTGCAATCAGACTCACGGGGTGTCTGCCTGCGTCAGCAGAGCTGTCTCTGCTCCCCCACACCCGCTGCTAAAGAGCTAGTGTGCCCTGGGCCTGCAGAGCAGAGCTCAGACTGGGCCTGCGGGTCGCTCTCTATACTCCTTAGGAAATGAGACCCCCTCCTGGCATAGTGGGAATGCAGTCCCCGGAAACACTCCACACGGATTCACTTGTCCGATAAGCCAATTAAGCCACATAATGAAGCTTGATTCAAGCCTGTTTTCTGACGCAGGCACTGTCCTTCTGTCCAGCCATCGACCCTCCCTTACATACCTTCCCGTTACCCCCCTTCCCATCTCAAGGAGTCTGGCAGGTAGAGAGGCCCCTGCTTTTGTCCTGCTCCTTGTCAGTAGTAAGAGCTCTGGGACAAGGAGTTCATTCAGCACAGCCTGGGCAATCAGCAAGTCAGGGAGCAAGAGAACCAGCAGCAGAACCACTATATCCTATGGTCAGTGTCCCTGGCCGGTAAGGGATGCAGGGTAGATGGAGATCCAGCTTGCACCAAAGGGCCCTTTAGTCCATTTCAGGAGTTCTTAACCTGGGAACATCGCAACTACTTAAGCATTGTTTAAAAAACTACAGACTCGGTGGCGCCTGGGTGGCTCAGTCGTTAAGCGTCTGCCTTCGGCTCAGGTCATGATCCCAGGGTCCTGGGATCCCACGTCGGGCTCCCTGCTTCTCCCTCTCCCACTCCCCGGGCTTGTGTTCCCTCTCTCACTGTGTCTCTCTCTGTCAAATAAATAAAATCTAAAAAAACAAAAAAACAAAAAAACAAAAAACAAAAAACCACAGACTCAGACTTTCTGGGGTTGGATCCCTGGAATCAGCATCTCAAGCACCCTATTCTGATGTGTGCCAAAGCTTGGAAACCAACAATCTACTAAGGAGGGATGGAGGCCAAGGAGACAGAAGACTGGACTACTAGGTCCAGTGTGTACACACGTCATTGACTGCATGGACAGCTCTAACCCTGCCGGGCTCAGTGTTCTCATCTGTTAGATGAGGATATTAACACTAGTCTCATAACCGCAGGAGTCCAGGGCTGGTTGTGAATGTATCCTATGGCTATAAGGAGGTCCCAGCAGGAGAACTGTGTGGTTCTGTGAGGGGAGGAACAGGGTTTGGCAGGTGGAGATGTGACAGTCCCAGTTACCCTGCACAGAACTGGACTCAGACCTGTCTAAGCCCCTGTCCCAAGCACGGGGCCCTGGCAAGGGTCAACAAACTTGTGTTGGTTCAATTCTCCCCATCTGCACACAGGGTCTTTATTCCACCTCTTAGATGCCGAACCCTTCACAATGGGGCTGTTGGAAGGGTCACAGAGCCCTTGGTGGGAGGGAACCTGAGAAGTTAAATGTAAATGTAAGGTATTATTATCCTCTAAAACCACACATGTCCTCCAGGATGCCGGGTCCTTCCCACACTCAAAGACAAGAGGCTGCAGGAGAAGCAAAACCTGGGCGCGGCATACTTATACCTATAATGGTGCGAATTACATCATCTGTAACCTTTTTCACAACGGGCTGATTTCAAACAGCTGTAATTTATGGATGTTCTTCCGAGAGGAATTAGTCAATATATTTGTTTTCCCTTTGATATATAGCCACAGGAGCGCGTCAGGCATGAGGTCTATTAAGCCTTGCCAATTTTCTGCCGCTTCTCAGCGCTATAGATTTTGCTCATGGAGTGGGCTGGTTCCACCCCAACATAGAAAAAAATCATTCAGAATACTGAAAAGCTTTCCAGCTCTCCGAGCACAGAGCGCTCTAGGAGAGCAGTGGCAGCCTTGGGAACGAGACTCCTGGCTCCCACGGTCATGGCTGCGGGGGAGTGAGAGGAATGTTACAGGACCAGAGAGGAAGAGGCTGCAGGTCACATCACGTTCTCCCTGGTGAGCCTGTGGGCTGCAGACAGGCACAAGGCCTAAAGGGTACAGCACTGCCCCTTCCACTGTGCGTGGCTTCAGCTGCAGATGAAGCAGGTCCCCCAACCTAAGCAGTCTGGAGAGTGATGGTGGTCAGCCAGAACAGGGGTGCTCTAGCCACCCCAGGTGGCCCCAGGTCAGGAAATGATGCAGTCAGTCCTTCCCCTGCCACCCTGAAACAGGGCATAGCTTCCAGAGTTAGCCCGGGGCATCTGCAGTGCCAAAGAGAGTCCCTGGGGAGAAAGCCACCCTCGGCCCCTTCACACGGTAAAAAGTGCCCCGTGGAGAGGCAGCGGCAGTCTTCAAACCTCAGTGTGCCTTGTAACTACGGTGGTGTCCATGCAAATGCATATGCTCATCTTGAGAGTCAGTGAATCTGGGTGGGACCTAGGACTCTGCATTTTATACAAGAACCCTCCACAAATTGATTCAGATCCACTGACTAACCCACCTCAACTTGTCACTGCTAGATGAATCAAGTTTTCCTGTATCTGAGCAGAATGGTGTTTCTTCAGGTGAGGCACAATGAAAGACATGAATGCCAGAAAAAAATCCTAAACTGTCCAATTTCCATGTTACTAGTGTGGGAGATGTGCACACTGAATATGCCTTCCCCAGTCCCTAAACATCATCAGAGCTGTCACTTACCAAGCGCCTCTGATGTACAGATCTCCAAGCTACTGGTCTTGTAGGCAGGTTCCATTCGAGGAGAGGGTAGACAACTTGACCAACAGCTCAGGGCTGATCACAGGCAAAACTAGCGTGTGAGGCAGATCTGTCCAGCTGTGAATCCAGTGCCTTCCTTGCGCTGCATGTGGGCCAGGCACAAACTGCCCCAACTCACCTTAAAAACTATTTTTAGGTGAGAATCACTGCTTTCCTTTTCCTTTGCTCTCCTTTACCAGGATCTGATGACTTTCTTCTCAGGAAGACTTTGAACAACATAGCTATTTTGGTCTCAGGAACCAGACTCCCTAGGTTCAAAGTTCAGCTCTGCTACTGTCTAGCTTTGTGACATTACACAAGTCACTGACCCTCTTTCAGCCTTTTTTCCTCATCTACAAATGAAGGTAATCCTTATACCTACCTCACAGAATCTCTGGCTTACATGAGTTAATATGTGCTAAGCTCATATTTAGCACTTTAAAAATGTTCCTTATTCTCTACTACATGTCATTTGGCAGTCATACGCTGTCTGCTGTAGGTTGGTAATGGAAATGACTCATCCAATTTCTAATAACTTGGGAGATAAACCAGGACAGGGCCATGGGAACTTAAATAATTTCGAGAGTGAAAAACACTAAACACATGCATGCACACACGCGCATACACACACACACACACACATCCCTTTGAGTCAGCAAATTTGGACAGTTAAGATGAGAGGAAGTGGGTGTGGCCAGAGAGGGGCTGGTCCCCAGAAGAAGTGGATAGACACAGCATCCGCATCCCACCGGGAATGAGAAAGAGGAGGGTCAAAGAATAGGTGGCCCAGCAGTGAATGAACATGTAGAGCAAGACAAACTGACTGGGAAAAGGCAGATGGCTAGCAGCTGGGCTCAGGAAGGGCACACAACATGCGAATGAGACACATTTGGCACATGCATCGTCAGGGATGGGAGAGGATCAGGGATCAGTGAGGACTTAAAATAAGCATCATAGCCACATCCAAACAACTACATCAAAGAAACTGTATCCAAACAGCCACATCAGAGCATTCTAAATATACCCATGCATACATGCATACACACGCACAGAAATACACACACACACAGATGCGCACAGACCGACATGCATACACACAGACAGACACACACAGGTACACACACATACATACACCCATGTTCAAGCACAACATCCCTGGGCCTGTCTGATCTGTGGGCTTTCTACGGGCACAGCTGTCTGAATATAAGGAAGTGGGGTAAGTAATCCAAGTTCTGTTGACAAAATCAGGGATCAGAAAGAATCAACGGACTTTATATTTACACAGAAAACCAGAGGACTCTGAAGCTCCCAGGAGACTGTAAAACAAAAATTCATGTATGCTTTAATCCTATGCATATTGACTCTGCCATGAAAACTGACTGTGGAGGCACTGGATCCACATAGCAGCACCTGGGCACATGCGAGCCAAGGTGGTATTGGCTTATGTTAATGCCTCAAGGTTAAAGCCCCTCCAAGAAGACCCAGAGACCACTGGGAGAGAGAAGGAAGGCTGGGGGATGGCGGGGGAAGGCTCACAACAAGCTGGATGCTCATCTCTTCACAGACCTCCCTTCTCCATCCAGTCCCTCTGACACACGGGCCTGGCACCCAGGGCCTCCCTCTGCAGTTATCAAGATTGCAAGGGAGTAAAACAGGGTGATTAGTGCTCCCCAGCCAGGACATAAACACCAAGAGGACATGGAGCATACATGTTTTACTTACTGCTGTACTCCAAGTGCCTAGCATATAGCAAATGTTCAATAAGTATAGAAAATTATAAATGGATGAATAAATTAACAATGTTGGAGTCAGCAAAGGCAGTAATACCAAAGATAGTGATCAGCATGCTCCATAGCTGGAAAGTTTCCTGGCATCTGCAGACAGTTCAGGTGCCAGATTCGAGTCTTGGCCCTATTCTCCCTTCTTTCCACCTCCCCACCCCCCAATGCAGGGCTCACCTGAGTCTCCCTCTTCACTCAGAGTCTTGCATTATCTTGACACAAAATGAGAAATCCACAAGATTGTACATCATATATGTCAAGTTGGGGCAAAACCCTGTCAAAGGGACACACACCATAAGGGAGGGAATAATGCCTAAAATGATGGAGGTGAAAGTTACCAAGATGGCTCTTGATAAGATAAAGACTATTTCCATTCCATATCCTGATTCCTCATCATTCTCCTCACTCTCCCCCTTCCCTCCCATGGCCTCAACCATTTCTACCACAATTTCCCAGGGCACTCCCATACCACTCTTTCCATTTCATCCCTCTCCCACAAAACATCTGTTCTCAGATTAAAAGCTTAGCCAACAACTGGATTTATATTAAAAAACATCAAGACTTCCACCTCCAGCAAAGATGGAGTAAAAGGAACCAGATTTACCTTCCTTCCTGAAACAAACAAAAGAGATAAAATATATAAAACAACAGTTCTCAGACACTGGATGTCTGGTAGCATAGAACAATGATCCCTGAGAGAGGGGGAAAAAATAAGATGAGCCCTATAATTGTTCTACCTTCCTGCCTAGAGAAAGTTTCCAGGCAGCAGAGCAAGGGAGAGGAATCCAGAAGGAGACTGGAAGTCTCCTAGAGTCAAGGGGTCAAAGCTGGAGGTCCAAGGAGACCAAGGGGTGGCAGACAACCTTTGAAGGCTTAGGATGATCCTGGACAATCTCCACCTCCTGATGTTCACAGGCCTGTGTAGTCGCCTCCCACATTGTTCCAAGGCTAGTCTGTGTGACCAAACACATGTTGCATAAGTGATGGTATATGAGGATGGCAGACTAAAAAGGTGGCCACTTTCATCTTGGAGACTCAGCCTTCCCACCCCCAGCCCTTTCTCACTCTCTTTCTCTTTCTCTTTCTCTCCCATCACTTGCTTTGGGGGGAATTTAATGTCATGGCATGTGAGCAGCCCTGAGGAAAGGCCCACATAGTGAGGAACTGAGGGCTCCTGACAACAATCATGTGAGTGAGCTTGGGAGCAAATTTTCCAGCACTTTCAGATGACCACAGCCTTGGTCAACAACTTGACTTACAACCTCATTAGAAACCCTGAGTCAGAACCACTCGGCTAAGCTGCTTCCAATTACTAGCCCATGAAAACTATGTGAGATACTTGTTGTTTTAACAATCCCATCAGATATGTACACAGATAAAGGAAGGACATCAGAAATGGTAAATATGTAGGTGAATATGAAATAATTCCATCTTTATTTTATATATCTCTTTTAAAGATAACTGAATGATGGGGTGCCTGGGTGGCTCAGTCAGTTAAGCGTCTGCCTTCAGCTCAGGTCATGATCTCAGGGTCCTGGGATGGAGCCCTGCATTGGGTTCCCTGTTCAGGGGGAAGGCTGCTTCTCCCTCTCCCTCTCCCCCTCACCCCTGCTCGTCCTCTCTCTCTCTCTCACTGTCGCTGTGTTCTCTCTCCCTCAAATAAATAAATAAAATCTTTTAAAAAAATTAAAAAATAAAGATAACTGAATGCTTAAATCAAGCATAAAATAACACAATGTTATGGGTTTTATGATATATGTAAAAGTTAATATAGAACAATGACAGTACAAAGGCCAGAGGGTAAAATTGGAGTATGCTGTTAAAAAGTTCATCTACTCTATGTGAAGTGGTTTCATATTACTCAACATTAGACTATGAAATATCAAAATATGTACACTGTAACACTAATGTAATCACATAAAAAGGGAGAATATAGCTAATAAGACAGCAAAGAAGGCAAATGACAAATATCACATGATTTCACTCATATGTGCAATTTAAGAAACAAGGCAATTGAACAAACAAAGAAAAGAGACAACCAAAAAAACAGATCTTAAATACAGAGAAGAAACTGGTGGCTGCCAGAAGGGAGGTGGGGGACGGAGATGAAATGGGTAAAATAGATAAAGGGGATTAAGGGTAAGCTTATCTTGATAAGCACTAAGAAATGTATAGAATTGTTGAATCACTATATTGTATACATGAAACTAATATAACTATGTTAATGATACTTCAATAAAAATAAAAATAAAATAAATTTTAAAATTAAAATAAAAGAATTAATTCAAAAGAAGGCAGAAGGAAAAGGGGAAAAAAGAAAAGATGAGACAAATAGAAAACAAGATAGATTTAAACCTCATCATACTAATAATTGCATTAAATATAAGTGATACAAATATCCCAATTAGAGGGCAGATTGCCAGATTGCATAAACAAGCAAGACAACTATATGCTGCTGCCTCCAAGAAATCCATTTTAAATGTAAAAACACAAATAATTAAGAAGTAAATTTGTGGGGCTTAAAAGGCCATGCTAATATGTATCAGAAGGAAGCTGGAGTAGAGTGGCTGTTTCTATATCAGACAAAGTCAATTTCAGAGCAAATAATATGACCAAGGATACAGTGTTAGTTCATACTGATACAAGAGTCAGTTCATAAGGAGGACACACAATTATGTTTGTGCTTCTAATGCATGAAGCAAAACCTGATGGAGGTGCAAGAAGAAATAATAAACTCACCATCATAGATGGAGATTTCAACACAATGCACTGGGTTGAGGTGGAGACACATGTAGAGCCCGTTGTATCCCAGCCATAAGATCAAGGGACCTGAAGCAAACGCAGAAAGGGGGTGAAAATCAACAAGAGAACTCTGGTCCAAGGGGGAGAGCGTAGCCTAGGTTAGGGTTGTGGAAGAAGAGTCAACAGACAGAGGACAAACCATCTTTATCCTTCTTTCATGGCCATGATGGCTTTTTGACTTCTAGAAGTCTCTCAGAGCAGGGAGCACCTAAAAGGAACTCATTCCAGAGACAAGGTCTGCTTCTTTACTCTCAGGACCTCCTACCACAAGCCCTGCAGCTTCCATTTTTTAACTCAGAAATGGAAACTATGTTTTTACAACTTTCTTGAGATACAATTGCCATATAATAAACTGTCCATATTTAAATTCTAAAATTTGATACACTTTTTATATTCCCATAAAATTATTACCACAATCATGATAATGAATATATCCATCACCTTCAAAAGTGTTCTCAGTCTCCTTCACAATCCCTTCCTCCCACCCATCCTGTCCCCACCCTCAACTACAGGCCAGCACTAACTTGTTTGCCATCACTATAGATTAGTTTGCATTTTCTAGAATTTTATATAAGCAGAGTCATATAGTATGTATTCCTTTTTTCTAGCTTTTATACCTCAGTATAATTTTTTTGAGTTTCATTTATGTCGTTTTGTGTATTGACAATTCACTTTTTATCGCCAAGTAATAGTCCATTGGATGGTTATAACATAATTGATTTTTTTAATTTATTTATTTATGGACATTTGAGTTTTTTGTTTTTTGTTTCTTGTTTTTTCCAATTTGGGGCTCTAATAAAGCTGCAGCGCATATCTGAGTGCAATTCTTTTAAGGACATATGCTTTTATTTCTCTTGGGTATATAGCAAGGAGTGGGATAGTTGGGCCATTTAAGTAGGTCCATCTTTTAACTTCTTAAATTGTTTTCAAAGTGGTTGTACCAATTCTATTTCCACCAGCAGTGACTGAGAGGTCTGGTTCATCAGTATCTTCACCGGCACCTGATATGGTCAGGATTTTTTGTTGTTGTTGTTTGTTTGATTTTTTGTTTGGGGGGGGGTTGGTTTTTGTTTTTAGTCTTAAGCCTTTCTAGGAGGCATGTAGTGGTATCTAACTGTGCTTTGAATTGGCATTTCCTTAATGACTAAAGATGCTGAGCACCTTTTCATGTGCTTGTTTGCCATCCATGTATCTTCTTTTATAAAGTGCTTCTCCATTCTTTTGCCCATTTTTGCAATGGATTCTTTGTGTTATTATCAAGTTGTAAAGCAGGATAAGGGGATAAAAAGAGTAATACAGGGCTATTTTTGTAAGAAGACTAGAGAAATTCTCTCTAGGTAAGTGATCTTTCAATAGTAGCCTAAGGGAAGTGAGAAAGTAAGCCATAAGTATACCTGAGAAAAGAGCTTCCCAGCAGGGATCCAGGAGGTCCAAAGGCCCTGAGGCAACAGAATGCTTAGTGTGTTTGAGGACTGGCAAGGAAACTAGTGGGGCTGGACCAGAGGAGAGAGAGAGAGAGAGAAGAAACTGATTAAGAAAATCTATTTCCCAAAGCAGTAAATGAGACATGGAATCTTAAAGGACCGACCACACAGTAGACATTTAATTTAAAAAATCAGTTTAAACAGAGCGTTTACTCACAAGACTACCCACCCTATGCCCTTTTCATGTTTATCCCCTGGACTGTAGTTTGAAGCAACTCTTTACCATTCTAGAGACTTTATTCCTTCCTGCAGTGCCTTCCTCAGGGCCTGCACACAAGGTTTCACAGCCTGACCTAGCTGGAGGGGCAGGGGCTTGGAACGGGCAGTGGGGGGAGGATCATTTAATCAAGAATTATTTAAACTGTTTGCTGGACTTCATTTACCATTATGATGGGACATAAAAGTTTAAGGGCTTTCACCAAAAAAATCTATGATCCAGCTCTATACAAGTTCTAATAAATCTGCAAAAAGGGAATTTATCATCTCTCAATAAATGTGTCTTTTCTACAGTATGTTCTGAAAACTTGAAAATCCCAGATACCAATCTTAGCATTGGGCTTCCTGTTTCTCTCCTCAGAAGGGGTCAGTCTTCCAGACTCTGACATGTTTGCCTCCTGGCAACCCCTGTCTGTCCCCCATGTCTCTTGCCACCCCTCTCCTGTGCTGTCCGCCCCACACCCACAGCTTCTGCTCCTCTTCCTTCCGGGGAGCCCCCAGAGTGTTCTGAAGAAGCCGCACACATGCAAAGAAAGCCTCTCTGGGTGTCAGTTCCCTCATCTGGGACCACGCAGCCTGGAAGGTCCCTTCCGGTTCCAGTGACTCCATGGTACCCAGATTGTAGCCACCGCTGCTGTCTCTCGAGGCTCCTTGGGTGAGCGCTAGGGGACAAGGAAGTCAAATAGCCAGGGATGCAAAAATGCAAACCTTGTTACATGCAACAAATTGGGTGAACCTTGAAACATGATGCTAAGTGAAAGAAGGCAGACCCAAAAGGCCACATATTGTATGATTCCATTTATATGAAATGTCCAGAACAGGCAAATCCATAGAGACAGAAACTAGATTAGTGGTTGCCAGGGGATGGGGGAAGGGGGAATTTGGGGCTGACTTCTAATGAGAACAGTTTTTTGGGGGGTGTTGGAAATGTTACGAAATTAGATAGTGGTAATGGTTGCAAAACAGTGAATATGCTGAAAACCAATGAACCACTTTAAAACGATGAATTTTACGTTATGTATATTATACCTCAATTCAAAAATATATAGCTCTTAAAAAACTGCAGACCTTGGCAAGGTGAAGGAATCAGCTGAGCACAGTGGGCCGAGGACCTGCTTCAGCAGGGATCATGGAGCTCAGCCAGTTTAGGTAAAAGGGAGAGGCTCCAGCTGACCCACTGCAGGAGAGGGTGCCGTTTGGGCTCCTGCCCGGGATGGAGAGCCTGACCAAGGTCAGCAGGCACATAGCCCAGGAGGCCCAAGTCCAAATCCCAGAGGCAGCGCTTCTCGATGTGTGATCCCAGGACCACCTGCATCAGAACTGACTGGGGGCCTTGTTAAAAAAGCAGACCCCCAACCCCATCCCCAACCAGCTAAACTGGAGTTTTATTTTTAACAAGCTCTCTAGGTAATTCTTTTGCACACTAAAATTTGAAAAACATCTTGAGCTAGAGCACTTTTCAAATTCTAAAGGGCATACCAATCACCTGGAGATCTTATTAAAATAGATGATCCTGAGTCAGTGGGTCTGGGTAGGGCCTGAGATTCTGCATTCCTAACAGACTCTCTGGCCATGCTGATGTTGCTGGTCCATGGACTCCACTTGGAGTAGCAAGGATTGAAACAGTTTCTTCAACTCACCTGCATATTGCAATCACCCGAGAACCTTTACAAACCACTGAGGCCTGGATCTCATTCTCTGAGATTCTAAATTGGTCTTTGGGGTGGCCAGACATCAGAGTTTCTAAAACTTTCCCCCCAGTGATTCTAGTATGTAACCATGGTTTCAAACCGATGCAGAAAGAGACTGGCTTTCTGAGCAGGCGTCCAGGCAGATTAAGGAGTGAAAATCCAGGAAGAGCCAATGTCTATGAGTAGAAGAAATGCAGAGGGGGTAGGAACTGCTTCAGCTTCCGAGCTAGGAGTGCAGGAGGTGGCTGTGTTGTACTCCTGGAGTCCGAGAGCGTGAATGTGGGGCCAGAATGACTATTTCCAAGCCCAGCAGATGGGAGAAGCAAGGCACTCCTGCCAGGTCCTGTCCCAGTCCTACGTGGCTCAGAGCCTGGGCCTGAAAGTGGGTTCCATTAGTCGATCCAGTTCAAGGAAGCTGCAAAACAATGAATCATGGAACACTACATCAAAAACTAATGATGTACTGTATGGTGACTAACATAACATAATAAAATAAAAAAAGAACATTTAAGAAAAAAAATTTAAAAAGGAAGCTGCGAGGGCAGAAGCAGGGACCCAGTGCCTTGTACCTTACCCAGAATGTCCCAATTCTTGGAAAGACCTTAAATCCAAGGAACAATATTTCCAGGAAGGTCTTGGAGCGGAACATCAGCTGGTCAGCAGGGTGCCGTCTCTTTGACCCATTCACCCCTGGCTGTCCTGCGCTGTCCCAACAGCAACAACAACTGACTTCAATTGGAGAAGTTTGAAGAATGGGGACCTTCACATTTGTCCAGACGTGCATGGGGGAACTCTCAGCATTTGGGGAAAGACACATGCAACAGGAGGAAGAAAGATGCGGGAAGCAGGGAACTGCAAGGGCTGTTTGCTGGAAAGCCAGAGACAGATGTCCAGGGCAACACAGGCACGTTAGCAAGATTGTGCCGGAGCTGCATGGAGCAGAAACACAGACCATATTTCAGTAGGAAATAAAAATGTGTCTGTAATTAATGACCCTCTAGGAACACACGGCCCTTATTAATGTAGCAATTTGGAGAAACATAATTCACTAGACGTCAGGCTTGAATTGCCAGGATGGTTTTTCAGCTGGAGGAGTGTTCAGAGAGAGCAAGAAGCGGAGGAGGAGGCAACGGTGACCCGTTCCCGTAGGTCCCGAGGACAGGGCCCTGGGAGGGCACAGGGGCTGGGCTGGGACCCTGAGGAGAGGTAACCGCCTTCTCGCCATGCCTACACGCTCCACCTCCACGCCCTGATCCCAGAGACTGTGTGTGTAGGCTGCGGAGTCCCATGGCCTTGTTCATACCCCTTTGCTAGGCGACCTTGGCCAAGTTGCTCGATGTCTCTCTTTGTGCCTTAGTTTGCTCATCTGCAGAAAAAGAGCATAATAATTGTAGCTACTCATAGAATTAAATAAAGTGCTTTAGCACAGTGCCTGCACACAGTAAGTGCTAAATGAATGGTTTTATTATCACTGGCAGATTTCATCTGTGCGTAAATGGGAGTAAGGATAGCAGCATGGGGGCCGATGGGGTTTTCTGTAGGAACCTCTTGCTGAGCTATCTGCCCAAAGCAGCTGTGTGGCAGAAAGTCTTGTGACAAAAGAGGAAAGAGCAGAGCAGAAGCAGCCTGTGTCCCAGTTAGCACACAGATGGGGTTCAATGACAAAAATCCTAGCACTATTAATCAGGGAAACAGGGTTACTGTGTGGAGGGGACCAGCCAGTGACGGGCAAGCAATGCGCCTCGGAGCTGGTGAGCCTGAAGGGCCTGGCTCCGGGGTCCTAGCCCTCCCTTACTAGCTGTGTGGCCTTGGGCTAACTGCTGCTTAGACAAGCTTTTCCTCACCTGAGAACTCATCACATAGTTTCTAGGGGTCCGTGTCCTCTAACTTCGTCATTTAATTCTGTGGTTAAAGAGAGAACACCACACAGGCTGAGTCAACCTGGGGACCAGAGCAGGGGAGGTTGGCACTGTATCAGCGATCCATACGTGCTCCCCGGCAAACCCCTGGATCTGCGGCACCCGTACTCACCTTTGCCACCTTCTCTGGGTATGGACTCTACCTCCACCCTGCTCCTGACCTGCTCTCCCAGAGAGTCCTAGAGAAGACGTCACGGTCCCAAGTCCTGACTTCCCCAGCTGCGTCCAGGGGCCCATGTGCTCCCAAATGGCACCAAATTGGACCTTTTCTCCATTAATTTTAATTTTGCTCTTCTGTATTGTCAGATGCGCTTACTAGCTCTGTCGCTTCAGCTTCTCAGCATGTTCAAGTCTGCCTTATCCTAAAACAAATAAACATTCCTTGGTTTTGCTCCTTACCCCTGGCTTCCACTCTCTCCTTTCCCTGGCAGGCAAGCATCTCGAAAAATAATTGGCACTAGCTGTCTCCATTCTTCATTTCCCAATCACTTCTAGAGCCATCACTCTGGCCTCAGTCACTACCATTCTATGGAAACCACTCTGACCCCATTCATCATCAATATCCCTATCGCCAACTCCAAGGAGCCTTTCCCATTACTTATCCTAACACTCAGCTGGGTTTAAAAGGTTGGCCACTCTCATCTTCTTTTAACTTACCTCCTTTGGTTTGCATGATGCAGGTGCCCCCTGGGTCTTCTGCTTCTCTGATTGTTCACAATTGCTGGACCCTCCTCCCGCACCGACACCTTAATTGCTCACATTGTCTAGGATGCTGCCCTTGTCCACTTCTCTTGTTTTACAGCCTTTTCTTACC
Source organism: Phoca vitulina (assembly GCF_004348235.1). Lineage (NCBI taxonomy): Eukaryota > Metazoa > Chordata > Mammalia > Carnivora > Phocidae > Phoca > Phoca vitulina. The sequence continues at coordinate 1,474,097 of NW_022589756.1, forward strand.
AGATACCATTTCTTCCCATGGTTTACTAACACCTAGATACTTATGGCTTCCAACTCCTATTTCCATCCAAGACCACTCTCCTGAGATATAAAACCCACCATGGCTAAAAGTAAGTTATAAACCCACACACCCAAGTCTTTGTATGAATTTCCCATAGATATCTCAAACTCAGGGTATCCCAGAAAGCCATGCACCATTATCTCCCTCAGCACCACACTCAGCTTTCTCTCCCTCCTGTGCTCCCCATACTTGATGGATTACCCCAGGCTGTGCATCACTCACAACTCCTCCAACCACCTGATCCCCAACAGTCTTCAAGCCCTGTTAACTTTTCTCATTCATCAGTCCCCTCCCCAATCCATACCCGCTGTCACTTCCTTAGTTCAAGCAAATCTCTCACCTGCATGTGTCAATAGTCTCCTAACTGGCCTTACTGTCCCTCCATTCCCCCCAATCCATCTGCCTCACCACCGCAAAAGTGATTGATCTGTATAGCTAATCATAGCTTTCTCCATGCCAAAGCCCTTCATTGACTTTTCTCACCTGCACGATAAATGCCAAGGCCCTCTCCTGGTGTATCAGACTTCTCATAATCCGGGCGTCCTCCCTCTGCTCTCCAGCTCATCGCTTGCTGAAGGATTTTCAATTCCCCAAACACACTAGGCAATTTCATGTCTCCAAGACCTCTTTTTAGAATACTCTTAGCCCTTATCTGCTGGAAGGTTGCGTGTGGGGTCAGTTACTTACTGACTTTTCTTTCACCCTTTTCTGGATTTGACTCTGGCCTTTCTCATTTGTGTAATTTGTCAGCCACTCTCTCATCCAGCCCGATGTCTGTCCTTGAGCCTCCTTTCCTGTGGTGGCTTATTCCTGATGACATCCTAGTGAGACATTAGCTCTCAGAAAACTTCAGAGATTCATTTAGGGGAAATGATCAACAAGTAGTTTGTGGGAACATTGTCCCTAAAGGATTTTCTTTCTTGTAAAATTATATTCATCATGAAGCATTTGTATGTATTTCTCTTATATAGAGGAAACCTAACCATAACAAATCCACACGTAAGTAATATAGCTTATTTTTCTAGATAAAAACAAAAAAGCAAGGTTGTATTCTTTTTTTTTTTTAATTGGTCATACTTAGAAAAGACAATGCACAGGGGCCACGCGCACATCCAGGTGGCAGCTCCTAGAAGTGCATACAGGGCAGGGATCTTGAATTCCAGAGCCTGGAAGAGCAGCATCGTCAGCACGAAGGGAGAAGAGAGCTGCGACAGGCTGAGGAAGCATGTCCTCCAGAGGAGGCAGCTCCTAGCATCTGCATTTATGCTTCCATGTGCAAATATGGACGCTGTTGCCAACTTCTCTAAAAGTTCCAAAGAAGTGAGATATTTGATTTGTCCTTGTTTTTCTGTTTGTAAGGACACCGAGATAATTGAATTGAGATCTTTCATCTTTTCTAATATAGGCAAATAAACCTATACATTTTCCTCTAAGCACTGTTTCAGCTGCATCCCATAAATGTCGATATGTCATATTCTCTTTTCTGTCAGTTCAAATTTTTCTAATGTCCCTTGTGGATTCTTTCTTGATCCATTCGTTATTAAAAAGTTATTTTATTTAATTTCAAAATATTTGTTGTTGTATCAAATTTCTTTTCATTTTTTTATTTCTAATTTAATTCTGTTGTGGACAGAGAACATCATTTGAATAGTTTCAATATTTTATATTAAGAGTTATTTTAAAACCTAGCAAATGGTCTTTCTTGCACAATGTTCCATGAGCTCTTGAAAAGAATGCAAATTCTTCACTTTTGGGGTGGCATTTCTATAAATATCAGCTAGGTCATATTGGTTGATAAGGTGGTTCAAGTATTCTATATCTTGGCTGATTTTCTATCTAACTGTATTTTTAAATATTTTAAGTGTGGGATTGAAATTTCCAACTGTAAGTTTTGAATTGTCTGCTTCTATCAATTCTGTCGACTTTATATTAATATATTCTGGGCTTTTTTGTTAGGTGCCTATATATTTTAACTATTATAGCTTCCCGATACATTAGCCCTTTTATTATTGTGAGATGACCCTCTTGTTCTCTAATAATATTTAAAAACTCTTGTCTGATAATAATAAAACCATTCCAGCTCTCCTATGGTTACTATTTGCATGCTATATCTTTTTTCCTTTCTGTGAATTTCAAATTAGTTGTGTTTTTTAATCTAAATGTGTGTCCTGTAAATAGCAAACAGTTGAATCTTGTTTTTTTAATCCAGTCTGACAATCTTTGCCTTTTTATTGGACTGTATAGTCCGTCCAAATCTGACATAATTATTACGTTTGGATTTACATCTGCTATCTTGCTTTGTTTTCTGTACATCCTATGTCTTTTCCCCCATCTATTCTTCCTTTATATCCTTCTTTTGTTTTAAGCAATTTTTTGCTTACTTCCTCTTTTTCTTTACTTTAGCTTCAATGATGATTTTTAATGATATATTGTTCACATATTTTCTCAGTGATTTCTCAGTCAGCTGTATGAATTATAATATGCATTTTAACATACTTCAGGTTACTACTGACATCATTCTGATAGAATATAGCAACTTTGTTTCAGAACTCCACTTCCTCCTCCTCTTCTGTTATTATTTTCATATATATGTTATATCTTATATATATGTTATATTTATATCTGTATAATATAAACCCAAATATAGTATTATAAGTTTTACTTTATGAAATCTTTTGTCTTTTAAGGAAATTAACAGAAGAAAAGTAAAGGAAATATTTTTATATTTATCTACATATTTCTTTATCATTTCTGGGGCTCTTCATTTTTTCCTGTGGATTTTAGCTATGATCGGCACCATTTTCTTACAGCCTGAAGGACTCCTTTCAGTATGTCCCATGATGCAGGTCCACGACTCTCAGTCCTTGTATTCTGCAAATGTTTTTATTTTACATTCAGTTTTGAAATATACTTTTTTGGGGTATAGAACTTTTGATTCAAAATACTTTCCCCACGACTTAGAATATGTAATTTCACTGCCTCCTGGCTGTACTGCTTCTATTGAGAAGTCAGAAGTTCATCATATTGTTGGTCCCCTGCCTGTGAGGAGTCATGTTTCACCTGTGGTTTTCAAGATTTTTCTCTTTGGCTTTGGTTTTCAACAGTTTGAATGTAATGTGTTTAGGTGTTTATCTCTTTGAGCTTACTCTACTTGGGGTTCAAGGAATTTCTTTAACCAGTTTATTAAGTGTCTTTTATCAAATTTGGGGAGTTTTGTCCATTATTCAAATATTATTTTGTTCTTTTAACTTCCTCTCCTCTCCTACTGGGACTCCCAGTATATGCATCTGTCTCAGGGGTCTCTAGGGCTCTGTGCATTTTTTTCATTTCTACTGACCTATCTATTATTTCTACTGCCCACTGTTTAGATCTCCTGCTATCTCACATCTGCTCTTGAGACCATGGAGCTTACTTTTCACTTCAGTTATTATACTTTTCAACTCCAGAATTACCATTTGTTCTCTTTTTAAACTTCTTATTTCTTTTTTGAGATTCTTTGCTTGTGGAATCATTGTCATCATTTTCTCCTTTAGTTTGAAAAACATTTATGAAAGCTACGTTTAAGTCTTTGTTATTTATCTGGGCCCACTTAGTTTATTCCTATTGACTATTTTGTTTCATTTTTCTGACTCTGGAACACACACTGTTGACTACCAGATCTATTTAGTGAATAGATTGTAACAACTCTGCTCAGCGTCCACCACCGCCCCCCGACCCGTGCCCCGGGCCACTCACTGCAGCTCCCCACTGAGCCTGACACTATCCATGCCATTCTCAGCCCTGCTCTGGATAGAAGACTGAGTTATTCAAAAAGGAAGGGGTTACAAGGAAGGGAAAGGAGAAGAGAAAGAGAAAGAGTCTCTTTACTTATTTGAACCTCAGTTTCCCATTTGTCAAACAAAAATATAATAACTTTATCACAGGTTGTTATGAGGATCAAAAAGATAATATACTTGACCATTGAAATATTATAGAAACATGAGAATGATATTGATGCTAATATTATTTTATCATTGCTTTCTTCCTTCAGCAGTCAGATCATTAACCTCAAAGGTGGTATCGGGGAAAAGAGTCAAGGGTAAGAAAAAATCAGGAGCAAGCATCTAGAAGAACTGTGTTCTTGACAAAGAGAAACTCACAGGAAAAGACAGAAAAAGAAGAAAAAAGCATAGGAGAAAAGGCAACTATAGGGAAAGAGAGGAAGAAAGAAAAAAGAGCAGTCTTCACAGTTCTTCTTTTTGTCTGTCCAGAAACATAACCCAAAGGCCATTATTAGCGTTGTTGACCTAGTAGTAAAACTTTTAAAGATCTAAAGGGGCCCTGTAGTTTATTTATTCCAGTTTGGTAAATCAGAACCCTCTGGGAGGCCAGGGCCAGTAGCTGGCAGAGAGAGGAGGAAATGTCTTGCCTTCCACGTGGGGTTTGTGTCCAGAAAACAGTTTTACTTCGCACATGCCACTCCTATCCTGTTCTGCTCTTGTTCCCTTACAGAGAGTCTGCCTCGCTGGCTTCCTGTGATTGGCCTCACCCCTGCCGGATTCTGGAGGCCTCTCGTGGGGCTTTGGGTAGCAGTGGTCTGACCAGGGATCCAAGGAAATGCAAGACAAAGCAAAACATCAGCCTCCCAGTGTGGATGCTGCAAGATGGAGTCACTGTCAGGAGCAGGCGGCAAGACAAAAAAGGGGCACTTCATGTGATTTGGGGTAGCTACTTTTAGCTCACAATCTTGTCTCAGTGATGATTCCTAGCAACTATGAATTCCTTTTAACTTTTGAAGAGCACATTCACATTCATTATCTGAGTGCTTGATTATGGATAACATTTCCAGAGATCCTGGTTTTCTCCAAATAATTTCGTCTCGAGTATTTGAGTTTTTGTCTTTACATTCTAGAACAAATAATAAGAGTGTATTATATATAACTGGATAACCACTTATACATGAATCTGGCACAGTATTTTGATGTTCAAGCTTAAATTTGTGTTGATAATAAATAAGAAATACTGTGCTAATTGTTTTCAACTAATGAGAAAAGAATAAATTATGCTTAATTACCAGAAGCCAAATATTGTCACTCAAAAGAACTGACATTAAGTCAGCCAGTACCATTGCAAGTATCAATTTTTATTTAAAAACTCCATCCCATTTAGTTAATTTTATTTATTTGAACACTACTGGCTTAGTGGTTTTGTTTGTATTTCATTTATAAATTTGATTTGCTTTTAGAGTGATATAAAAAGTATAAGCAGGGGCATCTGGATGGCTCAGTTGGTTAAGCATCTGACTCCTGGTTTTGGCTCAGGTCGTGATCTCAGGGTCCTGGGATCGATGGAGCCCCGCGTGGAACAGGGCTCTATGCTCTGCCCTCAGCGGGGAGTCTGCTCCCTCTCCCTCTGCCCCTCCCCCTGCTCACTCACATGCTCACTCTCTCTCTAAAATAAATAAATAAATCTTAAAAAAAATAAGAATAAAAAGTATAAGCACAAGGACTTTATACCTAGTTTTTTGTTTATAAATATATAAGTAATAATATAATAAAAATACTTTAAGCAATGTAGAAAGGAGGGAGTATAAAAGTCTTTTTCTTTTAAAAGATTTGTATTCACCAGAAATCTGGGGGGGAAGGGTGTGTATCATCTCCCTGCTCCTCACCACACCCAACAAGGAGAGTAAGCAGTTAAGATATGACTATTGACTACAACTGATGTTCAGAGAGGTTGAATGACAAATCCAAGATGGCATGGCAAGAGCAGGGTTATTAACCAGGGATCGGACTCCTAAAGCAGCTCACCCACCTGTACCACCCAGCCTTCTCTCTAGGCAGAGACCATGGAATCATAGAATCTGAGCATAAGACAGACTGTAGGGTCATTTTGTCCTGTCCCCACCCAATGTAGGAATCTCCCCTACAATACTTCTGCCAGCTGGTCCACAAGACTTTACTTAGAAAGCAAAGACACAGGGACTTAACCACTCCACCAGGAAGCCTTTTCCACATAATAACGTGATGGAGAAAAATGGCACAGAAAATTGAGGCCGAGGTATACGGTTGGAGTCATGATTCTGCCATCAGCAGTGGCTAAGTTAGGAGCCATTTTTTTTTTTTAAGATTTTATTTATTTATTTGAGAGAGAGAGAATGAGAGAGAGCACATGAGAGGGGGGAGGGTCAGAGGGAGAAGCAGACTCCCTGCAGAGCAGGGAGCCCGATGCGGGACTCGATCCAGGGACTCCAGGATCATGACCTGAGCCGAAGGCAGTCGCTTAACCAACTGAGCCACCCAGGCGCCCAATTAGGAGCCATTATTAAAAGCACTGTTCTAATTTATTACTCACAGCAATCTTATTACTCTCTATTAGTCAATTAATTTGGTGCTATTATTATTCACATTTTACAAATGAAGGAACTGAGACACAGAAGGGAAAGTGATTTGCACAAGTTTTTGTTGTTAACTAAACATTGGAGTGAGAGTGCAAACTCAGGCAGCCTAATTCCAGAGACTATGACCATGGCAACCATGAATATGTGACCTCAGGTCCCCTGCAGTGCAGAGTATAACTGATGGATGACCCCGGTGTTCACCACCCAGACAGTAACTAAGAGGCAGGGACCCCAAGCTAGGTCCATTTCTGGGAGACAGGACTCTTCTGATGGGTCCTGCTAACACTTTATTTGAAGTGTGCTGCAGTCTGAGACTCTTACAATCTAGTTCTCCTTCTTTCCCTCTCTCCTTTACAGGGGAAAGCCTTGTTGTGGCCTGAATAGTGCCCCCTGAGAATGTCTGTGTCCTAATCCCCAGAACCTGTGAATATTTATCTTATATGCATGTGTGGTTAAGTTAAGGATTTTGAGATGAGAGATTATCCTGGGTCATCCCAGTGGGCCCATGTAATTATCTTTATAAGAAAGAGGCAAGAGGACCAGAGAAGGGAATGTGACAATGGTAACAGAAGCCAGAGTGATGTGATTGTGGCTTTGAGGATCGAAGAGGGCCGGAACCAAGGAATATAGGCACCTCCTAGAATCCACAGAAGGCAAGGGACAGATGCTCCTCTGGAGCCTCCAGAAGGAACATAGCCCTGCCAACATTTTTATTTTAGCCAGTGAGACTTCTGATATCCAGAACTGTAATATAAGCATTTGCATTGCTTTAAGACATGAACTTTATGGTAATCTGTTATGGCAGCAAACAGGAACTGATAGAGACGTGCATCGTGGTCTGATGGCTTCTTGCCTCCTCTAACTTCTTTCTTCTTTTCTCTGGCAGGTATTTCCCCTCAATAAATATCCTGTACATCTAATATTTCATGGCATCTGCTTTTAGGTGGTTCCAAACTAACACAAATGGTAGGAGAGTGAGGTTTGAGAAAAAGGCAGTAAGGTGGGGACTTTGATCTGGCTCACTCCTCTATCCTGAGTAGTAAATGGTGCAAGGATAAGCTGCTGCAAAAGGGGGTGTCCAATTGCTAAAGATCCCACTGATACTGAACTGGGAAAACATCTTAATGCAAGGCAACACTCTTGCAGGTGGAAAAATGATCTGGAAGCACCATTGTACAAATGATTCAGGCATTTAAGAATATGGGGAAACTGTGCCTAGAAAGAAAATGCAGTTGGCTGGTTTACTGATAAGTTGTGTTGATGTTCTGCAAAGGGATAATGAGAAACAAGTACTTAATAGTTATGTGTGCAAGTTCACCCAAACACTCTTACATTCTGTAGTGGAAGAGTGGACATGGCTGAGCAGCAGGCTCCAGCACCATTTGAATCCTCAGACAAGGCAGGTCTGTTATGTTAAGATCAGGGCACTAGAGGGGAAAACCTGGGGCTCTGGAACATCTGGATAGATACCCCTGAAGATATCAGTTCTGGTAACTCCCCTAAACCCTCAGAGCTTGTAGAGGGGCCTGCTTTTCTCTACAAAGAGGCAGCACTTTCACTGGGATCAAAGATGCTATAGTGGACTCCTTCCCATAAGGCAGCAGGTGCTTCCCTTAGGAGCTACCCCCACATCCTCTTGCAGCTTCTAGATTGATAACTAAGATTAATTTCAGCAAAATAATCTGGCTACAGCCATGCTGAACCTACTAAGGGAGGAAAAAACTATGCACCAAAGGTGTTCCAGGAATTAGCTGGCAAGTGCCAGCAAGAACCAGAGGAGTAATACTAGGATTGGATTTTAAAGATGCTTTATCCAGGGGGCCAGAATTGTAAGATTATATAAAGAAGAATTCATTTACTTGGGGTACTCTCTTGGGAGATAGGATTTAACACCCTAGCAAGGACCCAAGGTTGGGTGGGTGGGTAAGGAGGAGTTCTTAGAATGCCGGAAAAAAAGAAAGCCAACACTGGGAAAATGGGAATGGCCTGAGTTATCCTAGCAGACACTAGACGAAGAAATAAAGAGGCTGAGGGAAGTAGGCCTGCCGGATTGGATGCATTATTGAAGCCAGAAGAGCCACCAGAGGACTGTAGTTCACAGAAGGGCCTAAAGGAAGCCAAGGGAATTTGACCCAGGGAACTGGGGACATGGATAATAGAGCTCCGTGTCCATAGGAGCAAAAGAGACAGGCAGTCAGTGAGGATGCTGCTCAGCATTAATAACCACAAAAATGGCAACAGTGGAGGCGGACACTAAGGGTGATCATTCTAATATGAAGTCAGACCTCTTACTCAGTTCCCAAACCTGAACCAATATCAAGATCCAAAACCCACTGACTGAGGAGGAAGGACCCTGCAGTAGTACTCTGACAAGTACATGCTGCAAGAGCTCCCCAGTCCCTTCCCAAAGGGACCTAAGGACACTTATCTGGGTGAAAGGGGAGAGTCAAGATATTTTGAGAATTACTAGACACTGGGTCTGAGTTAACATTGATACTCAAAGACTCAAAGCATCAACCCATTCCTCCTGTTAGAGTGAGGGCTTGGCAGTGTCAGGTAATAAACAGGGTTCCTGCTGAAGTCTGACTCTGGGACAGTCCCCCGAGTCCATGGACTATGACTGTGTACTTGGAATTAATTTAATTGGCATTTGAAACAACCTCCATACTGGATCATAATCTAAATGGGCAAGGCCAAGTGAAAAGCTCTGAAGATGCTCCACCACTGGCCACAATAGTAAATAAAAAGCAATACTGCATGAAAAACAAGAGCTGGATGCATCACACTTCCTAATTTCAAAATATATTACAAAGCTACAGTAACTAAAACAGTATGATACCAGTATAAAAGAAAGACATATTGACCAATAGAACAGAATAGAGGGCCCAGAAATAAATCTACACATATATGATCAACTGATCTGCAACAAGGGTGCCAAGAATATACAGTAGGGAAAGGATAGAATTTTCAACAAATGATACTACAAAAAAAATGGATGTCCACAAGCAAAAGAATGAAATTGGACCCTTACTTTATTCCATACACAAAAATGAACTCACAATGGACTCAACACTTAAATGTGATATGAAACTGTAAAACTCCTAAAAGAAACCATATGGAAAAAGCATCATGACATTATGACATTGGTCTTAGCAATGATTTAATGGATATGACATCAAAAGCACAGGCAACAAAAGCAAAACTAGATAAGTGGGATTCCATCAAAGTAGAAAGCCTCTGCCTAGCAAAGGAAGCAATCAACAAAGTGAAAAGCAACTTACAGAATGTATTTGCAAACCATATATTTGATAAGTGTTTAATTTCCAAAATATATAAGGAAGTCCTAAAATTCAATAGCAAAAAAGAAAGGAAGAAAGGAAGGAAGGAAGGAAAGTAGGAAGGAAGGAAGGAAGAAAATAATTTAAAAATTAAAAATTGGGCAAAGCATGCAAATGGAGAAAAAGTATATGAAAAGGTACTCAATTTTACTAATCATCAGGGCATGCAATTAAAACTACAATGACATATCCGCTTCCACCTATTAGGATGGCTATTACAAAAAAAAGAAAGAAAGAAAGAAAGAAGAAAGAAAGAAAGAAAGAAGAAAGAAAGAAAGAAAGAAAGAAAGAAAGAAGAAAGAAAAAGAAAGAAAGAAAGAAAGAAGAAAGAAAAAGAAAGAAAGAAAGAAAGAAAGAAAGAAAGAAAGAAAGAAAGAAAGAAAAAGAAAGAAAGAAAGAAAGAAAGAAAGAAAGAAAGAAAAGAGATAGAGTGAGGGAGAGGAGGGAAGGAAGGAAAGAAGGAAGGAAGGAAGGAAAGGAAAGGAAAGGGTGGAGGGAGGAAAACAAGTGTTAGCAAGGATGTGGAGAAATTAGAACCCTATACACTGTTAGGAATGCAAAATGGTGTAGCCACTATGGAAAACAGTATGGAGGTGTCTCAAAAAATTAAAAATAGAACTACTATATAATTCAGCAATCCCACATCTGGGTATTTATCCAAAAGAATTGATATAAGAATCTTGAAGAGCCATTAGTACACCCACATTCATTGCAGTGTTATTCACAATAGACAAGATGTGAAAACAACATAAATGTCCATAAAAAGATGAATAAAGAAAATGTGGTATACACATACAATAGCATATCATTCAGCCTTTAAAAAGAAGTAAATCCTGCAATATGCAACAACATGAATGAAACTTGAGGACATCCATCACCTAAGTGAAATGAGCTGGTCACAGAAGGATAAATACTTTATTATTCCACTTACATGAGGTATCTAAAATAATCAGACTCATAGAAGCAAATAATAGAATGGTCATTTCCAAGGGCTGGGAGAAGGAGGAAATAGGGAGTTACCAATAAATGTGTATAAAATTTCAGTTTTGCAAGATGAGTAAGTATTACAGGTTATAGGTGTAATATTACACCTATAGATAACAATACACTTAAAAGTACACTGGAAAATCTGTTAAGATGGTAGATCTCATGTTAAATATTCTTAATTAATTTTAAAAAGCATCTAGTCTGAGAATTTACTAAGGGTTCTGACAGCTCAGGAATGAAGGTGTGGTACCACATAAGCCCCTGACTTCTGCCAAGGTTCTTGCTGAAGTTGAGGGTAGTTTAGAATGAATGATGCATGATGAAGAGGAGAGAGTACTGTTGTAGCCCCCAGGTCAACTATAGTCACGGGGCTTTACTTCACCTCACTAACCTTCATCCTCTAAGGTCGTGCTTCCTGTGGGCCTAACACAGGTATCCTGGCTGACTGTTACATTGCATAATCTGTGGTAAGTGACAGAGTTTCTCAGAACTTCAGTTTCTCTGCCTGAAATGGGAATGATAATGTCAGCCTTCACTTACCATGGTAGGGGTTACAGAGAAGGTTATAGGACATGTAAATGTCCATGTAAAGTCAATGGCTGCATTTAAAATCCCTCCTGTTAAACTCTTTGCTCAATCTTCTAGGTCTGAACAGAGCAAGTCCAACCCCTCTCCTGTAGGTCAGCCTTTTCCATACCTGAAGACACCAATGCTTCCAACCACCAGGCCCAGTCTTAAGCTTCCACTCTGTTCCTTCAACTTCTTTGTCCTCTAGTCAAGTTGCTCAGCCCTCTCTGTTTGCTCCAGTTGTCAGTGTCCTTTAGAGAACATGGCACCCATCATGACTCCTCACACTCCTAGTATGGGCTGATAGGTACGGAAAGCAGATGACCTGGTCCCTCCAGGCAGGTGGTGGTTCTCGCCTATATTGGAGCCAAGGTCTGCATTTGCATTTCCTTTGTAACATCACACTATTGGCTGTATTATTGTCTGTGTGTATTTTGTAATGTATTAGTCCATGTGGGCTGCCATAACAAAATACTATGGACTGGGTGGCTTAAACAACAGACATTTTATTTCTCACAGTTCAGGAGGCTGAGAAGTCTACAGTCAAGATGCTGACAGGGTTCAGTTCCTATGAAAACTCCCTTCTTGGCTTGCAGACAGCCACCTTCTCGCTGTGTCTTCATCTGCTGGAGAGAGAGACCTCTCGAGTCTCTTCCTCTTTCATAAGAGCTATCAGATCAGGGCTTCATGCTTGTGATCTCATTTAACTTTAATCATCTCCTTAAAGCCCTATTTTCAATACAGTCACATGGGAGGTGAGGGCTTCAATTGGAGGGTTGAGGGTGGGGGAGAACACAATTCATCCATAGCATGTAATTAAGCAAAAAACCTTTGATCTTTCCCTAGAAGCACCAGCCCTACAGGGGTGACCTCTTTTCTATACATGCGCGATTGATTTTCAAGCATAAAGTTAGCAGAACTTTAGAATCTAAGTTTTCAGTAGCTGATGATGGATATCTGCTCTCTATGTTTCTCCAACATCCTTTCCATTTGGGGAAGGTCCTTCCCTCACATCATGAGACTCTTGAGAGACTGTTCTAGCAAACACCTATAGATGCTTCCCAGCAGTCTTTGCCCCCTTTGCTCTGCCTAAAGTCCTGAAATTTACACATATATCATGTGGCTCTGTGCTTGAGAGGGGTGCAGGCCCTTCACCAGCCTCTAGGGATGAAACCCGATTGCCCTCAGTCTATCCCAGCTCTCCCAGGCAATGACTGGTAAGGCAACAGGTATATAGTGCAATCCTGACCAATCCTGACCAACACAACATGGTAGGATGTCTGCTCAGGGACTCGTGGGAAGAGTTCTCCCAGGTGATTTTAAAAAAGAGAGAGAGAGCGCAAGGGTGAGAGAGAGAGAGAAAAGAGAAAAATACTTCCTTTGCAGCTTCAGGGGCTGGCTATGTGCACATCACCCCTGGCCTGCCTTAGCCATCTTAGAACCAAGTTGGGGGAAGGGGAGAGCAGCTAAGCAGAGTAGCCAAACAAAACATATTTTTTAAAGTTTTTATTTAAATACGAGTTAGTTAAAAACACGGTAATATTAGTTTCAGGTGGACAATATAGTGATTCGACACCTCCATAAACACCCAGTGCTCATCACAAGTGCACTCCTTAATCCCCATCACCTTCCCTCTCCTCTGGTAGCCATCAGTGTGTTCTCTATAATTAAGAGTGTGTTTGGTATGGTGATCAACATAACATAATAATAATAAAAAAAAATAAGAGTGTGTTTCTTGATTTGTCTCTCTCTCTCTGTTTTTACCATTTGTTCATTTGGTTTGCTTCTTAAATTCCACAGATGACTGAAATGCTATGGATGGAGCTAGAGAATATTATGCGAAGCAAAATAAGTCAGTCGAACAAAATATTGAGATGGCAGCCATGAATCTCTGATGGCCTCACTGAGCCACTGAATTAACCAACTCTGGAGCTGCTCTGCCTGGCAAGTCTTTTAAAGGTGGGTTAAAAGGGCCTTGCTGTTTAAGTGGACTTCAGGCCCCAGGATTTCCCTGGTTCCTCAGGTTTCCAGGGTTCAGTTGTTTGCTACTTCCTTTTATTCCATGGGGTTCCCAGTTCCGTTTCAGTTTTCCTTTCAGCTTTCAAGCTTGCTGTCTTGAGTTCTGTCTCTTAAAACTAGAACCCTGACCGAGGTACTGTTTATAAGGAAAGGAAGACAAAACAAAGAGACAAATGTGTGCCAAGAGAGGAAAGGACAGTGGCAAACATGTCACTTAGATTAAAAACAAACAACCATTTATGTATATGGAGGTACATTAATTGCTGAAATTGAACTAATGAAAGAGACATAATTAGCTTCGGAAAGCGGAAGAAAGCAAGTTGATCTGCTAATGAGGTCTGAATAGGCCTCTCATTAGCCACATGGCTGGGGACTGGCATGAGGTGGTGGATGTCAGGGAAAACAAGAGGGAATGAACAGCCCGGCAGGCAGATGGGGACCCTTGTGCCCTGGTCCTGCATCCTCCAAGCGAGCTTCGTCCCCATGGGAATAGGGAAGCTGCCTAAAGAAAAGATCGCCCGGCGACAGAGGGTGGGCAGCACCGAGGACAGAGGTTTCCCCATGGCCCGTTCTCCTGCTCCGGTGCCCTGGGGCCCTCAGCACAGTGCTTCTCAGGGTGATGTGCTTGGGTGCACCAGCCTCAGGACCAACTGAGGCATTTCCAGTCCCCACCCATACTTACTGAATTGGATCTCTGCGTGTGAACTCCCCCATTTTGTCATGCAAGACGCCACCAAAATGTCATTAGGAAACTGATTCAAACCCCACATTAACTGGCAGTTTCACAGAAGCCCATGACAAAAGGGCGATGTTTGAGCCAAAAAAGAAAATCTCTGATTTTGAAATCTCAGGCTCTGTGGCTTAGGAATGGAGAAAAACAGATATGAGGCATAGAGTTACACCTCATGGATAAAAACTGTCCAAGAATGACAGCCAAGTACTTTTCTTTTCACTCAGACCAAGTTAGGTATACTTTCTTCAATTCTTCCAAGCCGCTTTCTATTACATTCTGTTAGAATGACTTGACATTGATTTTTCTCTCTATCTCCAGAGCCCAGCACAATGCCTGGGACACAGTGGAGTTCAATGAGCTCAACAAACATCAACAAACACTTCTAACACTCTCATGCTCAGCACTCTGCTAGATACTGTACACATGTTAAATCATGTAATCCTTACAAGCATCTTGTTTACAGATAAAGAAAATAAAGCTCAGAGAGGTTAAGGGCCTTCCTCAAGGTCACACAGCTGGTAGAGTCGGGGAGCTGGCTCCAGAGTACACTCTCCTCACACTGCTCACCACTGTGCTCCTTCATATAACCCTTAGCTTCCCAGAAAAGGCCCTTGAGAAAACAAAACCTTGTTTCCAGGTTTTAATACAGCCCACTACTTTCACATTTTTATCAATGCTTTTTATGATTAAAATCCATATTCCTCAAAACATGTTTTAAAAGAGACAAGGCGTGAAAGGCAGTAGGGCATCGTGTTGAAGAGTGTGGATTCTGGAAGAACCTTCATGGATTTGGATCTGGGCTTCAACAGTTCCTGTGTATTTAATTTTCTTATGGCTGAGTTCCCTCATCTGGTTATTAAAGTTGGACCTGTGGAAACACACAAAGCATTTAAAACAGTGTCTGGCACTGAGTTAGCAACACTAAATGTTAGTTATTACCGTTATCTAAATAATAATCGTGAGCCCTTCAAGTTTAAAGGAACTTTATGCAGTATCAACGTGCAACACAATGTGAGAGTGTTGAAACTTGGGGTAATCATCCCACCCTCATTTTGCCTGTTGTTACAATACAATCCACCCATGGTCAAGACTGGACTAGAGCAGAGTGGTGTAAACAGCCAGGTTTGACCATAAGCATGGATAATACGGAGTAGTAGAACTTTTCAATCTTCTGTTTGTGTTTTTTTTTTTAATAAAAATACAGGTTTTTAAAAATTGTACCTAATTTTTAAATAAATATACTAAAACAAGTCTTTTAAAAAATGAATAAAGAATTGTAATCTAATGTTCTTTTTATTGATTTCTGTTACTATCACAGTCTTAACTCCTCTTACCACTGGGCTTCAAATTAGTTTACAGAAACGTATTTTTCTTGACAATATGGAAGACACAACGTAAACCCTAAAACCATACACATTTGCTGCCTTTAAGAATCTTATAATGTAATGTGTGGGGGACACATGGAGGGTTGGAAAGGAGTGAGGCTAAAGCAAGAGATAAGGCAAGCAGAGGGTAGAATAGAATAAATGATTTAAGGAACTTCTAAACGAAAAGCCTGGTGGGGAAGGAATGATCAATAAAGATTTTATAGAAAAGCTGTCATCTGGGGTAAGCTTTACAGAATCCCTTTGGATGCCAACAGGTGCAGTTGGAAAAGTGCATCACAGATGGAGAGAGCAGACTGGGCAGACTGTTTCGGACTCATCCAGAAACTGCTAACTAGTCTTTGCAGTTTCCTGCTAGCAGCTGTCCCCTGCTGTGGCTCAGCTGGGGTTGCAGCTAATTAAGGGGAGAGACTTGATGTCCCTTCTGGCTCCTCTGCTCTCTTTGTAAGACTCTATCCTCCTCCCTTTCTCAGGCTCTCTCTTTCTCCTCACCCAATCTGGGAATCTGAGTGATACCTCATGACCGATATTCTTTAATAAGAGGAAAATGTCAACTCCATATTAATAAGAAGGGAAGTATGTTTCCTCCCAAATAGTAGATCTGCAACGATTTGAAATGCACATACACTGTAAGACTTTCTCTCAGCAGAGAAATTTGTCCCTAGCAATTGGTATCATTTTTTCCCCCAAAGTGATGAGGAGATAAACAAAGGCATATATTTCAGGGGCAGAGCAAGATGGCGGAGGTCTAGGAGACCTGGATTTCGTCTGGTCCCAGGAATTCAGCTGGATAGGGATCAAACCATTCTAAACACCTACGAACTCAACAGGAGATTGAAGAAAAGAATAGCAACAACTCTCTGAACAGAAAAGCGACCACTTTCTGGAAGGTAGGACGTGCGGAGAAGTGAATCCCAGGCGAAATTCGGGAGGATAGATGGCGGGGGAGGGGGCCTCCGTCGGCCGCCTCTGGCAAGTGATAGAGCCGCGGAGCACAAAATCGGAAGTTTTAGAAGTCGGCTCCGCTGAGGGACATCGCTCCAGTGGCTAAGCTGGGGGTGGAACCCTCGCGGGACAGTGTGGTCTCAGGACCCTCGGGGTCACAGAAAGACCGGGGATGCCTGAGTGTGGCAGAGCTCCCAGGTATCGGAGCGGGGAAGCCGGCTGCAGAGACGGAGCTGAGGCACAGGCTCTCAGCTCGGGGTTGCCATAAACCGTGATCCGCAGCACAGTTGGGCCACTGGTCCTCCAGCAGGGACCCAACAAGCGGCAGATCCGGGGAGACTCACCTTCCTCCCCAGGGAGGAGCGGCGCGGGAGCACACCGCAGGGATCTGCTGGGTTTGGAGACTCCACCCGGGGTCAGGTGCCAGAGATAGAAACACGCGGTCACAGGCCAGGTGAGCACGGAGTGCGGCTGGAGACGGGAGACGGGAGTGACTGACGGCTTTTCTCTGGGGGCTCACTGAGGAGCGGGACCCCGAGTTCTCGGCTTCTCCGGGGCGGAGACTGGGAGGCCGCCATTTCCCTCTCCGCCTCCAAAGCTGTACGGAAAGCTTGCAGGGAACAAAAGCTCCTGAGAGCAACCCCAAGCAGATTACTTAGCCTGGACCGGGCAAGGGCGGGGCAATTCCAGCTCTGGCAAAGACATTTGGGAACCACGGCAACAGGCCCCTCCCCCAGAAGATCAGCGAGAACAGCCAGCCAAGACCAAGTTTACCGATCAGAGAGAATGGCAGAACTCCAGCGCTAGGGGAATAATGCACATAGAATTCATGGCTTTTTTCCCATGATTCTTTAGTCTTTCAAAGTTAATTTTTTTTAACTATCTTTTTTTTTTTAATTTTTCTTTTTCCCTTCTTCAACCAACATCTTATCAATCCCTTTTTTAAAAAATCTTTTTTATTGGGGCACCTGGGTGGCTCAGTCGTTAAGCATCTGCCTTCGGCTCAGGTCATGATCCCAGAGTCCTGGGATCAAGCCCCACATTGGGCTCCCTGCTCAGTGGGAAGCCTGCTTCTCCCTCTCCCACTCCCCCTGCTTGTGTTCCCTCTCTCGCTGTATCTCTCTCTGTCAAATAAATAAATAAAATCTTTAAAAAAAAAAAAATCTTTTTTATTTTTCATTTTTAGAGTCATATTCTATCCCTTCATAGTAGTTACCCTTATTTTTGGTATATATATAAGTTGTTCTCTCTTTAAAATTTTGGGATACAGTTTCTTCTAACAGATCAAAATATACCCTAAATCTCTAGTGTATGGCTTTGTTCTACTCTCTTTCCTGATCACATTCTCTCCTTTTTTCTTTTTTAACTCCTCTTCTTTCTTTTTTCAAACAACTTCTTATCAATTCCTCTTATAAAATCTTTTATAATTTTCATCCTTACAGTCATATTCCATCCCTTCATCGTATTAACCCTTATTTTTGCAAATATATAAGTTTTTCTTTCTTTAAAATTTTGGGAGGCACTTTCTTCTAACAGAACAAAATAGGCCCAATATCTAGGGTGTGGCACTAATCTATGCACCAGCCTGATCACATTTGATCATATTCTGTGTTTTTTGTTTTGTTTTGTTTTTGTTTGTTTTTATCTTTTTTGTTTTCTTTTTTCTTTCTTTCCCTTTCTTTTCCCCCAGTTTCAGGTCTTTTCTGATTTGTTTAGTGTATATTTTCTGGGGACGTTGTTACCCTGTTAGCACTTTGTTCTCTCATTCATCTATTCTCCTCTGGACAAAATGACAAGATGGAAAAAATCACCTCAACAAAAAGAACAAGAGGCAGTACCAACTGCCAGGTACCTACTCAATACGGACATTAGTATGATGTGGGAACTAGAGTTCAGAATGATGATTTTAAAGATACTAGCTGGGCTTCAAAAAAGCATGGAAGTTATTAGAGAAACCCTTTCTGGAGAAATAAAAGAACTAAAATCTAACCAAGTCGAAATCAAAATGGCTATTAATGAGGTGCAATCAAAAATGGGGGCTCTAACTGCTAGGATAAATGAGGCAGAAGAGAGAATCAGTGAGATAGAAGACCAAATGATCGAAAATAAAGAAGCTGAGAAAAAGAGAGATAAACAACTACTGGATCACGAGGGCAGAATTCGAGAGATAAGCAATACCATAAGACGAAACAACATTAGAATAATTGGGATCCCAGAAGAAGAAGAAAGAGAGGGGCAGAAGGTATACTGGAGCAAATTATAGCAGAGAACTTCCCTAATTTGGGAAAGGAAACAGGCATCAAAATCCAGGAAGCACAGAGAACCCCTCTCAAAATCAATAAAAATAGGTCAACACCCCGACATCTAATAGGAAAACTTCTGAGTCTCAGAGACAAAGAGAAAATCCTGAAAGCAGCTCGGGACAAGAGATCTGTAACCTACAATGGTAGAAACATTACATTGGCAACAGACCTATCCACAGAGACCTGGCAGGCCAGAAAGGACTAGCAGGATATATTCAGAGCACTAAATGAGAAAAATATAAAGCCAAGAATACTATATCCAGCTAGGCTGTCATTGAAAATAGAAGGAGAGATAAAAAGCTTCCAGGACAAACAAAAACTAAAGGAATTTGCAAACACGAAACCAGCCCTACAAGAAATACTGAAAGGGTCCTCTAAGCAAAGAGAGAGCCTAAAAGCAACATAGACCAGAAAGGAACACAGACAATATACAGTAACAGTCACCTTACAGGCAATACAATGGCACTAAATTCGTATCTTTCAATAGTTACCCTGAATGTAAATGGGCTAAATGCCCCAATCAAAAGACACAGGCTATCAGATTGGATTAAAAAACAAGACCCATCGATATGCTGTCTGCAAGAGACTCATTTTAGACCCAAAGACACCCCCAGATTGAAAGTGAGGGGGTGGAAAAACATTTACCATGCTAATATGCTAATGGACACCAAAAGAAAGCTGGGGTGGCAATCCTTATATCAGACAAATTAGATTTTAAACCAAAGACTGTAATAAGAGATGAGGAAGGACACTATATCCTACTTAAAGGGTCTATCCAACAAGAAGATCTAACAATTGTAAATATCTATGCCCCTAACATGGGAGCAGCCAATTATATAAGGCAATTAATAACAAAAGCAAAGAAACACATCAACAACAATACAATAATAGTGGGGGACTTTAACACCCCCCTCACTGAAATGGACAGATCATCTAAGCAAAAGATCAACAAGGAAATAAAGATGCTAAATGACACACTGGACCACATGGACTTCAGAGACAGATTCAGAACATTCCATCCCAAAGCAATGGAATACGCATTCTTCTCGAGTGCCCATGGAACATTCTCCAGAATCAATCACATCCTAGGTCACAAATCAGGTCTCAACCGGTACCAAAAGATTGGGATCATTCCCTGCATATTTTCAGACCACAATGCTTTGAAACTAGAACTCAATCACAAGAGGAAAGTCAGAAAGAACTCAAATACAAGGAGGCTAAAGAGCATCCTACTAAAGAATGAATGGGTCAACCAGGAAATTAAAGAAAAATTAAAAAAATTCATGGAAACCAATGAAAATGAAAACACAACTATTCAAAATCTTTGGGATGCAGCAAAGGCAGTCCTAAGAGGAAAGTATATAGCAATTTCTCAAGAAACAAGAAAGGTCTCAAGTACACAACCTAACCCTACACCTAAAGGAGCTGGAGAAAGAACAGCAAATAAAGCCTAAACCCAGCAGGAGAAGAGAAATAATAAAGATCCGAGCAGAAATCAATGAAATAGAAACCAAAAGAACAGTAGAACAGGTCAACAAAACTAGGAGCTGCTTCTTTGAAAGAATTAACAAGATTGATAAGCCCCTGGCCAGACTTATCAAAAAGAAAAGAGAAATGACCCAAATCAACAAAATCATGAATGAAAGAGGAGAGATCACAACCAACACCAAAGAAATACAAACAGTTATAAGAACATATTATGAGCAACTATATGCCAGCAAATTCGATAACCTGGAAGAAATGGATGCATTCCTAGAGATGTATCAACTACCAAAACTGAACCACGAAGAAATAGAAAGCCTGAACAGACCTAGAACCACTAAGGAAATTGAAGCAGTAATCAAAAATCTCCCAACAAACAAGAGCCCAGGGCCAGATGGCTTCCCAGGGGAATTCTACCTAACATTTAAAGAAGAATTAATACCTATTCTTCTGAAAATGTTCCAAAAAATAGAAATGGAAGGAAAACTTCCAAACTCGTTTTATGAGGCCACCATTACCTTGATCCCAAAACCAGACAAAGACCCCATCAAAAAGGAGAATTACAGACCAATATCCTTGATGAACATGAATGCAAAAATTCTCACCAAATACTAGCCAATAGGATCCAACAGTACATTAAAAGGATTATTCACCACAACCAAGTGGGATTTATCCCTGGGCTGCAAGGTTGGTTCAACATCTGCAAATCACTCAACGTGATACAATACATTAATAAAAGAAAGAACAAGAACCATATGATCCTCTCAATAGATGCAGAAAAAGCATTTCACAAAGTACAGCATCATTTCTTGATAAAACTCTTCAGGGTATAGGGATAGAGGTTACATACCTCAATATCATAAAAGCCATCTATGAAAAACCCACAGCGAATATCATTCTCAATGGGGAAAAACTGAGAGCTTTCCCACTAAGGTCAGGAACACGGCAGCGATGTCCACTATCACCACTGCTATTCAACATAGTATTAGAAGTCCTAGCCACAGCAATCAGACAACAAAAGAAATAAAAGGCATCCAAATCAGCTAAGAAGAAGTCAAACTCTCACTTTTTGCAGATGATATGATACTTTATGTGGAAAACCCAAAAGACTCCTCCCCAAAACTGCTAGAACTCATACAGGAATTCAGTAAAGTGGCAGGATAGAAAATCAATGCACAGAAATCAGTGGCATTTTATACACCAACAACAAGACAGAAGAAAGAGAAATTAAGGAGTTGATTCCATTTACAATTGCACCCAAAACCGTAAGATACCTAGGAATAAATCTAACCAAAGAGGCAAAGAATCTGTACTCAGAAAACTATAAAATTCTCATGAAAGAAATTGAGGAAGACACAAAGAAATGGAAAAACGTTCCATGCTCATGGATTGGAAGAACAAATATTGTGAAGATGTCAATGCTACCTAGAGCAATCTACACATTCAATGCAATCCCCATTAAAATACCATCCACTTTTTTCAAAGAAATGGAACAAATAATCCTAAAATTTGTATGGAACCAGAAAAGACCCCGAATAGCCAGAGGAATGTTGAAAAAGAAAAGCAAAGCTGGCGGCATCACAATTCCGGACTTCCAGCTCTATTACAAAGCTGTCATCATCAAGACAGTATGGTACTGGCACAAAAACAGACACATAGATCAATGGAACAGAATAGAGAGCCCAGAAATGGACCCTCAACTCGATGGTCAACTAATCTTTGACAAAGCAGGAAAGAATGTCCAATGGAAAAAAGACAGTCTCTTCAACAAATGGTGTTGGGAAAATTGGACAGCCACATGCAGAAGAATGAAACTGGACCATTTCCTTACACCACACACAAAAATAGACTCCAAATGGTTGAAAGACCTCAATGTGAGACAGGAGTCCATCAAAATCCTAAAGGAGAACACAGGCAGCAACCTCTTTGACCTCAGTCGCAGTAACTTCTTCCTAGAAACATCACCAAAGGCAAGGGAAGCAAGGGCAAAAATGAACTATTGGGACTTCATCAAGATAAAAAGCTTTTGCACAGCAAAAGAAACAGTCAACAAAACCAAAAGACAACCAACAGAATGGGAGAAGATATTTGCAAATGACATATAAGATAAAGGGCTAGTATCCAAAATCTATAAAGAACTTATCAAACTCAACACCCAAAGAACAAATAATCCGATCAAGAAATGGGCAGAAGACATGAAGAGACATTTTTCCAAAGAAGACATCCAAATGGCCAACAGACACATGAAAAAGTGCTCAACATTGCTCGGCATCAGGGAAATCCAAATCAAAACCTCAATGAGATACCACCTCACACCAGTCAGAATGGCTAAAATTAACAAGTCAGGAAACGAAAGATGTTGGCAGGGATGCAGAGAAAGGAGACCCCTCCTACACTGTTGGTGGGAATGCAAGCTGGTTTAACCACTCTGGAAAACAGTATGGAGGTTCCTCAAAAAGTTGAAAATAGAGCTACCAAATGATCCAGCAATTGCACTACTGGGTATTTACCCCAAAGATACAAATGTAGGGATCCGAAGGGGTACGTGCACCCCGATGTTTATAGCAGCAATGTCCACAATAGCCAAACTGTAGAAAGAGCCCAGATGTCCATCAAAAGATGAATGGATAAAGAAGATGTAGTATATATATATACAATGGAATATTATGCAGCCATCAAAAGGAATGAGAGCTTGCCATTTGCAACGACGTGGATGGAACTGGAGGGTGTTATGCTGAGTGAAATAAGTCAATCAGAGAAAGACATGTATCATATGACCTCACTGATATGAGGAATTCTTAATCTCAGGAAACAAACTGAGGGTTGCTGGAGTGGGGGGTGGGGTGGGAGGGATGGGGTGGCTGGGTGATAGACACTGGGGAGGGTATGTGCTATGGTGAGTGCTGTGAATTGTGCAAGACTGTTGAATCACAGATCTGTACCTCTGAATCAAATAATGCAATATATGTTAAGAAAAAAAAAAAAGAAGAAGAAGAAGATAGCAGGAGGGGAAGAATGAAGGGGGGAAATCGGAGGGGGAGACGAACCATGAGAGACGATGGACTCTGAAAAACAAACTGAGGGTTCTAGAGGGGAGGGGAGTGGGAGGATGGGTTAGCCTGGTGATGGGTATTAAAGAGGGCACGTTCTGCATGGAGCACTGGGTGTTATGCACAAACAATGAATCATGGAACACTACATCAAAAACTAATGATGTAATGTATGGTGGTTAACATAACAATAAAAAAATATTTTTTAAAATAAAAAAAAATAACTTCCTAAACAACTCACAAAGAAACAAAAACATTAGATAGTCCTATAACTATTAAAGAAATTGAAGCTGTGTTTTAAAATCTTCCCACAAATAAAATACTAATACAGTTTTACAGGTGATATTTTCCCAAACTTTTAAGCAATAGACAACCCTAATTTTATGCAAACATTTCCATAAAATAAAAAGAGGAGGCATATTCTCCAGCTTATTTATGAGGCCCCAATACAAAGCCATAGCTCTAATACTAAAACCACACAAAGATGTTCCAGGAAAGGAAAAAAATCATGCTACTCCATTTTGAATATGGATGCAAATATACTTAAAATATTAGCAAATCTAATCTAAAAACATTAAAATAATGCACCTTGACCAAATTAGCTTTATTCCAGGTAATGCAAGGACGATTCAATACTTTGAAAATCAAGAAGTATAATTCACCACATTAAGAAATGAATAAGGGGGCTCCTGCGTGTCTCAGTAGGTTAAGCATCTGCCTTCGGCTCAAGTCATGATCTTGGAGTCCTGGGATAGAGCCCCTGATTGGGTTGGCCTCCTTGCTCAGTAGGGAGCCCCCCCTCCTTCTTCTCCCTCTCCTCCCTCTCCCTCCCTCTCCCTCTCCTTCATCCTCCCACTCCCTTCTCCCACTCCTTCCCTCCCTCTCCTTCATCCCCCCTCCCGCTGCTCATGCTCTCTCTCTCTCTCAAAGAAATAAATAAAATCTTTTTTAAAAATGTAATGAATAGGAAAAGCCATATAATTCTTCAAAAAATGTAGGAAAAGAATTTGATAAAATTCAACAACCATTCTTAGTTCTCATAGTTAATAATAAATAGGACCTTCTTTAGCTCATAAAGAATTTTTATTTTAAAATCTAGGGAAAATATGATCATGTGTCATTTTTATAATTGTAATAATTATAATTACCACTTATTTTTCAGATTGCACTGGAAGTCTTTGGCAGTAAAATAAACCAAGAAAAATAAATTAGATTCAAAAAGATTTGCAAATGACAACCTAAAAGAATCTCCAGATAAATTACTAGAGTAAGAGAATTTAGCAAAGTTGCTGGATATAAGTTCTCTATCTATAATGCATTAGGAAACAATGAGAAAATATAAAAAGAAGACATCATATACAATAGTATCAGAGGATATCTAAGAATGTATCTAACAAAAGACATGCAAGACTCTACGAGAAAAACTTTTAAACTTTATTAAGAGATATTTTAAAGAATTAAATAAATGGAGAGATTGATAGATTTGAATATGTTAAAATAAAGAACTCTTATTTTTCACAATATTCTTTAAGGAAAGTGAAAAGAGTTAAAATAAGGAGAAGATATTTGTATTGCTCAGCCCCAACAAATGATTAACATACAAAATCTATAGACTCTTTCAAATCAATGGGAAAACCTCAAACACTCTATTAGAAAAATAGATAAACCACAAATAGACATTTCGCAGAAGAAATACATGGCCAAAACTATAAGAAGATGTTTTTGATCATAGAAATAGAAACTAAGACCACAGTTATTTAACAGAAAAAAATATTTGAGAGTCTGACAAAATCAAGTATAGGAAAAGACATAGATCCACAGGATCATATATCTGTTGGGATTGATGCAATAAATTGATGCAACCACTCTGGATGACAGTTTGGTAATATTTCCTGAATTTAACCAATTATACATGCTATGAGCCAGCAACTCCACTCTTAATTGCATACTCAAAAGAAGTTTCTGAGGATGTAAAAAAGGAGATACATACAAGAACATTCATATTATTACTGCTTATCATAGCAAAACAAACTTGAAACTACCCAAATGTTCATCAGTGTGAGAATGGATGAGCTAAGTGTGGAATGGTCGCATGATAGATTATAAGCAATAGAAGTGAATAAAGTATATTAACTTGCAATGGTATACATAAATCTGAGCATTTTAATGTTAAGTGGAAAAGTAACCCCCTAAAATTATATAGATCTTTATATTTTTAGAGTCTAAAATAACTGAAATCAAAATAGGTTTTTAAAGACTACACATGGGTGAAATAAAAACAATTTAAAAAGCAAAGCAAGAAAATGATTAATACAGGACTCAGGATAGGTTTGCCTCAGATGGGAGGAGCAGGAGTTGAGGGAACCATATGATTGGATAGAGGTTATTGTCCATGGCCCAACTTTCATTAGTGTTGGTTTTTTGAATACTCCTCACATTCTTAAAAATAACTAAGTAGGGGCACTTGGGTGTCTCAGTCGGTTAAGCGTTGGACTCTTGATTTCAGCTCAGGTCATGATCTGAGGGTCATGAGATAGGGCCATTTCAGGCTCCTCATTCAGCACAGTGTCTGCTTAAGATTCTCTCTCTCCCCTTCTGCCCCACACTCCCCCTGCTCTCTAAATAAATAAATAAATAAATAAGATTTCATGTTCCAGTGATGAGAGTGAGTGATGTACTAAAGATATGAATAATCCAATTCTGTGCACCTAAGATCCATAGAGAGATTAAAAATAGGAAAAAATGGGAGGACAAGGTAATTTGTTGGAGATACTCCCATGTGGGAGGAGGTCACTTGTGCAGAGTAAGAAAGAAGATGAAAAAGAAACAGTAAAATGGAATAAAAGAAATAAGTGAAGTAGAAAGTAAAGAAGTAAATAATAGGTGTGAGGGGGTTTTCCCATCATCTTTTGAGTGACAAGATGTTTTGTATAAGACATTTGTGTATGATCCACGATACCGATGAGCCACTCTTGCCTTTCATGGGAAAGCCAGTTAACATGGAAATGCTCTGTTCTATTATAAAGAGATATTGCAAAGTTGAACTCTGTTTCTAGGGCAGCTTCTACTAGAAGGCAGTTGCTAAATGTTTCTAGAGGGAACCAGCTGTGGGAAAACTATTAATTAGCCCCAGTCATTATATGCAGATTAAATTGGTTAACTCAATATAGAAAGCAGATAGAGGAATTGGAGTGATGTGCTCTTGATATCGTAAGAAACGCATACAAGGTTTTTATTGTTCCCAGTGGACTACAGAGGTTTTTAGCTAAGAGAAAGCTCAAAGTAGCATCTGACTAGAGAAATGAGACTGGATATTCCTTGGTTTCAGGAAGAAACAGCAACACTACCCCTGAAGAAAGAGGCAAATTGTCAGCTGAGAGATGTTTGAAAGACTTTAGAGTCCCAGTCTCATAAAGTCAGGCTGCAGAAACTGGTAGAACATTAACAACCATGATAAAATTTGAAGCGAGTTGAAACCATAACATAGGTGGTTATTTAGAAGAATTACAGTAAAGACTCGGTCAGAAATTATGTTTAAATGTACTGTATGGTGACTAACATAATATAATAAAATACAAAAAAATTTTTTAAATGTGCCACATAATTTTTTTCATTAAAAAGATTTCTAAACCATCACAAACTTTTCCACCACCAAAACTAAAAAGAGTGACTTTGAACCCCTAGGTGTCCAAGGACGCAGGAGTGGCCCACCACAAGTAAGGTTCTCTTTGAAGTTCCGTTTTTAATCTTAAAAATGTATATAAGTTTTGGATTCTACTATATATATATCCAGATTTGTTTCAATAGAAAAATATTTTAAATGCCTTACGATTGAGCAAAAATAAATGTTTCCAATATGTCATGTTCATACTAAGGTCTTGCACTCCTGGCTCATTAACACATACTCCATTTTGAGAAGAATCACCATAATTATCCTCCTTTTGTTTCAAGGTTTCCATATATTTCTGATATGTACTTGGAAATTCAAAAACACAATTTTTAGGAGGTTCATAAACCTAGAAATGGACTCGCCTGTTTATTTTGTCTGCCCACTACTTTCCTCAGTTATAAAATGGGGACACTCAGATCTACCTGTGGCAGAAACGTTTCCCTTCTCTTGAAGACATAACTAGACTGTCTTTCCCAGCTCCCCTGGCAGGTGGGTGTGGCCACACGGCTGAGTGCTGGCCAAAGGAAAGAAGTGACGCCTCTCCCCGTCCCGGGGTGGGGGAGTAAAATGCAAAAGCACAAAAACCCCCACTGATCGCTCTTCTCTTCCTTCTTCCACACCCAGGACCACTTGAGTGGAGATTGCGCAATTGTCATCAGCCCAAGTCCTTGAGTGCAGAGAAAGCCTCCTGACCCCGGACTCTACACACTGGTTTTCCTGGGCAAGAAGTAAAGCCATGGAGATATCCAAGTTTATCTATTACAGAACATTAAGCATTACATGAACTAATACATACCTCCTGAAAACGTGGTAAGGGGTGAGATCATTCACGTTAAGTAATTAACACCGAGAGTATCATGGAACGTGTGCTTCTGTCAGTTTGAGGCCACAGGACCCTGGAACTATGCTGCCATCCCCTATCAATCTTAAATTGCAGGGTAAGGTAACCACAAATAACAAAGTCATGGAATCAAGCTGTCACAAATTGGTCTCCACGTTCCTAAGGCATTTGGAGTGTGTGGATCGACAGGAAAAAACAGGAAGAAATAAAGGGGAGGAGAATGTAACCCGAGGCGGAAAATCATATTCAAATATATTTGCAAACCTAGTTTGGGCCCAAAAGGGTAGTGAGAAAGAGAAGGGGCTTTTGCTGAGATCTATTATATGCCAGTTGGAGAAATAAGCAATTCACACTGGTTGTCTCATTTCTTCTCCAGAATAATCCTGCAGGTACATATTATTTTCTTCATTTACAATTAAGAACTGACGCTCCAAGAAACAAGATCTCACAATTTATAGGCAGCAGACCCCGATTCAAACATGAGTTAGTCTGGTTCAATGTCCTTGCTCTTTCGATGTGAGATGTAAGCATTTAACCTTTCAACGCCTCCATTCTATGCTGAAGGTAAGCCAACCCTTCGAGAGCCTGTGATGAAACAAGTCATTAAGGGAAGTGTTAAGTGTGATGCAAACACAGAGGCCATTTAAAATGGGCTCTCCCAAATGAAAGCTGGGACAGAGCCCCCTTTCAAGGGGGCCTCTTTAAATGGCCAGCTGCTGGAGAAGAAAGGCTTTAAAGGAAGCACCTTTCTGCTGGGCTTGCAAAACTTCAGGTTCATGAATTCAAGAGCAGATTAAAGAGGAGAAAAGGTTTTAGACTGCAGCCTCAGGAGCTTCCTGCGGGTCTCCGGCCAGGAGGTTGGCTTTTCCACTTGTGCAATTAAGCTATACTATCCAGCCTCACTCCCAGGTTTTCAATTAATCTGCAATCATGAATTTAATGACTAAAATACATTTTCAAATTGAGGTGCCTGCTGGCCAGGTCATCTTCCCTCCCGTGTCTGACAGCAAACTGTGCCAAGGAGACGTGGGATAGAAGGGGCCCCTCCAACCCCCTGCCCCCCGCCATCCCTGGCTAAAAGGAATGCCCAGTGGACAGGAGCTGCCTGGGAGGGAACACCTCAAAATACTAAGTCACAGATGGAAATTGCTACTTGGGGCACATCCTTTGATTTTTGCTTCTAAGTGAAAGTTCATGACGTGTCCCAGCCATATTATCAGTAAGGGCATTAAACTTGGGCCAGGAAGCACTTCATAAAGAGCAGAGACTGTTATTTAGAAGCAGGTTGACCCTGGAAATTTAGTGCCTCTCTCTCAGTTTGCTCATCTGGAAAATGAAACTAATAGGACTGACCCTGGGGTCACAGTGAAGAGTAAATGAATGTGATAGGAAGTCATCACAGTGTCTTATTCTCCACTGAGGGGCATGGGGAGATGGCACCATGGTGAGAGTGTGAGTGGCCAGTGTACAAAGTACACTGAAGGGGATGGGGAGAAAGGAGCCCACTGGCAGGAAGGAAGTGAAGGGGGTGGAAGAGGTGCCTGGCTGGGGAGTTGAGATATTCACTGAAGGAAAGGAAGGAACAGGGCTGGAGAATGAGATGTAAGACAGGGCAGAATGAAGCAGGCAGACAGCAGTAATGTTGGGGCTTTACCCTGCCCATTGCCAGCTCCTGCACCATCTGCCCGTTACAGATGCACGAAGGGCCCTAATGCAGATGCGGGGCATGCAGATGGGCCACAGAAGGCGCCAATACCCAGGTAGAGCCTGAGGAGTTGTCTTCTTTTCTTTTCTTTTTTGGCAAAAGGGCCTGACAGTTTCCATCCCCTGGCCAACCTCCCTTTATCTCGAGTGTGCAGGGAAATGTAATCAGCTAGCTTTAGGAAGTAGCTGGGAACTCTGGAGACCTGTAGCCCAGGCCATTCACCTTAGCACAGCACTGCCCTCGGCACTGCAATTTATGAAGGAAAGGAACGGGATTTGAATGCATGGCCCCAGGGGAGGACAGGGGCCTAGAACGCCTGCCCAAGCACAGGGGGCATCAGATCACTGAGCCTCAGACTCTCAGATTTCCAAGTCAGAACCGTGGGCCATGGAAGGGAAGGTTTGGGGGATTTGATTCTAAGAAGGATGAGGCTACACAGGACAATACTGGAACCCAGTCAGGGACTGGGAGTCAGCGAGGGAGTCCCAGGGTGCATGTCGCCTTGGAGAATACTGGTAAGTCAGGCCAGGAAAGTGCACAGTGACCGTGGGATGTGGTTGCCTTGGCTGCCAGCGACACTGTGCCCGACGCTTGGTTAAGGACCATTGTCCGGAGACAGCACACTTCAGCTGCGTCCTCCCTGCTGCTGGAAGAGGTTATAAGTTACATAGACTATCTTACTGAAGTCAGAGTGCCCTCTGTGGACCTCTAACTCAGGCTGTAGGTTATCTGCTTCTGGATTTACCATGCTTGAAATGGGGACTCAATTTCTTTAAAAATCATCTCCCCCGAGAAACATAGTTCAGATACCAGGAGCATCAGAGGAAGAGATGCCATGGCGGGGGAGGGGAGGGAGTGAATTCTTGATGGCCTCGTGTCTCAAACCTACAGGTAGGTATCCAAGAATATTGGCCTTCCTTCATTCATTCAATAAATATGCATCGAGTGTCTCCTCCATGACAGTTTCTCTGCCATATATGCTATGAAAGAAAGAGACAAATTTCCTGTCCTCAGAGATCCAGGAAAGCAAATATTAAGCCGGAATGACACAAGATTGTGAGTGGCCTGCCCAAGCATATGGACTCCAGAAAGCGATGGTATGCCACAAAACGTAGGGCAGGGAGGCGGTCCTAAAAATCATGTAGCACAAACTCTCATTCCCCAAATACAGAAAGCAAGGCCGCAAAAGGGGAATCTAGGGAGTATAATTTCATGCGGATGTGAAAGGATGAAGATGCTCCCAGGTATTATCACCTGGCCGGCCTCAATCCCTGAGAACTAAAGGAGATGGAAGCTTTTGAGTCTGAGTCTTGGCTCTTCCACAAAACCATCACAAATGACCTCAGCCTGAAACGATTCCTCCCTTCTCTGTGTTTAAAGCTCTTGATTGTCTGGGCTACTCAGACCTAATAAACCATATTCTGGCCAGAGGGTGCTGACGAGACACATCTCTTACGTGAGAGCTGTCTGGCTCCCTACCTCCTGCTAACCTTAGGAGCTACAGTTACTCAACCCCCAGATGTAGTCTCACGTCCCTACAGAAGAGGAAGTTACCATTATTCTCAGAGGCAAACTGTGAGGACCACTCGATCATTGCCCCAAAGATCTTTGAGGTAATCTTGCTGCTGGACCCCCACTCAAACCCTGGACCTCTACTCCTCAGAGACTGGGCTCCAGCTTTTGCTCTTTAACATCATATCTCATTTCTCATAACCCAGGACTGGGTTCTACTGATCCCCTGGGACTGTGCCTGACTGGACTGAGGGCTAGATTTCCCTTCCCCGAACTCCTACATCCTGGAGTATGGCTAGCTGTTGCCTGTTGCCTGCCCTCACCTGAGCTGGCCATCACAGTCTCTACCCCTGCACCAAGGATCAGCCCTCTGAGCCTGGTCGGCATAGATGCCCCACCTCAATCTCCGCTTGGATTTCTGGTTAAGTAACTCACGTATCACCTGCCCTCTCTCCTCATCCTCTAATCTCTCGGTTTCAGATCACTTTCACATTTGTAATTCTCTCTAGTTACAGACCCATAGCTAACACCAGCCCTCCTTGGAGTCTCAGTTCTAGCTGTTTAGCAACATGCCCTTCTGGGACAAGGCTGCATCGTGGTCTTTGTGTTCCTCTGAGGGCCCCATATACAGTCGATTCTCAGTGGGCCTTTGAGTGGTGGACAGGTCCTTCCCATGTGGTTCCTGAGGCAAGGGCACAGTGAATGACCTGACCAGCCTCTCACTGCTGTGATGACAGCACAGGGACCAGAGCACCCATGTCTCCTGTACCTGCTCAGCCTGGACCATCCTCAACTCCAACCTGGGCCAAGGCTCATGCCGCCAACCCTTAGCTGCTCTCATCTCAGGAGCTCGTGAGTCACAGGGACACTGCCAGTGCTCCAGAGGAATAAAAAATAAGTAACGATGCTCAGGTTTAGCATTTTTCACTCATATTTCTACTACATCCCACTCTCCCCTCCTGTTTTTCTTCTCATCTCCTCCCCTTCCACCCCACCACTTGCAAGGAAGAAAATAATAACACATAGGAAGGCTAATTCTAAGGTTGTGCAGTCCCAGTATGCATCCGGGTTCACCTTCAGTCCTGTTATTTTCTCCCGTGTCTGGCTTTGACAAGACTGATGACATTTACGTTTTCCAAAAGCTTCAATAAGAGCCACTTTAGCAGCAATCACCTCCACCTAATTTCCTCAGTCAATTTTTTTTGGCTTAAATCACACAACACAACTAAGGCCTGAGCTGTTCTGACAACTTGTCACCGAATAGGGCTCAGCCCAAATGGGCTGTCTTGAAACCAAGGACAAAAGAGAAAAAATGGACTAAGTGGCCTGAAAATGAAGTGGAATGGCTGGAGGAAGAGAGGAGATTGGCATGAGTCAATTCGGTAAAGTTCTAGAACAGGTAACTCAATACTGTTTGGGGCCCAGAGCAAACAGAAAATGTTCTTATTTCTCTAGACAGAAAGTAACAGGGTCTGGGGCTGGAGGGAGCCAGTTGCCCCATTGCCCATGGGAGCCTTCATCCCAGAGAGGGGAGGTGGCTGGGCCTGGCAGCTTTCCCGGGGAAGGTGTGTACTCCATTCTTTCCACATGACTCTGGATAGAAGGATTAGTGTCCTGGTGAAACTGAGGCCCAGATGTTTTGCCCAAAGCTGCCCAATGACTCAGCATGGAGGAAGGACACTAGATGAAACATTGCATCCATATTTAAAATAAATGCATTTATTAAAGATATATGTATATATCTTTATATATCTATAAATGCATATATATCTATAAATGCATATATATACCTATAAATGCATATATATATATGTAAAACTATTCAAAATCTAAGCACTCATCTCAATTAATTTTCACAAGGTAAACTCACTCACTCATGTAAAACCAAGGTAAAAAAAAAAAAAAAAAAATCCAGTAAGCTCCGCTCAGCTCCCTTTCAGTCACTAATTCTCCCAAAGGTATCGTCATCCTGATTTCTAAAACCATGGATTAGGTTTGCTTATTTCTATACTTTATATAAAGAGAATAATAAAGTAAATGTGTGCTTTTCTGCATATAATCCATGTGTTTAGATATGGCAATAAGCCATTCATTTTTGTTGCAGTATAGCGTTCCATTGTCTATCACAGATTGCTTCCCTGGCACACTTGACAGACACCTGCATTATTTCCAGTTTGGGACTCTTGTAAGTAATGCTACAATGAACGCTCTTTATGTCTCAGTGCACATGAGTATTCATTTCTGTTTGGGTACGTCTCTGGGGGTTGACCTGCCAGTTCATGCGGTGTGCATACAGTCAGCTTCAGTAGATGCTGCCCACCAACTTTCTGAAGTGTTTGTATCACTTTACCTTCCTGTCAGTATGAGAGTTCCAGGCACTCCACATTCTCTCCAACACTTGGTGCTTCATGTTAGCCCCTCTGGTGATCGTATACGGTTTTACTTTGCATTTCTCTGATATCTAAAGGTGTGCACCTTTTCATTTGTTACTGACTGGATACCTTTGTTAAGGCTTCTCCTTATTTTTTCTAATGAGTTCTCTGTCTTTTTCTCATTGATTTATAGGAATTCTTTATACATTCTGGAGACAAGCTCCTTGTTGGTTATATGCACCCAGACAGAAAGTGAGACATACCACTTACCAATCTCAACTCCTCACTCTTTTCCTCATCCACCTCCCAGCTTTGCTTAGAGCCTGATGTCACTCGCCGCATTCTCTCTACTCTCACCCCAGGCTCCCACAAACATCTCACACTCTGTCTCACCTCCATGCGGTCTGGATGCAGGTACCTGAGCATCCCCTCCCAGAGGCACTGCTGTTATCAGCAGACAGACACATACTCACCCAGTCCTCGTGCTCCGGCCTTGGGCTGCATGCCAGCCTTAACACAGCCCCAAGGCTCACCCATGACTGTGAGCTCAGAAGGGACTAGGGTTTAGGTGGAGATGAGCTCTGTGTTGGGGGAGGCAGAGTACTTTCATCTTCTCTGAAGCATGACTATAGCATGGGGACCAGTAGCAGTATCAGTGGGAGGGTTTTTTCAGAATCCAAATAACAAACACCTGAGAAAAGATCCACCTGTACAGAACAGCTGTTTTTATAAGTGAAAAGGCTGCTGATCTGGCTGGAAGTCAGGAGGCCAGGATCCTGTCTCATCACTGCCCAGGGTGACCAGCCTATTTGGGTTTCCCCAGGATGGTCCCAATTTTAGCTCTGAAAGTCCTGCAATCTGGGAAACCCCTCAGTGAGAGGGCAATTGTTCACCCAATTGCTGCCTCTAAATAGCTGTGTGTCTTGGGGGAAAATACTTTCCTACTCTGAGCTACAAAACTTTTGTCTATAAATTGAATTGGGAGTAAGATAGATTTTTTCTTTTCTTTTCATATCTGACTTCTCGTTATTGTTGTTGTTCTAGAATCTTCTAGTAACATACAATCAAGAGATAGACACAAAAATTCCATCATGGAGGTGGGTGTATGCCCATCTCTGTGTTAACATTTCCCAAATAATAATGGCTACCAAGTACTGAATGCCATAGTGTGCTAGGCATTGTGCTATCTGTTCCATGTTCACAATTCCCTTCAACCCTCATGACATTCCTGGGATATAAGCATTACTGACACCGTTTCACTTACGTATGTGGAAATAGAGGCTCAGAGAGTTGGAGCACTGGGACCAATATAACACAGCTAGTCAACAACAGGCCCACAGTTTGCCCTTTTCCAAAGTCCCTGGGCTTAACCTTAGCATGTCACGCCAACTCATGTCTGATTGCTCTGGGCTTTCAAGTCATCACTTGTGAAATGATGCTCTTTTACTTCCTGCCTTACGCCTGTCCCTGGACAAGGTGGCTTTCATATGTACCATCTCATCTGATCGCTACCTGAAACGGTTATCATGCAATCAAGGAAGAGCCTTGAAAAATTAAAAACTTTCTCTAAACAAAAGCGATTGTTATTAATAATGCCTGGAGAAAGCCAGAGCGTGTTCACATGGTTTGGACAACTAGGATGTGGCAGGTCTGAAAAACTGCTTCCTCTCTCAAATAAGCTTTCTAAATTTGATGTTCCATGTGCCTCAAGAGACTGGAAACTCATCTAGAAGGAGAAAAGAAGATATGAGAACAAAAGAGAAAGCCAGAGTCAGGGGACCCAACAACCAATTTCCAAGAGTCTATTCTTATCAGCATGAGAATTGACTGGAAACGTAAAGATCTGGACATTTATACTGTGTTTTCCAGACTGTTCTCACATCTCAAATGGTATGAAAATCTATATCAGACCATGTCTGAATATGGAGATTAGAGTCTAGTCATTGAAAGGCTAGACAAGCGTTGGTCCAGATAGCAAGAAACAGAAAACAACAATACCAAAAACAGTAAAAATCAGGGTAATAATACAACAAGAAGAGGTGGGTGAAAAACCAGCAGAGGGGGCTACAGATGGTCCAGGACAGGCCCATGCCCGAGCTGTAGACTCTAAGAGGACTCCAAGAAACTCCTCTTGGGGTCTTGATGAAAGTACAGAACTTTGTCTACAGAAAAAATGTACAAATGTAAAATCACATGCACAGAATGTTTCATATGACACAGGATGTCCAGAGACCCAAAGCCTATCCCCAGAACCTCTAGCCATCACCAAACCCTCACTTTTAGGAGAAAGAAACTTTAGATCCATAAAGGTCTGGTGGCTTCTCAAGATCAGCAAGATGGTGGGCAGCCCCCCCCCCCCCGGTTTCCTGTCTCTAGACCAAAGCTATTCCTATGGAAGGGGGTGGAAGAAATTCCCATCTTCAAGGCCAGACTCTGCATCTCTTGTACTCACTGTACACACCATATAACTGTCCTCAGCCTTGCTGTCCATATTGGAAGTTCCACTATGCCCTTGATGTTCCCACCAAGATGGGTGTGTGTTTCTGGGTGATTCTTCACCATGAAGACCTATTACGGCTCAGAGACACTGAGCTTCCTCTCCCAAAGCTAATGGAGTTTCCCAAGCCCTTGCATGAAGATAAAAGTTAGGAACAAACAGCAAATTCCAGAAATGGCACTGTTCGTGATTTGAAACCCACATTTCCATCATTTGCCCTGGCTCCAAGCACAGATGCTTTCCATACTCCTGGAGCCCATTTGGGGATGGAGTCGCGGGGAGCTGACCCTTTACCCAGAGGATGTCTGAGAACCCCTCCCCTTCAACATCTGCCAAGGTGGAGGGTGGGATGCCTATGAATTGCTGTGCGAGCACTCCCGGGGGGCTGATGTAGGGGAATGCCAACTGGCATTATCATGAGAGTTCACATCCATAGCAGGCCCAGGGGGGGCGAGTTCCAGAGGGAAACACTCCATCTGCATTCCAGGTTCCCTGCCTGGCTTAGCAGGAGCTTCTAACCGCCCCTCAACAGCTGGTTGATGTCCACATGGCGATGAGCACGGATATAGCCAAGGCCTTGGGTGACTGCTAATTTTATTATTACTCTTAACCTTGATCACAATCCTTGGAAAGTTTCACATACTTTCCTGAATTTCCACATAACCCCTGCAGAGGCTTCTTCCTCTCACTGCCTAGCTCTCAGTTCCCTCCTCCTTTCACTTCCTCTCTCTCTTCTCACCCCTTCACTCTGCTGTTCAATTAATTTACTCCCAGAAAACAAAATTCACTGTCGGGAGCTTTCGCTTTCGAAGGCTGGTTCCCTGCAGTCTTACAACTACTCCTAACAGCAGTGCATCAAGAGGAAGTCATTACGAAAAAGAGGCAATGCTCCCCACACTCCCTCGTGGCTGTGTGCTTGTGTTCTTAGCTGGTTCTGCAGAGCAGTTACGGGCAGGGGAGGCAGAAACAGAGAGGCCAGGGAGAGAAGGAAGGACAGGCTCTGCCCTGGAGAAGGGTGTATGCCTGGGGAAGCAGAAGCTCCAAGTCTGGGTGCCAGATTCCAGAGAATATAGCTGTGGGAATATAGCCCTGGGAAACTGTGCATATTCAAGTTGAACTCATCTCTCTTCATGCAAGCTTGCATCTTCAGTTGCTTGCTGTTAAAAATGCAGGCATACCTCATTTTCTGCGCTTCACTTTATTGCACTTCATAGATATTGCATATTTTACAAATTAAAGATTTGTGACAACCGGGCATCAAGCAAATCTGTCGGAGCCGCGTTTCCAGCACCGTTTGCTCACTTTGTGTCTCTGTGTCACATTTTGGTAGTTCTCACAATATTTCAAACTTTTTCATTTTTATTATATTTGAATTGTTGCAATCTCATGATAAAACTTGAATGGATGAGGAGTTGTTTCTTATGGAGGAGCAAAGGAAGTGGCTTCTTGAGATGGAATCTACTCCCGGGGAAGATGCTGGGAAGATTGTTGAGATGACAACACAGGATTTAGAACATTATATAAACTTAGTTGATAAAGCAGGGGCAGAATTTGAGAGGAGTGACTCCAATTTTGAAAAATGGGTAAAATGCTATCAAAGAGCATTGCGTGCTACAGAGAAATTGTTCGTGAAAGGAAGAGTCAATCAACATGGCAAACTTTATTGCTGTCTTATTTTAAGAAATTGCCACAGCCACCCTGACCTTCAGGAACCACTACCCTGATCAGTCAGTGGCCATCAACATCAAGGCAAGACCTTCCACCGGCAAAAAGATTGACTGCTGAAAACCCAGATGATGGTTAGCAATACGTTTTTTTGTTTTTTTTTTTAATATTTTATTTATTTATTTGAGACACAGAGAGAGACAGAGAGAGAGAGCACAAGCAGGGGGAGGGGCAGAGGGCGAGAGAGAAGCAGACTCCCCGCTGATCGGAGAGCCCAAAGTGGGGCTCGATCCCAGGACCCTGAGATCATGACCTGAGCTAAAGGCAGACGCTTAACCGACTGAGCCACCAGGCACCCCAGCAATATGTCTTTAAATAAATAAATAAATGAATAAATAACTAGATAAATAAACACATTTTTGGCAATAAAGTTTTTTTTGATAAAGGTATGCACATTTTTAAATACATAATGCAATTACATGCTTAATAGATTACAGTACAGTGTAAGCATAACTTCTACATGCACTGGGAAACTAAATAATTCATTCGACTTGCTTTATTGTGAACTTCATGTTACTGCAGGGGTCCAGATCTGAACCTGCAAGATCTCCTTGGTGGGCCTGTAGATACTTGGTTAGTTGGTTGGTTGGCTGGCTGCCTGGTTAACTGGTTGGTGGGTGCATGGGTTGGTTGGTTTCAAGCCAAAACTTACCTCTGAACCTATAAGGTCACAGAGAAGCCACCACAACGCTTGCCTCGATGGCCTTGGCACTTCCATTCTCTGCTTTCTGCTCAAAATTTGGCACACAGAAAACCCTTCAGATCATCACAGCTTATTCACTGCACCAAGGACTTCATTGTAACATCCGGTGGCTCTACTGTCCGACCCACCTTATATGGCAGCCCTTTGGGGAGAGCTCTGGGCCTCTTCCAGTTCACCGGGCCCCACATCACACGACTCATCTTCTCCATGTCCTCTGTACCATCTTGCAGTGGATAAGCTCGTGTCTTTTCTTTTTAAATGTTATTATTATCTTTTATTAACAAATATTTATGTGAGGCTTACTATATACCAGACAATATCCTAAGCATTGTAAGGGTTAATTGATTTAATTCTCATGCCAACACTCATTGTACAGATAGGGAAACTGAGGCAGGAGCAGTTGAAGTAACTGAGTCACACAGCCACAGGTGGCAGGGCCAGGATTCTAACTCAAGCAGACCTGTTTCCCAAGTCCATGCCCTCAGCCATGATGCTGTGATGCTTCTCTCCTGTTGTGGACAGAACCCTCCCCATCCCAGGACTCAAGTCTCTCACTAGCTTCCTTGCCTCCTCTCTCCCCATTTACACCACATTTGTTGCCATAATGCTCTGTCGTGAGATCCGTTTCATCCTGCTGATTTTGCCTGGACTTCCCGGCTCTGAAATGAACATAAACCATCTGCTTGCTCATGTCCCAGGCTTCTCTTGTCATTGCTCCCTGAGGGCAGATGGCAACAGTGGTACCTGGATGTGCTCAAGGCCAAGGCCTGTCGACCCGTGGGAATGTTGTTGCCCATGCCTAGGGTCTAGCCTCAAGGCCTTCTGAAAGGCCTACCCCCTCCAATCCAGCCACCAGCAGAGTCTATCCCTTCCAGTGCATCTAAATCCAATCTGCACACACTTTGGGATTCACTCGGCTTGTGTTCTCATATGCCCTACAGCCCCAACTCCAGCTCTCCCTGCCCCAGCCCTCCCACCCATCTCTGCTTCTGGCAGCTCCTCAGATTCGGCAGCTAGAGACAGACCCTACCAGTGACTGACCTTGAGCTCTCTCCTTACACATGAGGCTTAGGGGACTTAGCTAGACCCCTTCACATTTGGGGCCTTGTTCCTCTCACTCAGGTGCCAAGAGCTTGAAAGGCCCCTCTGCTGCCCCATACTCAGCCTGGTGAGGCCTCTCCAATGTGAGCCGAATGAAAAAACACCCCATCTTCTAGCTTTCACTAGGAATAAGCTACTGCCTGCTTCTCTTCCAAAATCTGCATCTCATTTGTTACCAATACTTTCTCCCTTTGGGTCCCTTCAGCCTTCCAGAGCCTATTAAAACAGCCACATCTGCCTTATTTATATAAGGTTAGGTTACGATATATGCAATTCCCTTTCTTTCATGTCTTGGGCAATTCATTCTTCGTCTTCTTCAGCATGTGACATGCCTTTTGTCCTTTTCCAGCATTCCTTTGTTTTCCCAGGCCGGGGTTTGAGTTTGACGTGGAGACTGCCACCAGTCATCTTTTATTACTCAGCTTTGGTGGGTGGGCAGGAAAAGGGGCCCCCATGTTTCTGACTTGGAAACTGGGTACAGGATTGAATTTGACCCTCAGCAGAGGAAAACCAGTGCAGGCTATGGCACCAGACAGCCAGTGGCCACGGGGGGGGGGGGGGGGGGGGGGAGCAGTCCCGAGACGGGGCTAGCGGCCTTACGCGGGGTTTTGCAACCCGCTCCACCATGCCCATCTTAGAAACTAGCACCTTCAGATACTAAAGGCCATGGGATAAATGAAGGAAGGGGAGGGAAGGGAAGCAAAAGGAAGGGAGGAAGAAACAAAAGTAAATTTTATGGGATGTTGAGAATAAGCCTCTTCCTTAGCTGCCTGGGGAATCGGCCAAGAAAAGTGAAGCCTGAGTTAAAAAGTGGCAATCCTATCTTCTAATTAGGAGCCTTGGCAATCATAATTGTATTCATAGCATAATACGTAGCATCTATATATTTTCACAGTTTCCAGTCCACTTTGACTACTACTTAAACCTGCACAAGTTCACCCTAATCTGATCCTCCTGAGACTAAGCAGCTACCATGGCCTAGAGCTCTATGGGGCTCAGATGCTCATCCCTCTGTATCACAAAGGTCCAGACAGAGAGAAACACCCAGGTTCTGTGCTGTGCTCTCAGGGTGGCCCAAAGAGGCCCGAAGACAGGCATGGGGAGGATTTTGGTACGCTGGAAGGCCAAGGCAGCCTTAGCCTGGCAGTGTGTTTCAGGAGCAGGGAGAGGCCCCCGTGCAACCCACATCCTCCACCTCACCCAGGACCGCTTCAAGTGCCCTTGTGGGAGAAAACCCTCATAATCCACTCCTAGAGTTCAGGGTTATAAAGTAAGCTCTTCCAAAGAGATGCTCAAGATGCGACCTCAGAGTCATATTAAGTGACAGATTGAGCTCACATTTTTTTTGATCCCTGGTAAGAGAAAGAGAGAAGAGCATTAAAGTCACAGTGGCAGCTGAGAATACGGACTCCAGAGCTAGACTGCTTAGGTTTGAATCCTTGCTATACCATCTCCTAGCTGTATGAATTAACCTCTCTGGGCCTGTTTCCTAATCTGTAAAATGGAGTTGATCATAATACCTTACTCATTGGATTTGTTGTGAGGATTAAATGTTACATGTAAATACCTGGAACAGAACTTGGCACATGTCAAGTGTTCCATAAGTGGTGTTGTTGTTAATCTAATTTTCATTCTTATTCGATAAAATATATGTTTTTATACAGGGAGACAAGGCAATTTGGACAAAATACCTTGAACAATAAGAACAATACACTTTACGCATTTCAAAATCACATTGAGACATTCTATCAGCTGGTTATTGCCACATAACAAACCACTCCCAAACTCATGACAATAAACATTTTTTTTTCCTCAGACATCTGTGAATTAACTGTTATAAACTGGGCATCTCTACTTTAAGCTCTGGGTCTGGCTGACCTTGGCTCTTTGCTGTGGTGTGGACTCAAGTCTGCTCCACTTGTCTGTTCTAGGACTCTAGCTTAGCTAGGGCAGTCGCCTAAAGGAAGAAAGGAAGCACCTCCTGTGGTGGGAATAAGCCAGCAGAAACATACAGTTCTCTTAAGGGGTAGACTCAGAACTGGTACACTTGTACTTCGACTCATATTCCTCTGGCCAAAGCAAATGATAAGATTAGCTCAAAGTCGAGAGGTGGTAAAATCACTGCACAACTAGTCGGGCTGGGAAGACTTCAGGTTACATTGCAAGGATGTGGCTACGGGGAGGAGTGAGGAAACAGGACCAATAATCCAGTCCACTGCAAGTGGGCCTACTTACGTCATTCTCTCTATGCTCCTCCCAATATTTGGTCTTTATCTATCGATCTCAGAGCTTTCCATCCTTCCCAGACATACCAGCCACTTATAGATGATGATTTGAAGCCCATCTAGGATGGAGGTTAGATTTGGTCTTTGAAATTTGGGCATTCCAAGGATCAGAGCTATACTGTGGCACTTGACAAAAGTCCAGACCCTGAAGGGCCCTGCAGCCTACAGAGCATTCCCTGGTGGGACAGGGCCAGCTCCCACCCCAAGAAGGCCAAGGTTTGAATGGGCCAGCATGGGGGCTGGGACCATATGCCCACTGCACCCTGTCTTTGGACAGGAGTCCTCCCAGAGCTGGCCCTTCCCAAGAAGCATTTGACCCCCAGCTAAGGGCTCGGCCCCATTTTGAGGACAAAGTACAGTTAATAGCTTTGAAAATGCACAGCTGGAATAAAAATTGTTACCAAAGTGGGTTCTTCAAATTTTAGATAAAAGCAATTGCCTGTGAAAGCTTTAGTCAATCGAGCTGAGCCGAAGGCAGTGAGACAACTTAATGCAGCTATGATAGAGAGTCAGGAACACGCATAGAGAAAGGTCAAGGGGACTGTGTGTGTCTGGGAGCAAACAGTATCCATCTGTGTTTACCAGAAGACAAGAAGGGCCTCCAGGGGTGGAGAT
Source organism: Phoca vitulina (assembly GCF_004348235.1). NCBI lineage: Eukaryota > Metazoa > Chordata > Mammalia > Carnivora > Phocidae > Phoca > Phoca vitulina. Next base: position 1,516,371 of record NW_022589756.1, read on the forward strand.
AATGGTTTCCCTCCCTCAGTTTGGTCCCACAGCACATGTGCTGGAAAGGGGCTTGATGGTAAGCTCTGGACATGGCTTGGCAGGGATGTCCCCCTGCCCGTCCTCTGATGCCACACTGCCCTGATTAAAACCTGCCATGTTCCTCAGTGTCAACAAAACAGAAGTCAGCCCGGTACCCAGCACAGTGCCTTCATTCATTCTAACCTTTATTCAGGGGCTTCAAGAATAAGACAGATTCTTTTCCTTCAAGAAGCTCAGCATCTCTTCTAGAAGACAGACAGGCAAATCAACCCTTCAACACAAGTTGATAACTGTTGTGATAAAGTCCTGTTCCTGGTGCTGTGGGAGACTGGAGGAGAAGCACCCGGCCAGAGCAAGATGGGCAGGCCAGGCAGGAAATACTAGAGTTGCCTGGTTGAGGGAGGAACTGTGGAGCAGTCTAGAAAAGAGAACAATCCTGGCAAGTTACGACATTTGAGAAGTGTAGGTAAATGTCCACTGGTAGGATAAAAGCTGTGTTGGATGAGAAGAGAGATGAGACTGGAGGGACAGGCAGTGCCTGGTCCACAAAAATTCAACTGCAACCCCTACAAAGGAATCCAATGGAGGTTGTGCCCAGAGCTAGGGTAGGGAGATTTCTCTATCAGGGGAAAACAGGATTCAGGGTACATCCGTGTTACCCCATCCTCCTCTGTCCCCTCCCTAAATCCCACAGAAGATCCCATATTTTCAATCACCTTCTGATTTCCCAAGCAGCACTCAGGTTCCCCACACCTTCCTGGCACAAAGAGTATTTCAGGTTGGGTGAGTGACACTCCAGGGGTGGGGCCGCTGTCCGCTTCTAGAAGCCATGTCTCTAGGATGTCCTCTGCCCTGCCCAGTTTGAACAAGTCTGCATGTCCCATTAGACTGTGAGCCCCTTGCTGGCCTCTACCAAATGCAATGTCTGGCCCATGGTGGGGGTCAGAGAATAAAAGGAAGAATAAGTGGTTGATGAAAGAACAAAACAATGAAGGAAAACTTTCTCCAGCAATGTAAGACAATAGCAATAGAAATTTTACCCCAAATGTCATTGGATGAAAAACTACATTCCTGCTGATAAGGGTATAAAAACACCTCATTACAGAGACAGATCCTGAGATACACAGGGCGTGGAGGCCTATGGGAAAGAAGCCCTCGAAGGATAGGTTATCAAGAAAAATATTGTTTATTTACATTATGTATCCAGGGTGGGTGGACACATATACATTTAATGAGTGGTTATTTTCTCAAACATGATGGCATTTTGCATGTACAAACATTCCCATAGGAGATATGGCATTTTCACCATTTTGCCCATGAGGAAACCAAGGTACAGAGAAGTTAGGAAATTAAAGAGAAAACAGATGGAGGAAGAAGAGGGGCCAGGTACCAATTCACCTGGCAGACTCCGGCATTTGCAATCCTAGCCTCGTAGCTACACTGCTATCCTGTACACACATGCACACACGCACACATATGCACACACATACACAAAATTGAGAAATGGCAGGACCTGCCCAAAATGCAGGTTATCCCTAAGAGGGTAAGTCACACATGGGTGGAGGTCCAAGCAGAGGCACAGGTATATAGGGAGATAAAAGGATACGAATGGACATATTGATCATCTTATGAAGACAGATGTTAGGATCCCAGGACCTGAACATCAGTCATGTTCTATCAAGGTCAGCCCTCACTGTGACGTTCATGAAGGAAATCTCTAGGCAGAGAACAAGGTCTGCCAAGTTCTATCTTATAACTGTGAGAGCTGAGCTCCAGTGTAGCCCCTGGTGACTTAGGTTAGACCATATGATGAACTACATCTGCCTAGACCACAGGCAGTCCTTCATCCCTCTCTTCTGTATTTTGTCTCTCTAAGACTGAAAAATATGTAGGAAGAGTAAGCCATCCAGGGAGAAGCAAGAGCCAGAGAAGATTCACCCCACCGGCAGGGTCTGCTCCACAGACCTTGGGCACGGGCCTGGCCCTTGAGGCCTCTCCTCCAGACCAGATTGCCTCATGCAATGGTCTTCTTAACATTCTGTGATATAGCAATTTATCTGAATGCCAAAAATATATTTCTTATATATATTTGGTCTTTATCCACAGTTCCTAAAAACACTTCAGAGCCATAAAGGTGAAAAGGGTGTCTTGTTATTAATGAAGGTGGCTTTTGGACCCCACCCCTAGGTGGGATAGTTGCCAGGAGGACCAACCATGTGATTAGAGGGTTGGAACTTTCAGCCCCACCTGGAATTCAGGAGAGAGGGACTGGAGTTTGGATCAATGCCCAATGCCCAATGATTTAATCAATTTACCCATATAACGAAGCCTCCATGAAAACCCAAAAGGACAAGGTTCCAGATTGGTAAGCATACAGAGATGCAGGGGGAATGGTCCACCCGGAGAAAGCATGGAAGCTCCATACCCCTTCCCCAGACCTCACCCTTGTTTTCTTCATCTGGGTGTTGATTTGTATCCTTTATCATTTCCTTTAATGAACTGGTAAACGTGTTTCCCTGAATTCTACGAGCTGCTCTAACAAATTAATTGAACCTAAAGATGAGGTCTTTGGAACCTCCAATCTGTAGCCAGTTGGTCAAAAGCACAGGTAACAGGCTAGGGCTTGCGACTGGCAACTAAAATGGTGAGGGTGCGGGACAGTATTGTGGAACTGAACCCTTATCCCGTGGAATCTGTTGCTGTCTCTGGGTAGATAGTAATGTCGGAACTGAGTTGAATTCTCAGATACCCTCCTGGTGTCCAAGAATTGCTTGGTGTTGTGGGAGTGGGGGGAACGCCCTTCCTCCTGTTGAAATTGGGTCTGGGAACCTTAAGAGACATCCCCACCTGGACAGTTGAAAGGCAGCTCACATTAAATAAGCCTACACCTGAAGGTAAGACCTACTCTCCAAACCAGATCTTCTTCCTGTACTCCCTCTTTCAGGGAATGGCCACCACTACCCTACAAATTGTATAGACCAAAATATGAGAATCATCCTTGACACTCACCTTTCCCCCACACCCCAGAACCTGCTCATCAGCAAGTTACGTCAACATTACCTCCAAAAAGCCCTTTGCCCCATTTCCACTGCTGTCACCTAAGCTATGGTCACATCTCACCACTTTTGGAGGTCTCCAAAACCAGCACCATATTTCACATTAGAATTCAAAATGTCCTGAGGGAAACAGGGGTGCACAACTTTGCAGACGGGGCAGGGCAATGCCCTTGTTCTCATCCTCCTGACATGCTGTGGCCTTGGTGTGCTCAGTTCACCATGGTATTTTCTTAGTTGGTATTAGAATCTTCCCGATCCTTTTTAACAAGATGGGAGGTGACCCTTTTTACCACCCAGAGATGAGCACCTGCCCAAGTGCATAAGATCATCTAACTTAGTAATGACTCATTTTTTCTTTACAAAAAGGCGTGTGCTTCCAATTTGCTGATCTTCTGTGATGGCATGTGGCTATTGATAATATGCTTCCTGGCAGATAGTTTTAAAATATAAACACACTGAATCAACCTCCTTCAAAGTTTAATGTTTTAGGAATGAGTGAGAGAAATTATTTTCAAAGAAATTTGTGCTAAGGAGAGAGCATCTTGAAATGGTATTTGAAAATGTTAATATTATTATATGATTTTGTTGCCAAAAATATGTGGTTTATTTCTAAAATTTTTCATGTACACACACATTATAAAATTGAAAATAGACTATTCTAGCCTGTCTAAAGTCTTTAAAATTAAGTATTAAATTTTTTAATCCACTCGTTAAAATTACAAAAACGCAACACTTTTTGATTCATTTTAAAGAACAACTGACTATACATCAAGAAAATTGAAATTTATTAGTCAAATCTCAACAAAAACTTTCATATATTTGGTGGATAGGACTACAATAATGAGTATCATATTTTAATAAAAGCAGCCAATGATGTCTTTTTTGCATTTGGATCCACATATTGTCACAAAATGAAATTTCCAGCAATAAACAGACAATAAAAGTGAATATTGAAATATGTAAGTGATGAATCACTAAATTCTACTCCTGAAAATAATATTACACTATATGTTAACCAACTAGAATTTAAATAAAAATTTGAAAAAAAGAAACTGTACTTAAAAGCTAAATTTCTCTATTACAAAATGATACACTAAGATTCAACAAACACTGTGAAGTATATTCAATTATATTTTTGAATCATTTTACAAATAAAATGAAATAAAAATATTTTAAGTATTATTTCATCTTTATAGAAATATTAGTGTCTATTACATATATACATATATCTATTTATAGGCACATGATATATTAGTTTACTTTTTAGAACAGATTGGGGGGCACCTGTTCAATGTCGTCCTCTTACGGGAGTACATAACCTAATAATGCAGAGACCACTGGCCCACAGCACTGGGCATTCTCCTGGGGTTCCCCACACCCACCACTCCAGTCCACTCCCCATCCCACAGCCTGACTCATCCTTTCAAACTTGGCTCCAGTTATTGCCCTCAGGACACAGACCACAGCTAATGCCTGTCCTCTCTCATTGTCTGTGGTCACCCGTTTGAGGCGGGTGTTCCCCTGGACTTGGAATGGCCCTCTCATTCCTCTCTGATGAAAGAGCCCTGGAAAGGCTCTTGGTCTGCTACCGTTACCACTTCCAACTGCCACAAGTTGCTGCTCCCGTAGACTAAAGCAGCACGGTGCAAAAGGCACGTGTTCACAGCGCAGCCAGGAGCCAGGCTCCACCACAGTGGAGGGGGGAGCCCCAGGCCAAGACCACAGCCTTGCTCTCATGCTCAGCAGTGGGTCTGTGAACACAGGCACATTGTAAACACTCCAGGGATAGCGACATACCGGCTTTATCCATCAATGTACCCACAAAGCCCAGCACAGTGCTTGGCATATTCAGTGAATATTCAATCAGTATTTCTTGAAAAATCAACCACTTTGCGGAAAAGTAGGGTCCAGAGGGGCTTCCACCACCAACCGCATGCTGTGTCAAAACATCCTTCCTTCTGGGACAGGCCTGGGCCCCCAGCCTTGGCACATTTTTCCTTCATTTTATTTCATTTCAAGGCATGCGTGGCCCTTCCTAGACCCTATAACACACCCAGCAGTGCTCCCTAGGTCTGTCCATTTCCCATGAGGAGTTTCCATCCCTCTCCCTCTCCCTGGACCCTGGAGCTCCTTATGCAAATCAAACCACCTCCTCCTTTGACAGCCAGGGAATTGATCAAATTCCTCAAAGTTCTACAATTCAGGGTAAGGAAGTCGTACTAGTCTTTGCAAAACCAGTAGAGCCGCTCAAGTAATGCTTAGCTGAAGAAGTTAAGTTTTACGCTGATACCTTTAGAGCTGATCTCAGACCCGGGGGGTGGGGCGGGGGTGAGATCCTCACTGGAAACTACTGTCAACCTGTGCAGCCCACCAGCCACGTGCAGCCAGTGTCACCCAGGCTGCTGTTGGGACTGGCCAATCCACAGGGACACTGCTCTTCGCTGACAGTGGCACAGGGCCTTGCTAGCTATGAGGCTCCCTAGAGGATCCAAAGTAACTTTTGAGAGGAACAAGAGAGGAACAAAACAGCTGCCAACAGGAAAACAAGTTGAATACTCTTTCGCCATCAAAACGTAAGTACCGTGATGCACCAGGTCCAGGCACAGAACATACCAGACTACAGACCCATGGGCTGAACAGTCCATGGGTTTACTAAAGATGGAAAACGAAGACCACATGGGAGACCAGGCCAGGTTCTGCAGAGAGAAGAAATGGTCCTTCCTGGGTGTTCCCCTGCCACCTCAAAGATTAGGGTCTGGTAGGGATGCACCCAGAACAGGTCTAGAGACAGGATGAATGAAAATCAGTGAATATGTAGAATTCAGAAAAACTGGAAAGGTGAACAGCCTGGCTAGAGAAGCAAGCCTCTCCCAAGGTCTTAATGTGCCATCCTGGTGATAGAATAAACAAAATATCAATGGCTGGGGGTAAGATGAATGGATTTCTAAGCTTGGGGATGGCCAGGAGTTGGTTTCTCTATATAATGCTGGGTATTCCTACTATGGAGCATTTTCTGTTAGTTTAACTTCTAAATATAGCTATGTGGTAAGATCTTTTTTTTCCCCATAGTTTAGATATTCCCCAGGAGTGCTTGGAAAGGGGGAGGAGATGTGCCAAATGGCAAAACTCTATAAAACTAATTATCTGGGAAATTTTGTGGGGAAAATGCATTGTGATACAGGTGTTACATGTAGTTTATAAGTCAGGACAAGCCCTGCATTTATGAGCCATAAATGAAAATATTGAATATGCAATGTCCATTAGCCTTGCGGCTCCATAGTCTGAATCACTTGCTAAATGTGCCCTTAATGCATGAGTGCCACCATCCATGTGATTAGACCACCAACACCACCTCTGCTCAATCCTGAACCACTGGCCTCCTTTCAGTGTGCATTTTGTTTGGAGTTTTGATTCTCCCCCTGGTCCAGATCTGAGTGCACCTTCTAGACCTCACCTGAAGCATTCCAGTCTGGCATCTGGCCACTCTAGACTCAGGCTCTGGGCTACCTGTTCATCCCCAATGCCCACCAACACTGACTGTTGGTTTTCTTTTTCCTCTCCATAAAGATGAGAGTATAGAACAAATTAAAGTGAGGATTTAAATACATTTTAATAAATATATAAGTATGTATTAGCCATATGACAAGAAATAAGAACATATGTTCAAATAAATCTCTAACACCTCCGTCTGCATCCTCACTTTCAGTTGATGCTTTTGCTCCTTATCTCGCTAAGAACCCTGAAGTGGCAAGAAGAGAGGCCTTCCCAAAGGTCCACCATGTCATACACACAACTGCAGGCATCCGGTTACCCAGCTGCCCCCCAACCCCGTCCCTGTGCCCGCGCTCTGTAGGTGGACTGGTTGTTCTTGGAGCTCAGCCTAGTGTCTCTGCTTCTGCACTGAGACCCATCCCTCCTCAGTGACTTGAGAGCAATGCTCTAGCGTCCTCCACCCTTCTCTCCTACATGGTCAAAGCTTTTCCTCCCCACTGCGTTACTCCCATAGATGTGTATGTTACACACGCCCCCCGGTGACTCCCAGTGAGTCACTTAATCCCACCCTGGCCTGCAGGCAGAATCCATGACTTGATTCTAGCCAATAGAATATGACAAAGGTGACGGGATATGTACCCCTGGATTATATCACCTCATCTGGCAAAGGCAAAAGATCTTGCAGATGTGATTAAGTTCTCTAGCCCTGTTGACTTTGAGTCAATCAAAAGAAGGCTATTCTGAGTGGGCCTCACCTAACCAGGTGGAGGCCTTCACTGAGCTGAGAGTTTCTCCCTCTGGCCCTGAAGTGAGAGGGAACTGTGAGGGGCCATATGGCAAAGAACCACAAGTGTACCCAGCAACTAAGTGGCCCCCGCTGACAGCCAGCAAGGAAACAGTCACCTCCATCCTACAACCACAAGGAACTGAATTTGGCCAACCACCCCATGAGCCTGGAAGAGGACCCCTGCTCCTGAAAGGCATAAGCCCATGAGGACAGCCATGAGAACCCCTGAGCAAGAGGCACCCAGCTGGGTGTGCCTACCCTCCTGACCTGCAGAAACCGCAAACTGTCCCGTAATGCGTGCATGTGTTTAAGCCACTAGGTTTGTGGTAATTTGTCACACAGGGATGGACATGCGCTGTTGTTTCTCCCATTCCCCTCTCCTGACCTCTCTTCTGCCCCAGCTACCACCCCCTTTCTCTTTTCCCTTTGATAGCAAAAGCCCTTGAAAGTATGAGCTGACCTGTGTCTCAAATTTCCCCCAGTTCTCACTCCAACCCACTCGTCAGGCTCTCGCTCCCAGCACCCCTCAGAAACTGCTTCTATCTAAGACACCAGTGACCTCTCGTTGCCAAATCCAGTGGTAAATTCTCAGTTCTCAATGACTGGACCTGTCAGCAGCATGTGGTGTAGCTGATCACTCTCTCCATGTGTCTGTTCTTTTTTCCTTCGTGTCTATAATGCCATAATTGCTTGGTTTTCTTCTTATCTTTCTGCCACTCCTTCTCCAACTCCTTCACTTGTTCACCCTTTTTCCTATCCTGTCAGCCCTGAAATGCCCCATCCTCAGTCCCTAGACTGATCTCATTCAGTGTCGTGGCTTAAGTGCCATCTGTAAGTTGGTGGCTCCCAAATGTTCATCTCAGCCTAAGCCTTGCACTGGATCTCCAGACACACATACCTGACTGCCTACTCATCACCACCCCTGCAGGTTGAATCAGCATCTCAAATTCTAAAATGGAGCTCCAGATTCTTGCTCACCAAACCTGCTGCCCTTCTCCCCCACTTTCCTTCCTGGCAACTCTACCCTTTCAGTGGCTCATTCCAAAAACCCTGGAGTCAGTCTTAACCCTTTCTCTATCTCACACACCATATTCAACCTATCAACAAGCACTTTCTGCCTTCAAAATATATATAAAATCTGATCATTCTTCACAACCTCTACGCTATCCCCCTGTCCAAGCCACTGTAATGTTTCCCAGATTATTGCAGTAGGTTCCTATGTGATTCCTCAGCTTCTGCCCTTCCCCACCATGGTCTATTCTCAACACACCAGCCAGAATGAACAATCAAAATATGATGTCATATCTCTAGTGCAATTCCTCCAGTGCTGATCCATCATGCTCAGAGTTGGAGCGGAGACAAGACATGATATTTGTACATCCTTCTGTGGAATTCAAGCCCCTACATGATCTTCTCCTGCTACATCCATGGCTAACCTCAGTTTCTACTACTCTCTGTCTCTGCTCCAACCTCACTGGCATCCTTGCTGCTCTTAGTATTTGCCAGGTAGGCTCCTGCCTTAAGGTCTTTGCACTAGATGTTGTGGCCTGTCTTTCAGTTCTCTTTCCCTAGATAGCCAATGATTCCCTCTTTCACATCTTTTTTTTTTTTTTTAAGAGAGGGAGAGAGGTGGGGATTAGGGACAGAGGAAGAGGGAGAGAGAGAATCTTAAGCAGGCTCCATGCTCAGCACAGAGCCCAACGTGGGACTCAGTCTCACAACCCTGACATCATGACCTGAGCCAAAATCAAGAGTCAGATGTTTAACCCAGGTGCCCCTCACTTCCCTCACATCTTTATTCAAATCTCACCTGCTTCTCCTAAATGACCTAAAATTTTACTTAAAATTTCAATACCATCCAACACTCCCTACTGCTCTTTTCTGTTTTATTTTTTTCCTTAATGTACATCACTATTTAAATACTCTATACCTTATTTACTTCTGTTTAATGTTCGTCTCTGATACTGGAATATAAGCTCCATGAGGGCCTTGTCTTTCTCTGCTTTGTTAAGTAATGTGTCCCTAGTGCCTAGAACAGTGCCTGACATGTAATGCTCAATATATATTTGCTAAGTGAATTACTGAGTGAATATGAAAACTTCACAAACATTCTGCAGCACAGGAGAGCCAAGTGTGCAGCTGTCAGAGAAAAATCCTTCTTATGAAGTAGATTCACTGTATGGAACAGAAGAAAATTGTAGAAAATACCTTTTTCATGTTTGAAATGAAAATGTGGGAGGGCTTTGCCAAATTTATAGAAAATAATTAGAAACTGCATGAAGAAACATAATAACTAAATTATATTCCATGCTTGATTCACTACTGTAGAAAATCATTTAGTGGCTAAAGGACAGACTTGGTGACAATCTCTAAGCAGAAAGAAACAAAATCTATAGAGGAAAAAGGATGTTACCCAATTATTTTATATACAAAGACATCAGTCTTTAAATATTTTAAGTTTAGAAAATACACTTGAATTACTCTTCCCTCCAAAAAAAGATTTATTTAGAACATTCTCCAGATCACTGGAATCCATAAAAGTGGAGTTGTAGGAGTGGAGGGAATACTCAGAACGCCTGATGATGAACATCAAAACTAAATAAAAATAGGTCTAAATAATTTGCTTTCAGTGTGGTTATAAAATTGATGAAAAAAAGACAAATTGAGATTAAAGTAACAAAGAGTAGAAAGAGAGAAGAGGCAAGGGGAGCAAAAGCTCTACATTGCTTAGGGAGGTCACAGTTTTTATTTTGGCTTTGATTTTAAACAATTAGAAATGTAAAGGTTTTTTAAGCTTTAAGGTATCCGATACTTTAATTAAAAACTGGATGTTAACTCTATTAAATCATTGTGGATGATAAAAGCAAACAATATATAATCTATCCAACAAAGGCATGATTTAAAAAACCTTTGAATCCAAGGTTTAACATGCTTATTAAAACAAAGTTATTTATCTATCATTGAAGCCTTCTAAATTCTTGTCATTTAATCTACTTGATCAAACACTAGAAATGGTTTATTAAAATATCCCATTATGATTGTGGCCACATGTAAGCATATTCCATATCTATTTGGAGAGTGTTTTTGAAGAAGTATTTCAATAAAGAAGAGAGGCTACCTGACCTCCGATTCACTTCTCAAGAAAGGTGATCTATAGCCAAAGGAAGAAATGGGGCTCTATATGGTTCAGCAATGGGACAGAAAGAGTTTCTCTGAGAGTACAGGATACCTAGAGGTCAGAGGAGAACAAAAAGTATGAGAAGGGGAGTGCAGGTGGGCAAGGCCTGAGATGCTGAAAAGCATGTGAGAATGATCACACATGGTGGGAGGTCACAGACAGATGTCAAAGTCAAGAGGCTAAAAGAACTGCATGGAGGAAGAGGTAAGAATAAGAAGTAGGTCTGAAGTAAATTTGGGGAAGAGGTGTATAAGAAGGGATGGCCTAAAAATGGCCTAGACCAATGAAATCCAAATGGTTTTAGCAGTAAAGCCTTTGTACCAAGTGAAGCTCCATAGCAACACAGTTAAAAGAATTCCTTTTTTTAAGATTTTATTTACTTATTTACTTATTTACTTATTTGAGAGAGAGAGAGAGTATAAGTGGGGGGAGAGGCAAAGGGAGAGCAAGAGGGAGAGAATCTCCAGCAGACTCTGCGCTGAACACTGACCTCAATGCGGGGCTCAGTCCCAGGACCCTGAGATCATGACCTGAGCCAAAACCAAGAGTTGGACGCCTAACTAACTGAGCCACCCAGGTGCCCCAGTTAAAAGAAGAAATCTATCAGGATTAGGTGGGAGCCTGGAATGTACCCACTTGACCTTTCCACTATCCAAGGGTAGCCTCAAAGTTACTTCCATTGACCCCCTACAGCTCCTAGAGCCAAGTCTGAAAACTGCAGGCATAGCTACCCTGGGCAAATTTTTTTCTGGAGTTATATATATATAATTTTGATTTTAAAGTGCTATAAATCTATGCATCAGTTTCCTGGTTCAATATTATACTACAGCTATATAGGTAGCTACCATGGGGAGTGTGATGGTTAATTATTATTTATTAATTTGATTAATAAATATTTGATGTGTCAACTTGGACAGTGCTTTTGGATAAGATTAAAATTTTAATGAGTAAACTTTGAGTTAAGCAGATTGTGCTCCATAATGTGGGTGGGCCTCACCTAATCAGCTGAAGGCATGACTAGAAGGAAAAGATCAGCCTCATGGAGCAAGAGAATTCTCCAGCAGACTCCTTTCAGACTTCGTCTGCATCATTGGCTCTTCTGGATCCCGAGCCTACCAGCCCATACTGCAGATTTTGGACTCACTCTCCTCTGTAATCATATAAGCCAATTCCTTATAATAAATTACTGTATACATACATATGTACATGCATACATACATACACACATACTATTGATTCTGTTTCTCTGGAGAAACAGAGGGGGAAACTGGGCAAAAGGCACATGGGCCCTCTCTGTGCTATTTTCAAAACTCCCTGTAAAGCAAAGCTTTAAAAAAAGTGAGAATGAGGAAAGTAAAGGAAGGATTGGGGAACTGTTCCACGTGGAAGGAGATAAGCAAGACGTGGCAGCTAGGTACAACTGCGACCCTTTGCAACAGTTGGAGAAACTTGAAATTCTCATATATTCTGTATGAAGAATACATGAGAGTTGTCAGTACTATCCGTGTGCTTTTTTTCCTGTAAGTTTAAAATTGTTTTGTTTTTTTTTGTTTTTTTTTTTTTATTTATTTGACAGAGAGAGAGATAGCGAGAGCAGGAACACAAGCAGGGGGAGTGGGAGAGGGAGAAGCAGGCTTCCCGCTGAGCAGGGAGCCCGATGTGGGGCTCGATCCCAGGACCCTGGGATCATGACCTGAGCCGAAGGCAGACGCGAAACGGCTGAGCCACCCAGGCGCCCCTTAAAATTGTTTTTAAATAGAAAGTTAAAAATAATCCATGGATCTATGTGAGGTATAGTGATTTATTGATGAAGATTTAGGACAAGGGCCAGATAATAAATATTTTTTCCAGCTTTGTGGACCATATGGTCTCAGCTGCTACCACTCAGCTCTGAAAGCAGCCAGACAAAATATGCAAACAGGCAGGAGTGGCCAGGTTTGCCCTGTGGTGGACACAGGCTGGAGTTTGCCAACTCCTGATTTTGTTTAACAGGTGTTTCTTTATTGCCCAGTTAGTGCACATGAAGATTCTTCATGAAAAACTACTCTGTGTGATACTATAATGGTGGATACATGTCATTATACATTTGTTCAAACCCACAGAATGGGCCATGCCAAGAGTTAACCTTAATGTAAACTGTGAACTTTGGGTGATAATGATGTGTCAATGCAGATTCATCAGTTGTAACAAATGTACCCCTGGGGGTGGGGCATGTTGATAATGGGGGAGGCTATGCATGTGTGGGAGCAGGGGGCAAATGTGAAATTTCTGCACCTTTCCCTCAGTTTTACTGTAAACCCAAAACTGCTCTAGAAAAATTAAGTCTTAAAAAAAGATTCTTCACAAAGTCCAGGGAACATCTCTTCCTTTTCTTTTCAGGTCTAGAAACCAGCTCCTCATGTTCTTTATGATCACGTGTGCCATTCCTGGCTAATTTTATATCTCCCTCCTTAGAAAAAAGATAGCTGTGTTGTTATTTACTCCCAAAGCTGTAGTTCTTTGAAACCCATTTGCATTGAAATAATAAAGATTTTCTTGCCTCTCTGGGTCCCTAAATTTGTGTATTTAATGCTGGTTACATCACGGCGGATGACACTGCTTCATCCACGTGCTTCCCTGAGCACCGGCGACCAATAACTCTCAGCATCGCAATGCTTCAGCCATGATGATCACAGATCCAAGGCTCCCCAGAGCACGCAGGAAAATGTAAATGTTAGTTCATTTTCTGGTCATGTTAGATTTACCATTTGGAGTTTTGTAGCATAAATGCAAAACAACACATCTTCCAACTCTATCTTCCCTTGAACTTTTGAAGCCATAATTACTGAATTCCTCCTTTGTGTTCTCTTGGTCTGATTGAGCATTTCCTGCACACCTGCCTTTCGATATCACCACCTGGGGCAAGGGTAGGCAAGGGGCCACGGGCAGGGTAAGAAAAGAGGTCTCCTTCACACAAGATCGTTGCTCATTAGGCATTGATTAAGAGCAACGTGACAGAGCACAGTGTCGGCACATCTACTGGAGCAAGAGAGAAATTGTCAGAATGGCCACTAGCATTGTGGAGCATATGTGTCAATAGCCCTCTGAGAAGATAGGCACAACCACCCCCAGAAAACTGCCTGATACGTGGCACCGACGGGCTGGGGGACCACCTTGCCTGCCAGCAGCAGGGCTGCACGGTGTAAAAGACACCTGCCACCACCCCCATCACCTTTGAGTGCTGGAGCCCAGAGGTGGCACCATAGGCAGAATATGTTCGGGCAGGAGTCGGTGCACAGGCCCACACATATGGCCCACGCCCAAGGGTTGGTGGTGGACCACAGGTAGCTCAGAGCCCAAAACTCATCCTCTGTCTGACATGAGAGAAAGCCTCCCGAAGCCAGTGGTCTAAATTATGCCATCTCAAGAAAGAAGCACCATGCTGGCCAGTGGGAGAGGATCCACTCACCAGCATGACCCCTGGAGCCCAGCTACAGAGACCTGGGACAGCCCTATAGGTATGTGAGTCCTAAGCTACTTGGGTATTGCTTCAACCCCATGGAGAGGATGGGCTGGAGAGTGCACCAAGGAGGAGAAAAAAGGACTGAGGACCACATGGTCCTGGTCCAGGCTTGTGACACCCCACCCAGAGACACTGCCAGCCCCAGCTGACCCTAGTATGGGGGGGGGGGGTGTTGCTTAGAGTACTAGAAGCAAAGATAAACAGATAAGAGTTTTCCCAGTCTACATTATGCAGTCTTTGCCTCATCCCAAGGAAATCATCACAAAATGCGAGACAAACTGGATAATAACCAACAAACAACAGCACCATGGGGCACAGGGAATGGCGTTACTTACTTCTGCTTAGGGGATTGGGAGAGCTGTATGAATGCAAACTGGGCTCAGTAAGGGCAGCATCGGAGTAGTTGGGTATGGCCTGCAGAAGTCCTCCTCGGTGGTGGGACTAGCAAGAAGTGCTGTTTGAGAAAAGGGAACTGTGGAGATGGGCCTGGATGGGCCGTGGGGCTCAGGGTGTAGAGGATTCTAAATACCACCAACTTCCAGGAGGGCCTTGGCACTGGATTCCGAAGATGGCTTGAAACACCAAAAGAAGAAAACAAGCTGGGAGCAGGAGGGTGGGAGGAAAACTGAGGCACAGCACCACGTGGGGCAGCTGCGACCCCAGCCTCTGAGTCTGGCCAGATCTCTTTTGGACACACAGCATCAACTCTGCAGGGAAGGAGGTGAGTTCTCAAAAGGACTATAACATCAGATAGTGTGAGAACAGAAGATAGTAACTGACCAGGTATTGGGTATAGAGAATAAGGAGAAAGGAAGAATCACTGCATTAATCATGGGGTTTTTTTTTTTCTGTATTTATGATGTTTTGACATCTTAAAACACTTGTTGGCAGGAGGAGGCTGTCCCTCCCCAGGCTAGCCAATTCTTAGAGATTGCAAAGGACTCTTCAGGAGCATACCATACACCTCTTTCATAGGAGTCTATAACAATTCATTTCCTTATCTGACACACCATGCCCATATTTCTCCGGCCCTCAGTCACCCCAGGGCCACGTGCCAGGCCACCAGGGACCACCTGTGTAGCCTAGAGCCAGCTAGAATTTTTCGAACCAGATAATCCTCACTGTTCGTTCTGCCCTGTCGTGCCTTTCCCAAAGAAACGTTGGTAAAGGCATTGGCTCAGGTTTTCCCCTACTCTTGTCTTCTACCTCCTGACCAAAACCTGGCACCTCCCCCATGGCCCTGTGTGGAGACAGGACCCTCTACAGCACCTGTGAGTATAATAAACCTCTTCCTTCCGAGCCTGAGTCTTGTTTCCTCTGGTGGAAGTGCCATATTGTTGGTACCATACTTACCCAACATGTACATTCTTAGAACAACCATCTAGTCTAATTCATTATTCAATGAGTACCTAGTGTCATGTTCTATGTGCCTAGATCCTCTGCGTTGAGCCCAAGTGCAGCTTGAAGGGGTAAACCTGACCTCCATCCTCCCCAAACTTCAAACATGCAGTGCCCCTTCCGCGGCCCACCCCACTCTCAACCCGACCTCTGTGATAAAGCTCCCATGACTCCTTACCTGACAAATGAGGGCCTTTTACGTTCATTCCAAGCGAACTCGCCAGCCTCCCCTCCTCGAGGCCCCACTCCAGTCAGACCCACTAGAACTGTCCTCAGTCCTTAAAACCTTCTCATCCACACCTCAGAGCCTTGCACGTCCTGGAAGCCTCACCCTCTCCACTGGGAAAACTCACCCTATTCTTGGGAACAGATCAAATCGTCCTCCTTTTTGAAGCCTTATTTGAGTCCTTTGGGAAGTTAGTGATTCACTCTCCTCGGTGGTAAATCTACACTGATTTATATGATTCTTGCATTAATATCTGCCTTCTGTGTGTGCACTACAATCTCCATGAAATCCGGGACTGAGTGTCTCAATTCTTTGGCCCCCCTGCCATAACCAGCATACCTCCAGCATACTGCCTGGAGCTCCCCGGACCTTGGGACAACCTCTCTTACCACATGTGTTAGGATTATTTACGCTCACCTCCCCCTTCTCCTCAGGAAACCAAACACTGCAGGCCGGGGCTAGCTGTTTTGCAGAGAGACAGCGGAGAGGCATGGGTAGCCTCCTGGCTCTGGGCTCGGATTTCCTGACTTCGAGACCTTTGCTCTCCTACTATCAGTTGGTCCCCTTAGGCAGGGTAACCTCTCTAAGCCTCAATGTCTTTTTATGTAAAAAATGGACTAACGAGAGCATGTACGTCATAGAGCTGTTCTGAGCATTAATTGTGGCAATCTGTGTGAAGCACTTAGCGTAGCACCTGGTAAACGCTCCGTCCTATTAGCCGGTATTAGTAATCTGGGAGATAGCATTAGTGTTGGTGGTTTTCCCAACACCCGGCAGGGCTCGGGCGCAGTAAGCCGTCAATGCCACTGTGTGTGACTGAGTGGTGAGCCAGTCCTCGCCTCCCAGGGCTCTCCGATGGCGCAGCTCCAGGAACTGCCGTTTGTGTTTCCAGCAGCACCGAGAGCTGGAGGGACCCGTCTCGCATCCAGGCCAGGTGTGTGCAGAGCGTTCCCCCACCCAGGCAATAGGAGCTCATGGCAGAAACTCAACTCTGCATCCTCTCTGTTGACTTTGATTCCATAGATTCATTGCCCTAAAAGGTTGAAATTACAGTGTTCATATTGCGATAAAAGTCCTGCCTCCGTGCTCCTGTTATTTGTTAAAACGTGTAATAGCCATCTCTTAGAACCTTGCATTAGACCAGAGGGAACATACCTGGGCCCGTGGCTGCTAGCAGTAATTGGGGCACCTCCGAGCTTGGGGGAGGGAGCTGGGGACAGGCCTGCATGTGAGGGAGGAGTGAGAAGCACACCACGGCTGTGCTGGGCTCCAGGGCTCCCTAAGGTGCTGTCATGAGTTTAGGGTCCCTGAAATGGGGGTGGAAAGTGGGGGGTGGAGGGAGGAGATATGAAGTTGGACAGAGAGCTAATCTTCCTAGTGGAGGAAAGCAAGCAGGGCCCCCCAAACTTCAGCACCTTTGGGATGTTGGCACAGATTGCTCATTTGTAGGAATACGGGTCTTGCCCCAAACCTCACCTAAGCCTGCCTGGCCCACCAGCACTCCAGACTTTCCCATCCTCCAGATCCTTCAGAATGTTATCCACCTGATTTGCATGTCATCAGCCAGCTACCTCTTTGGAAAGCTATCTGATAAACTAAACTCTTCAAATAACTGCCAAAATTCATTTTAACTAGTAACTCCTGAATTCAGTAATGTCCCACTCAAAGGAATGACTTTCTAATGATGAAATTTTAAGCAGAAGCACACCAGTCCAGAAGAAATTTGGAAGCAGATTAGCCGTTAAGAATAGCTCAAATCACACTGGAAGGAGACTGCTCATCCCTGCTGGGTGTTCACCCAGCTCTGCTTCCTGCAGGGATGGCATAGCAAGGAAATATTCTTGCTATTTTGGAGCAGGGAGAATGTTTCTATTTTTAGAGTGCCTTGCAAGATGCCCTTCCACCCCCAAACTACATCAAAATTGCAGAGCTATCAGAGAACCAAAGGGTTTAAGGGACCTTTTCAGATGAAGAATCACAAATAAGTTGTGACTTATCCAAGATCACATTGTTCACTAACTGGTGCCCTGACTCTTGGTCAGGTGTTCTTTCCACTATGTGTGAGAGACAGGTAACACTTCCACCACCACCACCAGGGACAGCAGGAATGGAAAGATGTGAGGAAGGACTCTGTCTGTTCTACCCCTTCCTTCTAAAAGTCATTTAGTAGAAAATCAAATAGTAAACGTTTCCTCTGCCACACTTTTCCTGCTAACTACCGTGACTTAAAGCACTTAGGGCTAGCAAGGAAGCTAAAAAAGAGAATTCCAAAAGAGTTCCAGGCGCCAAGGCAGCTTAAAATGATGGCACTCGCAGCTCATCTTTTTCAGTAACGGGAAGAGTCACCCTGACCCACATAAAGTGAAGAACCTGAATGTTACAACCCTGCTTTGAAGAAGATCTGCCGTAGTTGAGTTCAAAGGGAATGAAAAACTAGGTCAGTTGCCCAGGGTTTTTAAAGAAGAAAAAAGGAAAGGGGAATAAAAGTTATATTTCTAATGAAATTGATATCTTCTGTCTTCCATTGTCTTGGTTCCTCACCAAATGAAATAAACGAACTGGTAAGGTTGAGTTTGTGTCACAGGTATAAGCCAAGAATCAACAGCTAATTGAAGTCACCTCTGCCTTGGCCCTCACCCTTGCTATAGTTCCCCCGTGGGAACAATCTGTACTAAAGAACACTAAAGAACACCCTGGTAGGTAGGAGAACTGTGCCCTCAAAGGCTGGAGTCGGATCCCGCAGCCCCTCACCATGAGCCAACTCCCACCCAGGGCAGCAGCTTCTACCGTCTCCTCTCCTTTCATTCACTCATTCAACCTGCATTCATTCATCAAGTGCTAATACATCAACTCCGTTGTGCCCGGTCCTTCTACCCTGCTCAGCCCGGGACTTAAAGGCGACACACATCCTGCCAATGGTGGCCACTCGTTGAAGAGCCCTGGCCCTAGCACTTGCACATGGCATCTCACTTAGGTCTGGAAGACAGCCTGCAAGCAAGGTGTCATTTTTGCCAGTTCATCAACAAGCCTCAGAAGGTAATTAAGGACCCCAGGGCCCAAGCACATCTTCTTCCAAAGCCAGCATTCTTTCCACATCAGGGTCCATTTGGGTCTGGGATATGGCTCGTGGCTTCCACATCCAACCACACCTGACACACCTGCTTTGTCCCCTTCAGCTACCTCCCGGTAGAATTTGTTTATATGCCTCTCCAACAATGCTGTGAGCTCCTTGGAGAATAGTGACATTTTACTCAGTTTGTGAATGAATGTGTTTTTAATGAAATAAAAGCCCCCCGAAAGGTAGGTGACCACAATATGGCCAGCTAAGAATGGAGAAGGTAGGGAGGTACTCTTCTGCCCCACACTCTCCCCGATGTCCAATCCCAGGAGCAGGCTCAATGACACTGTCCCTCAACATTTGGCATCATTGCCAAAAATACAGAAATAGTGGTCCCACACTACCTTCCTCCCCAGTAGTCTGGTTCTGGGAACTTCCTTAAGACCTTATCTCAGACGCAATCCCAGAAGAACAGACGGCACACTCCAAGGCAACTTTGGTGTGGGGCCTGTTAGAGGGTGTGGGGTGACAACAGGAGGTAGGAAGCACCCGGGGCCAGCAACGGCAGGAAGCCAGTTTTGCCATGGCACCTGAGGGGTAGGGGGGAGAGACTTCTCACAGGTGGTTGTGAGAAAGCAGCCACCGGGCAGAAGCGGTCTGTAGGAATTCAGCCACCTGGCAGGTTTGGAGGGCCGGAGCCTGGAAATAAACACCCTCTCCATCCACTGGCTGAGTCTACCTGAAGCTGGTCAGCAGAGGGGTCTAGGTGTCAGCCCCCAGGTGAAGCCGGCCCCCAGGACACAGAGCAGGCAGAGAAAGACAGAGAATGGATCAGGAAGGAGGAGGGGTTTGGCAAGTGGAGAAAAACCAGCACAGACCCCTTCCTAGCAAGGATGCTGAGACATTCCCAAATGGTGCTCCAGACCTGCCTTCTGGGAGGCGTACCTTCTACGGTAAGACCCTCTGCTCTGGCTCTCACCTCGTGCCTCTAAATCAGTTCTCTTGTCTCCAGGCCACCACTGCCCTAATGAACAGAGCAGAAGCTAATGGAAGGCAAAGAAGTATTTCTTATCTAAAATGTCTCACATCAACAACACTTTATAGAATAACTACTATGTGCCAGACATTTATACTCAGATAAATGAGATGCTCTGTGGTCCAGGTCTTTCAGGAGTTCCTGTGCCGAAAAGCTGCAGACAAGAGACCGGTGCTCAAGGGCTCCATTAGACAGTGCTGTGTAGGGGAAAAGCAACGGACTTGGTTGGGTCGGGCCACCTGGTGGCAGGCCCTGGTCTTACTGCTCCCCAGATGTATGACCCTAACAATTCATTCCTCCTCAGCTTCCCCCCACTTAAAGAGGAGGTGGGCCTGGCTCTCTGGTTCCACAAGTGCTCGGAGGGCAGAGAACACGAGCATTCTGTGAATCTCACAGAGCAGAAGGCCTACAGTGGTCAGCGAGGCTCCGCACAGGGAGGGGACCTTAAAGCAGGCCAACAAGGACGGGCAGTACTGGGAAAGGCAGAGGGAACAGCACAAGCAGTGGCATGGAAGCAGGAGGGCACTCAGCCCATGAGGTTGTAACGGCGGGGGCATAATTTAAGTGTACCTGAAAAACCAAATGGGTACTGGGGAGTCTCTCAGGTTGAGTGCAGTGGGGGAGGAGGGAGGTGACAAGTAGATAATGTGCCCCTATCAAATTATAAACCTGCCAACCACTGAAACCCCAAACTTGTTTTCCTTGCCTTTGCTTAATGAGAAGAGTGAGAATCTAGAAAATCAAATAAGAGCCAACTCTGGAGAGTTAACTTGGGAATCAATTGACCTAGACTTATATTTGGAAAACACAAATCAGATTAAGTCACTCTTTTGCTCGTAAGCCTTCCATGGTTCCTTTTGCCTCCAGAACAAAGTCCAAACTCCTTAGCTTGACATAAAATCTTGCCCAGTCCCACCTGGCAAGGCTGCTTATCCCACCCTAAGCAAGCTACTTGCTAGCCCACTCACCATTTCCCTGAAACAAGCCTCTTCAAGCATGAACTGTTCACTCATTCATCCAGCAGGGATTTATGCAGCACTTCTTAAGCATCTACTGTGAGCCAGGCCCTCATATTAACAAAGCGACCAGAACGAATATGATGCCTCTTTTCTTGGCACTTGAAGTCTGGAGAGGTAGATGGGTTTCGAACAATAATTACAACTGAGATCATTGCTAGGAGGAGAAGCACAGGCTGAGATGTAACCGAAGGGCCTACCCCAATCAGGGGCTCCGAGAAAGCTACCCTCTAGGTGCCTGAAGGGTGAGTTGGACTCAGCCAGGCAATGGCAGGGTAGGCATGGGGGACAGAGGGGGAGGGATTCCAGTCAGAGGGGGAGCAGGTGTGAAGCCTTTGAGGCTGGACAGGGCTTAATGAAGCCACATCAGCTTTCACCAGGGTGAACATCAGGGACACATGCTGGATGTGGCTGCAGAGGTCTCCCTGGTAAAGCAGGCTGTGCTACTCTGAGGGCAATGAAAGGCCACGGGGGTTGGGTGAGCACGGGAATGGCACGATCATATCTCTGTCCCATTGTTGTACGGAGAACAGAATGTGAGGAAGAACAAAATTCTTTCTTTTGGAATCTGTTCCCAAGACCTCTTTCCATATAGCAAATGGTTTGTCTTTCCAGAGTCTACCTCTTTTAGGGGGTCTTTCCTGGCCGCATCAGGCTGAGTATCCCTCCTTCATCAGCTTCCCCATCCTCACCCCACAAACTGCAAAATACCATTTAATATCTATTACACTGTATTGTAAATTCTTATTCTACCAGGCTCCCCTCAATAGATTATCAGGGCAAAGACTTGCATTGTTTGGGGTTTGTTTTTTCCTTTTCTTTTTTTTTTTTTTTTTTTTTTTTTTTAATCTTTGTGCCCTTGAGATCTAACAGAGATCCTGGAACCTGGCAGACAGCCAATAAATATCTATTAGTTAACTGATTAAATGAATCAAATGCCCAAATCTCCATGGACTCTGCTGTGGTTGACCTCTCTCTGGAGCTGCATCCTCATACACGCACAGTAATGTCTGAGTTGTATCTCAAAGACTGACAGAGACTCTTTCATGCCTGCATTGATGGATTCCAAGCGCAAGCCAGAGCCCGCTGACCCAGAGAAAGAGCTTTATGTTAGCAGGAATGAGCAGCACAGCTGGGGGTACAGCAGGGCACGGGCTGCTTGGTTTTGGTGCAACTGAAACCCAAAGAAAAAAATCTTAGTGAGACTGATACTTAACGGTGAATGTGTTTAGGTTAAAGAGGGATGGGAGCAGGGAATCTTTCTAGCGGCTGTGAGCAAGAAAAACAAAACGGCAGATTGCTTCGGTGGCCCAGGTTCAAGGCCGCCAACCACCACCAGCCCCTTTGATTGCCAGGCTTTTCGCTCTCCGTGCCCTGAACCAAAGAAGAGGAGCCCTACATGTTCACCTACACAGGAAGGGAGACACATGCCCTGCTGCATTTACATTCCTGTGTGCACACGGTGTTTTCAAGTCCTGGGATGTGATGTTGATGAAAGACAGTTAATTCAATTTCTACGGAGAAATTGATTAATGGACTGGATTAAAAGAAGTCCCTTGTGTCCGCAGCCTTCGCCCAGCATACCAATTCTGTGTTATCTCCCCGGTTTTCTCCTTCCCTCCTCACTTGACACTTTGACAATACACACTGGGCCCCAGCGGGAAGAAGGAGGGAGGAGAGGAAAGATGAGAAGCCACAGATTAGGGCTGGAGCACACCTCTATATTTAATTAGTTCTATTAATATTTTTAAAAAATAATAAAGAGCCCTATGGGGGATATGCTGATCTGGGGATTGTTCTAGCGACTGACAGTTGCTCTGGAGCAGGGCCTCTGCCAGACAGTCCTTCAGCCTTTCAACCTTTTCTTCAGCGGGAAGGAGAGAAGGCACATCTCTGCTCCCTGGGGACACAGCAGAAGTCACAGCCTCCTTGAAGCACCCACTGGGTGAGGAGGGCAAGACCCAGAGTCACAGGAGCCCTTCCCCAGGCTGCTCTCTCGTACCTCCAGGCCCCAGGCTCCTGGAGATGCTTGGGCCACGGAGGGGCAGGCAGCTCACTCCTGGGCGAGGACTTGTTTGTGCTCATACTTTCCTGTGGACGTTGGTGAGCTCACCGGAGGCAGGGATGGACAACATGGCCCCAGAGAGCCCTTCCTGACCTCAGCCTGGTGGGTGTAGGATTTATAGCACCTTTTCCGCTCAGGCTAATATTTGTAAGATCCTTGCCCTTTTCACAGGCCTCCCAAATCTGCGATCAGCTTTCACTCTACATTCTGAATCACAAACCATAGCACTCAGTAGGACCAAGTGCTATGGTTTGAGTGTCTGTGCCCCAGCCCCACCCTCCCCCATATCCATATGTTAAAGCTCTGATCCCCAAAGTGCTGGTATTAGGAGGTGGGGCCTTTGGGAGATGACTAGGTCAGAGGATGGAGCCCTCATAAATGGGACTAGTGCCCTTAGAAAAGAGCCCCCGGAGAGCTCTCTCCCTCCACCATGTGAGGAGACCACAAAAAGACAGCCATCTGGGACCCAGGAAGCACACTCTCACCAGACACCAAATCTGCTAGTGCCTTGATCTTGTGCTTCCTGCCTTCAGAACTGTGAGCGATACGTTTCCACGGTTTTAGCCACCCAGGCTATGGTATTTTGTTACGGCAGCCCGAATGGACAAAGACACCCGGAGAAGTTATTTCATCCATGTAAAGAACTAATAAATATGCTGTCCTTTGTGTATGCACTTGATGTGCCTACTTTCACGATGTAACTGATTTCAACGAAGTATACTAGCACATGACGGGTACATTAGCGGACACCACCTCCTGGCTCCACCCTTCCCACCTCCCTATTAGAAATGGGATCCATCAAGTGTCCTTATTAATAACATAGTCCTCTGTGGCTTCAGTTAAGAACAGCTTGCTCTGGCTTTTGATGAACGGTGTCTGCCGTGGCTGTGCTTGTCTCCTGCACCTCGGCGGCAAGCAGGGAGCCAAAGGAGCTCCAGCAGGCACGGGCTGCTATGTCACTCAAAAAAAAAAAGAAGAAGAAAGAAAAAAAAAGCTGATGAATAATGTATTCAAACGAGCCTGTGAATGTTAGACAATATTGCATTACAAAATAAATCAATTATGATTTAAAAAAAAAGAGAGAGAAAGAAATCTCAGTTTGTTGAAAAACATTGCAAACACAGGCGATTTTCTCTTTATTAAAAAAAAGAAAAGTGAAATCTCATTTAAATAAGAATCTGTTACAACAGCTACAGAGCCATTTCAGTGACTCCTTAATAGAATGCCCCCCTAAACAAACCACATCTGCCAGATGCCTGCCTTACCTTTTTCAATTAAAATTCTGCTCCTATTGTTGGAAGTTTAACTTTGAACTTCCAAGGCTATGTAGCTCACTAGGGTATGGAGTTAGTTGCCTGTAAATATGCATAAATTAGCATCATTTATCCCATATGGGGTTTCCAACAAGAACTGTGAGTAGCTCTGTAAGTATCTGGATGGAGCGCCTTTTTTCCAATACCAGAAGAAGGAAAATATCATTCAAGAATGCTAAGAATCTCAGGGATTTACACTTTTGAGAGAAAAAAAAATAAGAACTCCATTTTGGCTATAGTTAAAATACAGGAGGGAGTAGAGGACTCAGTATTCATTCACTAAATAATGGAATCTGCATTCATCCACTCAAGAAGCTTTATGGCTTGCCTCATACCTGTCCAGCCTGCGCATAGCCCTGAGGCAGGCGCTAAGATACCGCAGTGCTGGCCATCAGAGAGCTCACAGGCCGTGTCCACTGTCTGCCTGACCAGCCTGCTCTGGGCAGAGGGAGGTGCTATGAGGTGGTCTCATAAATCCCAGAGATCTATGACTCATAATTCACCTCCTTGCATTAAGCAAGACTCTTTCCCATGTGAGTGTTTATAAATTATAATGTCTGGGAAGATAACTTGACAGGTGGGGAATCACACCTAAAAGTCATACATAGAAGCAGGGATAGATGAAGGAAAGGTCAAGCTCACCAAAATAGGAGCTTTGGGGCCATCACTGAAGATAAACTTTATTTACTGTACAATCTTGCTTCAGGTGTATTGGGTTCTCTCTGCCCCTTCGCAAAGGAAGTGACTCAAGATAACTGATATATTCTCAACCCTCAAAAAATGAACCACTTGCCCCATCTCGTCATCCCACCAATCACGAAGCACTCACTCTGTGTTGTGCACCAGAGGGGCAATCATGAACAAGAAGTGCGTGTGCTCTGAAGGATCCTACAGAGGTGAAAGACTGAGACACGGAACAGGTAAGTCTTGCGGTAGGGGCAGCTGGGAAGAAGCCCCAAGTCCAGGCCACTCGCCTCCACGCAGGAGGCGCTGCCAGAGGGGAGGCTGGAAGCAAGGACAGGAATGAGCCCTCGCCCAGAACCGGCAGAGGTGTGGGAAGAGCAAAGCACTGGCGGAGGTAGGGGGTGGGGCGCAGGCTGGGGTGTGGGAGGAGCAAAGCACGGAGCCGGGATGTGGGTGGACGTGGCTCACTCTGGGAGCCAGGCAGGAAGAATACAAACGCAGAGGCAAGGCCTGGGGAGGGTCTTGGATGAAAGTTTAAGGGAACTGGCTCATCTCTGTACCAAGCCAACACTCTCCCCCATCTCTAAATTGCTCCACCCTGTGGGGCTTCTTCACCTATTGGTTTGTGACAATCCTCATACCTTTGTTTTGTCTCATTTGGCTTTACCCAGAGATTCAGTGGCACCCTGGAAACCACCTAGTCAGGTCTGTGACAGATTATGTGCTAGGGAGAAGGCGTGGTTCAAACAGAAAGTATGCTGGGCTCTAGGAAGCTCCGCACAGGGAGAAGGACGCCATGATTTATCCTGGGGCATAGGAGGAACAGTGAGGACTGAATGTGGCCTCCTAGATGTCCCTGCACGTCTGGCTTGAGGGAGTTCAGGCAATCATCGTTTCCAGTTAACTGACATGTGGGTGCAGCAAGAGCCAGGGGCCCTTGGTTGGGGTTTGGGGAGGGGTCTGTCCTTCATAGCAGACCTCCAACCAGTGACAAGGGATGGGGTCCCAGGTCTATGCTCTGGGGAAGCACAGGACAAATCCAGCAGGCCATGAACCCCGTGGGCTGGGTTCATGGCCTGGGGAACCCTGGCTAAGACATTCATGTTGCAAATGAGTAGACAAGACCCAGAGAGGAAAGGGGAGAAGGGCACTGAGTGTGCATATCGTTTCAAACAAGCCATAAACTCCATAAAAGCAAGAAACATCCCTATCACACCTCTTTGAATATCTATACTACTAGACACAAAATAATAATCAAGAAATGTGACCTCATCACTTTTCTGGCTTAAAATCCTCCAAGCTGCCGCCCATTCCTCACAGAGCAAAGTTGAACCACCGTGTAGTCATCTGGACTCTATCTCTCCAGCCTCAAATCCCAGCCTCTTGGGCTTTGTGCAGCCAGCTGCCACCCCGGGCCTACCTGCCCCCACCCAAACATGCACACAACCTTACACCCACCTCTAGCGCACAGTCGTTTTAACCCCACCTTCCAGCCAAGGCCCCACCTTGGACATGCCACAATTTCTCATGCCTCCAAGCTTCGCACAAGATCATCTCTGTTCCAGGGACTCTCTCCCCACCCCCAGGCAACCCTTATTGTGTTGAGAAATTCCTGCTTGTCCTTAAAGACCGAGGGCATGGGGCACCTTGTCTGGGAATCTCTTCTGTGCTCTGATAACTCCTGCCCAGCAAATGCCTCTATCACACTATTTATCCCTCTGTGCAGCAAGCCGTGGTGCTCTTATCTGTTCTTCTTCCCCCAGCTAAGTCCTACAACTGGAGCCATGGTATTCATCTCTGAATAAGCATGGTGATGGATGAATGATTGAATGAAGGAATGAGGAGCACAAACTTGAGTTGGCTTGAATAGTCAAGGGTCCAAAATCATGTGTCATCTGAAAGAAGGCAAAACTACCCCACCTACTGGGTCTGGACCTGAATATCTCTCCTGTCCCCCTGCACCATTCTCTGGCCTCTCTCCTGGGTTCTTACAGTTGTGAACAGAAGTAGGAGAAGGATTTACAGAGTCATAGTTGTGCCCCAGCAGCAGTCCGGTCCTGGATGTTCAAGTACTCAACTATATCCAAAAAATGAGTTTGAATGCTCAGTCTATTCCCACTGGCCTTCACTGGCTGCAAGCTGAGCAAGGACCCCAAGCCTGCAAAACTGCAGCCCTTAGCTCAGTGCCATTATGCAGAAGGAAGCAAACATTTTCAGAATAAATGAAACAGAGAAATAAAAGAATTTTTAAGGGGGTCCTTAGGGAAGGAAGGATCACTTTATCTAGAGAGGTTTTCTCCAGATTTGGAAGGACTGGAAGGAAGGAATATGACATTATGGAGCATTCCCCACGTGGCAAGTGCCTTCACGTATGTTCCTCACCACCAGCCTGTGAGGGCAGCACAATGCTCTTCCACAGACGAGGAAGATGAGGCTCAGTGATCCACAGGAGACGATCTTGGGGCACAACTATGCGGCAGGAGCACCCAAATTCAAACCTGGGGCAACTCCAAAGTCTAAGGAAAATAAGTGTCTCTTCCTGCCAAGAATATGGCCTTGCCAAGTGACAGGCCGCAAGGGGATCCTTTATTAAGATAAAAGCCCTTCCCAAGGTTTTGTCTCGGCTAGGACAGCCTCCGGGCGGGTAAAACAAGCTGGAGCAAGTGGCTCTGGTATCATTCTCCAAAGGACCCCTTCCCTGGGGCTCTTGCATCCCCTGGCCTGTTGATGCCACTTCACTGGCCCCAAGGAACTGTTACCCATCTTTAGAGCACTAGTTCGAACGTAGGTATAAATTATGACTTCGGTTCCTCCTTGAACAACTGAGGCGATTGGAATATCCGAAAGATGTTCCCAGCTAGTACAGGAACACAGCCAAGAAAAACAGAGGAAGCATAAAAACATCGGAAGACCAAGACATGGGCTTCTGATTCTGCCAGAGTGAGTCCATATCGTGGCTTACAGGTCTGTCCCTTTAAGGGACCTCCAGGGACCACCTACAGCCAAGTAGAGGCCAGGGTGCACCAGGGAAGAGAGGAAGAGCCTGGAGCACCCCAGGTCACAGGAGCAGCATCTCAGGCTCCAGGGTAAGGTAGGCCCTGGGACAGAGAAGAAGACCCAGGGGTCAGAGCAGCTGATGAAGGCCCTCCAGACCCCCAAACTGGTGCCAGTGATGCAGAGGCACAAGCCTCACTGAGTCCCCCTGAACTTAACACACCCTGTGCTTCCCTGTCACCTTAATGTGCCTACAAGCCTTCTAGGATGCCCCCTTTGTATTAGTCAGGAAAACAGGACCTGCAGGATGTGTGGACATGTGTGGAGAGAAAGAGATTCATTACAAGGAATCGGTTCATGTGATTTATGGAGGCTGAGAAGTCCCAATATCTGCATCCATCAAGCCGAAGACCCGGGAGAGCCAAAAGTGTAGTTCTCGTCCAAGGTAAAAGGCCTGGGAACCAGGAGAGCCGAAGGAGTAAGTTCCAGTTTAAAAGCCAGCAGGCTGGAGATTCGAGGAGATCCAATGTTTCAGTTCAAGTCCAAAGGCAGAAAAAGCCCCAGCTTAGAGCAGTCAGGTAAAGGACTTCCCCATATTCACTGGAGGTCAGCCTCTTTGTTCTATTCAGGCCTTCAGCCGATTGGGTGGGGCACACCCACATTAGAGAGGGCCATCTGCTTTCCTCAGTCTGCTGATTCAAGCATTAATCTCATGCAGAGACACCCAAACACACCCAGAATAATGTTTGACCAAATAGCTGGGCACCCTGTGGCCCAGTCCAGTTGACACACTCCAGCTTTGCAGCCACCCCTCTTCCAGCTCCCACAACTCACATCCCCTGACCAAGGCACCTGGTCTCATACCTCTGGCCTTTACTTATATGTTTCCCTATCTGGGACACTCTTCCCTCCATTCTCTCCCCCTTGAGCTCCTACACATACATCAAGACCCAGTTCATGGGTGGCTTTCCTGGCTCATTCTGTCTTTCCCCTGTGATGTCAGAGCAACTAAGTTCAGTTCAGTAAGTTTTCATTAAAGACTTGCTACACTATGTGTTGTAGACTGAGAAATAAGCATGAGTGAAGATGGATCCCCTATTCCCTCTGTGTCTATAGTAATGGAAGAAAAAGTCATGAAAAAGATGAGAGGCATCTAGCCCAGCCTGGTGAAGTGAGTGGTGAGGGCTCTCTCTGGAGGAGAAGATTAATGAGCCAAGTCTGGAAGTGAGAGTAAGGACAATGAGTTGGAAGAAAACTGGCATTTCAAGCTTGGAAAGCAACACAAACCAAGGTGAAAGATATGAGCTCACCTGTCTGAAGAAAAGTACAAACAGTTAGGTGTAGTGAGAATATGGGACAAAGTGAAAGAGGCTCTTGGGGCAGATGTTGATGCTAGACCCAGGTCATGCAGACACTTACAAGCCATGCAGAAGAGGCTGGACTTTATCCCAGCACGGATAAGGGCAAGGCCTTATGCATGCTGTTGTTTAAACATTTATCCCACTGAACTTTAGGATCTGTCCATTTATTTGACTTCCCCATAAGAATGAGTTTCCTAGGAACAAAGACCCTGTCTTAGGCACCCTGTAGCCCTACCCCTCAGCCCAACATCTGGTACAAATGAGTTTTCAATAAGGTTTTATGCAATAGATGGATGGATGGATGGATGGATGGATGGATGGATGGATGGATGAATGAAGACAATGGTCTTATTAGGTCTTTGCAAAAATGTAAGGAGATGAGTAAGGGAGTAGTTCCCATTTTACTGGTGGGGAAACTGAGGCACAGGGAGTTAAATGATTTGCCCAGTCTCCGGCATATGTTTCTGTCTTGAGTCCCGCCCAGGATTCCTCCTCTGAAAGCATGCTGCTCGCCCCCCCTGCAGGAGAGACTCAGGAGGCACATAGCTGCCACAGCCCCTGGCCTGGGACCTGCCTACCAGCCCGCTTCTGCCACTGGAGGTGCAGCATCCACCATGATCAAACTATTTTAGGAAAGAGAGGGTCTCTGGGCTGCCCACTACTGCCTTTTCTTTTTAGAGGTGAAATGGCAGAGCCACGAACATTCCAAAAACATTAAAGGCTTTTCCAGGATTTTTCTCAATCACATATTTGGGTTCCCTTTCCAAAACAGGTGGATTTGCGTCAACTTTACCCCCATTTTCTTCCTTCTTCCCAAGTAACTTTTCCTTTCTCTGTTAGCGTCACCTGCTTGTGTCCCCTGATCTTTCTGGTTCTCTTTCTCCTTCCTTTTGTCCTCTTTCCCATCCCATTTTTTTTTCTCTCTCTCCCCCTCTAGTGTAGTTACCCCATCCTGCTAAGTTTGTCTTCTTAAACCTCTGTTTCTGCCCTAGCATTTGCCTGACCCTCCAGGAGCTGTCTGCTAGACTTTTGCTTCTCCAGAACCCTGGCTATGACCTTGCCATCCCGTGGCTACCCCTGCCAGAACTGAGCCCAGCCGGGGAAGGAGGGGCCATTAGCAGGCAGTGCTGCAGGGGAATAGTTTATGCAGCTTGGTCTCCTTGTTTCATCTAGTGGAACTGGCCATGTAATTAACTCCTCTCGATGGAGCCTGCTGGTCCCCAAGCTCCCTTTATACTCACAATTTTACGTTTCAAGGACGTTCCAGAGCCCACATCTGCTCCAGCAGCATGTTCCTGCCACCTCTCAGACGGACCAGGGTTTGAAATCAGTATCTGTTCTTTGCAGCCCAGAGTTTCCTGTCCCAAGGTCTAGCCCACCTGAGTGGAGCAACTTCTCCCCAGCCTACATCCAGGGCATCTACCCAGCTCTCACCCCAAGTGAAGACAGAGGAGGCAGCCAGAGGCAGCACAGTGCAGTGGAGAGCAGGAAAACAAAGGACTTCAACTCACAGAACTTCCACCCTACCCAGGGCAACCCCTTCACATCACAGAAATGGAGATCTTTGGAGTCTTGTATTTTCTCTCTTGCAAAGCTCCCACGAAGACCAATTCCTTCAATTTGGTCTCACTTTCTAGATCAGGAATATTTCGTGGTTCTTTTTAGTCTTAAGGGCTCAATATGAACTTGTAAGGACTAACAGGGTGTCAAGACCTGAGCAAAGGAGGTTGAGGAAAAGGGAGAGCCATGAAGGGCTATGATTGTTCCAGTTTACAATCATGTGGCTTTGTTCTCTGCATTATTTTTTATTGGAATTGTACTTTGTTATCATGGCCTTAGAAGGACAAAACAGGAGGCATACTGTGCCCTGTGCGTAATAGCAGTGTGTTTAAAGGTGTCAGAGTTAACCCTTCAGAAGGACCCATTTCAAGGCAGAAAAGCTGCACTCACCTAAGCATGTAGGACGGGAGTAGGATTCTGATCTTACATGTGGACGTGGTAGGTCTTCTCTTTCGTGTTCTTTTCCTCTCTGCTTTTGCCGCTGAGACTCTCTTAGCCAAGGCTGCAGCTCACCTCTAGCAATGCCCGAGATGCTGTGACCCGCGCCGCTGGGCACTAACTTTACCCTATCTTCTTCTCTCCACGGGATCCTTGTTTTCCCTCGCTCCCACTGGCTTCTCTACAAACACAGATGGAACAAGTGGCAGAGTCATGGCTGCTGTGCCTGCAGGAAATCCTGGGGTGGGGGCTCAAGGGACCATTCTTTCTAGAAGGATCCCTTTCTCTCTTACTCTGCCACATCCCCCAGGCAGAGGATGGCCATGGGCAAAGAGGTCACAAAGAGCCTGCCCAGTCCATCTGCTTGCATGGGCTTCAGACCTCCTTTCTTATTTATTTTCCTCTTTCCTTCCCCAAACGTTTATGACACAGTAAATTCTTCAAAGGCCAAGCAGTGCTTGAAAATACCCCAAAGGTGGATAACTAAGCTGGTCCACCCCTAGGGCCCTGCAGGCCACCTTTAGTTCACATCTGTCAAGCTTCTGAACCCCTAGAAAAGCTATGGCAGTGGGGCTTCCAGGGCCAGCTAGAGAAAACATTTCCCCATCTCAGTGCAATGACAGTACCATCCATCACCCTGTCATTCCAGGCCCATCCGTAGAAATGACTGGGAGTCATGCTTCAGGACTGAGAAGGGCTTCTAGGTCTGAGTCACAGCACAGGCAGCTCAGGAAAAAGACACTGAGGGTGGAGGAAGAAGGTAGAGATCAAGTCTCCTCCTACCCCTGTCAACGTAAAACCTATTTTGGAAACCAGTTGCAGGGGGGAGGATATAAAGAATCTTTTTAGTTGTCATTTGCTTGTTCCATATCTACATGTAATAATTACATCTTGCAACTTTATTTTATATATATGTGTATATATATAATATATATATTTACACGCACATATATGCATACACATACAGGTAAAATAGACGTGGTCTTTAATCTGCTGTTGTACATTCTGAACCTCTGGGATGAAGACAGTATATTTTATTTTACAGAAGAAGAAACCAAGCTAAATATAATAAACATGGTTTACCAGAGTAACAGATTTACCTGGTGGCCAAACTAAAACTCTCTCCCAGGTTTCCTGGCTTCTACTTCAAATACACACACCCCCTCACCACTTTCTCATCCAATGAAAGCAACATTCACTCTCCAGTCTGTAACTCTCCTGGGCAGCCCAGGGAAGAATATGTGAGGGTCTAGAAACTCAGGGGCAAGAGAAAATAGATATGGAAAAGTCAGAAGTACAGAAATTCAGAAAAGAAAGTAGGAAGCCAGGACTTGGAGATCAGAGACAAATTCCTACTGACTTATTAATGATGAATTATGCTACCCCTCCCAGAGGCATTGGCTTCTAATCAGCAAGTAAATTTTCTATGTCATTGTTCATTGAAAATCTATCACATATCAGGCACAGAGTTGATCAATATGGGAAAACATGGATGAATGGGGTATATTTTCTAGTCTCAAGAAAGTCATTCTAACGAAGAAGACAGATAGTACTTAGACAAAAACCACTAATTTTTCCCCATATATTAATCATCTCCCTCTTTCCTTAGAAGTATAACTTTGGTTTTAGCTGGGATTAAAGACCCTATTTCCCAGGTTCATGTCAAGCTTGAGCAAAAGGAATAAGCAGAAGAGATGTGTGAAATTTCTAAAGAATATGCTGAAAGGGAAGGAATGTGTCCTTCCTCCTTCCAGCTGGCTAGAATGAGGATGTGAAGGCTGGACCTCCAGCAGCTACCTTTGACCTTGAGGTGACCTTTGGAATAGAACGTATGCACAGGAGAGCACAAAACCCAATAAGTCTGGGCCCTGAGGTGGGGTGGGGGGGATACCACACTACCTCCTCACAACCTCCAGGCTTCCTATATATGAGGGGGAGAGTTCCACCTGCTTAAGATACTATTACGTTAGAGCTTTCTGTCATACTCAGTGAAATGTAAGCCTAACTAGTCAAGCACCCAACAGACAAGTCAGACTATGGTAAGAGATAATAGCATTCTAAGGAGTGCACAGTGGGAGCAGAACAAGGATCGATTGTGTGCCCAGGCAGGTTAAAAAAGCATCACAGACGAGATGCGTGAGTGAGTCTTTAAAATGAAGTAGGGTTTCCTCTGTAGACAAGAGGGATGGCACTTTCCAGGTAGGGGACCAGCATCAGGCAAGGGTGGAGACAGGAAAGCGAGGGAATCTCCTGAGGGAGATTGGCTTCCCCAGGGCCACCAGTCCCTCCCAGGAACTGCTTATGGGTACAGCCTTGATCCCCAGCGCCCCTGCTCACTTCCAAGTAATTACACTCCCAGTGCCCTTCTGCCTCACAGCTGTTCCCACCAGCTGTTGTGACTGTTCTCGCTACACCCCTCGAGTCCATGGGGAACAGACTGCTGGGAAGGGAGGGCTCCAGGGAGAGCTATTAAACACCTGCTGGGCCCCAGTGGCAAGGTTTAGGAAGATCATTTCTGGGCTCCCAGGTAATTTGGGTCTTGCAAGGAAAACTACTGCTTTCACAAGCACTACAAGAACTAGTCTGAAACCCAGAAAACAAGGCCTCTGCCCATGGCAGTGATCTAATGCTGCATAACAAGCTACTCCAAAACCCAAAGGATTAACACAACAACAATCTGTTACTTCTCATGATTCTGTGGGCTGGCTGGACTCAGCTGGCTGCATTGCTGGCTGGAGTTATTCACGTAGCTGTAGTCCTAGGGCAGCTCGACTGGGGCTGGATGATCTGAAGTGACTTCACACACCTGTCTAGTGGTTAGCTCTGCCACCAGGTAGGGCCCCCTCTCTGCATTATTTCCTCAGAAGGATAGCCATACTTCTTTCCAAGGTGACTTATGCCCCCACAAGGGGGAGAGGGGTAGGTAGGAAGTAGG
Source organism: Phoca vitulina (assembly GCF_004348235.1). Classification (NCBI taxonomy): domain Eukaryota; kingdom Metazoa; phylum Chordata; class Mammalia; order Carnivora; family Phocidae; genus Phoca; species Phoca vitulina. The sequence goes on from NW_022589756.1 coordinate 1,550,491, forward strand.
CTGCAAGTTCTCTTCCACCTTACTCTATTGGTCACAGCAAGACACAGGGTCAGCTTAGATTCAAGGAGAGGGAAAATAGACCCCCACCTCTTGATGGAAGAAATGACAAAGTCACATTGCAAGACAGTAAGAAATCATGCACAATGGAAGGATTTTTGTGGCCATCTTTAGAAACAATCTACCCTTTGACCACAATGATTCACATTCCTTGAACATAACATGCACAACACATGAACCTCTGACCCCCAAAGCCTAATCCCATTATAATATCTGCTTAAGGTTCAGAATCTTACCATCATCTGAATCAGATCCAAATATGGATGAGAATCCTTGCATGCAATTCCTTTGATGGGAACTAAAAGACCAGTTATCTGCTTCTATACTGCTAACATACCATGTGCCCAGGGATGCAGGCTCCAATACCAACTTCCTTCCTCTCTTCCAGCCTCTACTAACAATGTCTTTGCTATCCTTCCAGCCTCTTCCAGTCACATGTTTTAACATTAGTTATGGTAATTATCCATTCCAGTACCAATTTCTAAAGGCTGGAAAATGGGTGATTTGTAGAATGCTTGGCAAAACTGTGTACTGTGGTACTGTGGAAGGTAGAATTGATTCCTAATTCTATTAGTCAGTGTTCTTAGAGAAACATAAATAATAGGAGATATATATCTCTATTTGAAGATGTTTATTAGGAGGAATTGACTCATGCAATTATGGAGGTTGAGAAGTCTGACAATTCACTGACTGCAAGATGGAGACCCAGGAAAGCTGATGGTATAATTCTAGTCCAAGTCTGAGGGCCTGTGAACAAGGGAAGACAGTGGAATAAATCCCAGTCCAAGGGCAGGAGAAGAGTGATGTACCAGCTCATGCAGGCAGACAGAAAATAAAAAGGGATGACTTCTTCCTTCCTCCACCTTTTTGTTCTATTTAGACCCTCAATGGATGGGATGAGGCCCACCCATACTGGGAAGGAAAATCTGCTCTACTGAATTCACCAATTAATTTTAATCTCATCCAGAAACATCCTCACAAACATATCTAGAAATAATGTTTAATCTGGGCACCACTTGGCCCTGTCAAGGTGATATATAATACTGACTATCACACTAATGAATTTGTGGATCTAGCTAAAGAAATTTCCAGGCAGAGTGTAGAAAGTGCCATTTAACTTTTTTTAACTGCATGAAGTACATGAAGAGAGAAATGAGCTAAATAAGGAATCGCTTTCAGTTTTCAAGAAGAATTTAGATAAAATATAGAGATCTCAAGGTAGTCTCTCCAGCCAGAAAAAGACTCAAGAGTGTGGCCATACGATGCTTTTTTAAGAACTTGGGAAGATTTAAGACAATGCATTACATACATTACTTTCAGCATGACTAAAGGATTTCTAAGGATTCACAGTACCATGAGTTCCAAAAATTCACAGTACCATGACTCACAGCTCAAAGATAGAGAGAGGCCTGCCTCAGAAGAAATGTTGGCTGTGGCATTTATCAAATGGGGTGGACAATAATATCATACACAGAAAACTCACGAAGTCTTTAAAGGAACTGTATCAGTTCTTACAACAAAGAGACAATTCAGAATGAAAAGAAGACTCTGCCCCCATTCTAACTTTCTATAGGCAGGAAGCAGATTGAAAAGCTTCTCAACTAAAAGTATGAGCCACTTCCCCAGAAAAGGAAGGACATCTCAGAGCATAGAGCCAATAATCCAAAGGACAGAGCCAAAATGCAAGGGATGGAGACAAGAGCTAAGAAGATCAAGGGATGAGGAGACCACTCCAAGGGAGCAAAATTGGGCACTAGTTAAAGGAAATCCTGTGCCCCTGGAGCTGGGGGAACTAGAAACATGTGTGTGGTTGGATTTCAGAGTTTCTGTGAACCAGTGTACACCTCCTGACCTCCACCTTTTGTCTGGGAATGTCTGTCTACTATGACTGTCCTTTCTCTGCCTCTCTATTGTTTGTTGGCACATTGTATACTGGATGTGTGAGTGGCAGATAAATTGTCTTTTAAATTTGCAGTTCTCTTAATCACTAGTAGCCCCAAGGGTACAGCAATACACAAGGGACCTCATCTACATCTGGATCTGATGCAAAATACAAGATCAAGGACATCAATTCTGATACTATAGCTGAATGGTATGTAGTGGAAGTGACATTTGGGAACTTCTGGGCCCAGGCCTTAAAACAACTTACAACTTCTATTTCATCCTCTTAGAACCCTGAGTCATCATGTAAAGAAGTCCAGGCTATCGTGATGGAGAAGCCTAGCAGAGAGAATCAAAATGCCCCAGCCAACAACCAGAACCAACACAGTTTAAGAGGAACACTCCACTGTCAGAGTGAAGCTGTCTTGAAGGTTGAGTGCAGCTACATGAGGGAGTGTAGGCAAGACCAGCAGAGCTGCCAGCCAATCCACAGAATCATAAAAAATAAGAAATAATCATGGTTTCAATGTAAGCAACCAAGTTTTGGGGGATGGTTTATCACACAGGATTCTGTTACCTACATAATTCTCTTGCCCATCTTGGAGTGTAATTCCACGGGATTAGATGGGAAAATAGTAGACAGAGAATGCCATTGGTGGAGAGAGACTCAGGTGTACTAACAGAAAAGATTACACAATTTATCTCTTCCTAGTGGACAGGGAAGACTCCATGTAGTCCTAGTAAAGTCAGAAATGGGTCCAATGCTCTCATTTTACAAATGAGGACACATAAGGAAATGAACAAGTCATTTGTTAATTTTCTGCAGGATATGTCATTCTAATAACTTGTGGGTCCAAGGTTATGACAAATGCAGGACTAGAACCTAGGATTCTAACTTCTAATCTAGGGCTCTTCTTGGTGATCTCATGGTCTTAGCCAAGAAATTCCTTTATGGGAAAAGTAGAGTGTTGAAAAATTTTCCCTACATTCTTCACCACTTGGAAATGTATCTGATTAAGGCTCATCTAAAATCCAACAAACATTGGTTTAAAGAAGTGGGGTTCATTTCTTCAGGTAATAAGATGTTCAGAGGAAGCAGTGCAGGGGAGGTTCAGGTGCTTGCACTAGGGAACTAGGATTCTCCTATATTTTTGCTCTGTCATCCTTAACATGGAGCTTTCATTCTCCTTCTTGGCAAAAAATGGCCACACCTTTGGCACTGTTTGCTCACCACAAAGCAGGAATTAGAGAGATAGGCTAAAATATAAGACAAAATCTTTCTTCTTACACAGATTGGTGTTTTTATCCAAAAATGGAAGCTCTCCCTGAGACTTCTGCCAATACCCAGTTGTGCAGAATGATGTCACATGGCCACCTGATGACAAGAGAGGCTAGAAATGTAGGTATTTTGCTTTCTAGGGGCTATCAGACAAGGAAGAAGGAAGTGAAATGGGTCTTGAGTGAACCAACCAGTAGTATCTGTCATACATGCTCCAAAAGAGGAAACCCAAACAAACAAACCAGGGAGAAGAGCAGGTATGGTACTATTACCCTAGTCCTCCATATCTTCATTTCTTTCTCATTATGGAACCCACCTGTGGCTGGCTAGGTTCTTTGGATGAGTAGCATGGCCAGCCTCCAAAAGGGAGGGGAGAATACACATAGAAACATCCAGAGGTGCAGACATCTTCTGAGAAAGGCCTCTAGGATGCACAATATTAATGCCCTTGTGGATTCATGGAATCCCACGCATTATGCATATGCCAATAAATCATCATTATGTTGGGAGTAAGCAAAGAGAATGCTAAATTTAGAATAAATTTCAAATTAACCTAAATTACACATGCTTGGCAAATGGGACCCTTTTGTAAAGCAAGAAGCTGTGTCTATCTGGAACATTCAGCCCAGGTCTCTGGGGCAGAATACAATTTAAAAGGAACACTCCATCGTCAGAGCTTTGTTCCTCACATCATTCTCTAACAATCCCCATTCAGCATCCAGTGGCCTGACTGGATCCAATCCCCCATCAGTGCCGTTTACGAGAAGCTCAGAAACTTCTGTTCCTTGGCATATGGTTAACATGTGTGAATATAGAGATGAAGTGTTACCGGAGGGACAGATAGAAGCTGAAGAAAGATCTACTATAAAAACGAAAAAGGAAGAAGACAGCCGGCTGGGGAGCCAGCAATCATCACTGTGTAGTTAATGAGGCCAACAATGAAAAAGCACTGAGCTCTGGATGAAGACTAGAAATTAGCCATGTTCCAGCCTAGGGAGCTCAGGCCTGACTTGGAGGCCAGTTCTGGGGCAGAGGCTCATGTACAGGAGAATAAAGAACCACAAATATCTTTCCTAGTCCTTGGAGTTGGCAAGTCACAGTCACCTGGAAAATCTGGCTGTGTGGAGAGCATCACCTCTAAATTATAAACTTGGAAGTCTTGAGGCATGCAGGTGCCCTGCCTCTGAATTCCCCTCAGTACCTCCACTCCCAGGAAGCTGCCATAGCCTGCAATCAACTAAATGGTACTTCTTGCCCAGCCGCGAGCCAGGCAATGGACCAGCAGGGGGACCAGAAAGGCTCCAGACTTCATCCTCCCCTCCAGGAGCCAGCAGTCCAGCTGGGGCAGCCAGACACATAGTGTGCAAAGATAATTAAGAGTGAGCCAGTGGAAGGAACACTGCCCAGGTCAGGAGACATGACTTCTCATCTCAGCTCTGTTGCTAATTGGCCATATGATCTTGGAAAGGTCAGACCCTCCACCTCCCTGGACCTCACTTTCATTATTTATAAAGTGTGATGGCTGAACTAGAATCATTGGTTTTGAGACTTTGTTTAAAAGTGGGACCAATTTTTTTTCCAAAGGAATGTTTTCCAGGAAACCAATATAAAAAACAGAAAAAGTGAAGTTGATCTGTTTGAAGCAGCAGAAGGAGCCCAGAGCTGGGATGCCACAAACTCCCCCAGAATATGGTTTCGAAAACACTGACATAAGGTTCCTCCTACTCTGAGTGGTCTCGAGGGCCACCAAGCTTGCCATGATGCAAAATGCACGTGCTCAGTGCATGGAATAGACTGAGGGTACTGCATGAGGTCAGAAACCTAACCTGCAAACAAGCTGAGCAGAACAGTATTCTGCTCCAGATCCAAAGATTTAGAATGACACTAATCAATTACCAATGGATGCAGTGTCCAGCTTCACCCAGCTTAGTCGATAAATCTGTGGGTGAAAGATTCCTCTTTCTGGAAGACTGTCCTGGCTCCCAGGTCCCAGCCTGCTCCTGTGTCAGGCTCTCTTCGACTACCCCGGAGCAGTGCCGTACAATATAACTTTCTTTGGTGAAGGAAATGTTCTGGTTCTGTGCTGCGGAATACAACACATTAGCCGTCCTTCATTGTATATAGCTATTGTGCACTTAAAATGTGGCTATTTTGACTTAGGAATTTGATTTTTTATCTCATTTCATTTAAATATAAACAGCCACATGAAGCTAATGGCCATAATATTGGACAGTATAGCCCTGAAGGATCTGTATCTCCTTTCCAATTCCACCTTCTCCCCACCTAATCTAAGTCTAATTATCACTGAAAACCCACTTGGATAAGAGGAGTTTGAGTGCTGTCCCCCAATCTTTACTCCCAGGGCCAACTGAGCTCCCTAAGCCTCTGGTTACACCAAGTACAGTCTCAGACTAGCAGCATCAGCATTACCTGGAGCTTGTGAGAAAGGCAGACTCCACCCCACACCTATTGTATCATAATCTGGATTTTAACAAGAACTCCAAGTGACTTGTAAGTTAGGCAGGGCACATGCCTCACTGAGGTCCAGTAAATGTTCACACAGCCCAGAATGGGTTGAAATAGTGGCTTAACCCACATCGTCTGATTTAGATTCACTGGACAGCTTACAGCCTCTCTTTATTTATCTGTTCTTTGTGCCTTCCCAGGAAGAGCGATTATCAATTTTTTAACAGGAGTCATTTAGTCTCCCGGACTGCCTGCTTACCCATTACAACTAAACTGTTAACACTTCAGTCCGGCCATTAACGAAGCTATTTAGCATAGACAGAAAGCAGCATCCGGCCTCCAACCTGGAGTTTGTATAGCTAGACCAGCGGTTTCCAACCTCAGAAGACTTCTGAGGCTTTGCAAACATTTGATTCTTGTTATAAATATATATATATATATGTATTAATATGCTAAAAAGCATAATGCAAAATAACAAGAGCATGAAAATGTGCAACATAATAAATATTAGCACACAGAAGACCTCCACCAAGTAAATTTGTGATTCCAGGTTAAATCGTCTTTGTTTAGACCTCAGAATAATTTCTGCCATCTGTGGCAAATATTTAAACTTCTGGTGAATGTGTCATTGATTAGGAATGTGGTTTTGCTCTGAAGTCTTTTCTCAAGTTATTTGTTGTTTTTTAACCTAAATCTCCACATGTGCCATTGTGTGAGACTGTTGGAGAAAACACGTTGCAGCTGCATGCGTGTGCAGTGACCAGTTCAACATGGGGCAAGGCTCAGGGTCTGCTGTCGGGAGCGTCCTCTCATTTCCTGCCGTAATCTTCACGCAATCACCAGTGAAAAGGGACTCACAGCATCATATGGTGATAGTTTAAGTGCTTACAATAATTTATGTGTGATTCTTAACTGGTATATTGGGTCGTTTTTATGGAGGTGAATTTGCATACAATGAAACGCACAGATCTTAACAGTTTGATAGCTTTGACAAACGTATACAGGCCTGTGGAAACATCACCCAGATTAAGTATAGAACATTTCTGTCACCCCAGAAATTTCCCTCATGCCCTCCTCCAGTGGATCCCCACCTCTGCATGCCTGACTTCTATTATGGTAAATTAGTGTTGTTGTTGTTGTTTTCTGTTCTTGAACTACGTTTAGATGGAATCATGCAATATGTGCTTGTTTGCATCTGCCTCGTTTCACTCAATATGTGGTTGAGACCCACCTATGTTATGACATAGATCCATGAGGTTTCTTTTCACTGCTGAGTAGTATTCCATTATATGAATACGTCACTTTTTTTTTAATCCATTCACATGTAGATGGATGAACTTAAGGGTTGCCTCCAGTTTGGGGCTACTACGAATAAAGTTATTATTCATTTACAAGTCTTTTTACAGACATGTGTTTTCATTTCTCTTGGAATGGAATGTCTGGGTCATAGGTAAGGTGAAAGTTTAACCCTATAAGAAACTCCCAAACGTTTTTCCAAAACCAGTTGGAACACTGCCACTGGCAAAGTATGAGAATTCAAGTCAGTCCACATCCTTGCCAGCATCCACCGTTGTCAAATACCTCTTTTATCCCTTCTCCCAGGTACACAGAGACCACTGGATACATTTGGTGGTTTAGGTTTTTATCTGTGGAGCATATTTTTTCTCTGCTTATTTTTCATTTGTGTATCTTCTTTTATGAAGTCTCTGTTTGAGTCTTACTCATTTCTTGGAGTCTTGCTTGTCTTTTTACTCTTGATCTATTGGAGTTCTTTTTTATATTCTGGATACAAGTTCTTTGCCAGATATGTGTTTTATGAAAATTTTCTCCTTGTCTGTGGCTTGCCTTTTAAATTTCTTAATGGAATGTTCAGGGTGTTCTTATGTTTAAAAATGCAAATTGTGTTATATATTGTTAGTATTTCACTTTGCTATAACAACTTCCTACTCTCCACCTTCTAAGTCTTGGAGCTCTTTAAAAAAAATAAATAAAGTCAGGGATTGGGGAGGGAGAGGGGGATGAATAGGCAGAGCACAGAGGATCTTTAAGGCAGTGAAACTACTCCCTATGATATAATGGGGGGTACATGTTATTAAACATGTGTCAAAACCCTTAGAATGTACAACACCAGGAGTGAACCCTACTGTGAACTATGGACTATGGGCAGTAATATGTGTCAGTGTAGGTTCATGGGTTGTAACAAATGTACCCCTCTAGTGGGGTTACTGATGATGGAGTAGGCTGCTGAGAGGGGGCCAAGGGATATATGGGAACTCTCTGTACTTTCAGCTCAGTTTTGTGTGAGCCTGAGACCACTGCTAAAAAATAAAGTCTATATTAAAATAGAAAATAGGGGCACCTGGGTGGCTCAGTCGGTTAAGCATCTGCCTTCAGCTCAGGCCATGATGTCAGGGTCCTGGAATCTGCCAGCCTCCAGCTCCTTGCTTGGTGGGGAATCTGCTTCTCCCTCTCTCTCTGCCCCTCCCCCCACACTCGTGCTTGCTCTCTCTCTCTCTCAAATAAATAAATAAAATCTTAAATAAATAAATAAATAATAAAGGCAATGGTTATCATTTGCAAGCATGTATTCATGTAGATATAGATTTTATAACTATTCTCATTTACCGACTTTATAAGTAAATGATAAACATTTTCCAATAAAGCAATACCTTATACTTTTTATATAACCTAACTTCCTATATAATAGGAATGTTATTTATATTAAAGTTTCTGGTATTAAAATGAAGAAAACAATTTTTAAGAAATCCAAAAACTATAGGTATGCAGAGGCTACTGTGTTATTCAGTCCACTCTGATTTGCTGTAAAAAGTGTATTCATTCTCTTCATGCTTGCAATTCTCTGATCAACCATCAACCAAATAAAAACACTTCTATACTTATGCACACTCCACCTCACCATGTAATTCAATTATAGAACACAAAGTGGCAAATGCTCCAGGAGCTCCCTGGAATCCCAATCAGAACAATGGTTCTTGTGTCCTTGGATCCTTTGTTAAGTCATTCAATACCAGTCATTTACAACCTCGGGAGTCCCTTCATGCCCCAGCGAGGGCAACTACTGGGTCCCAAATCTCCAGAATTTCTTACCAGGATAGGCTGAGCCCTCTTGGCTGAGAAAGCCAGTTTCAGCACTAACTCGGTGCTTTTAGGAGGCATGGATCATAGATCAAAAAAAGGGGTAAAAGCATTCCTCAACTAAACTTTTGGGGTATTCTCACTCAGAAGTCTCCCATGACCTATCAAAAATTTAATTTCCCAAACAGAGGGGCTGGGTTTTTTTGTTTTTTTTTTTTATGTCAGCAGTATATTCTAAAATCAAAAGAGAGAGCAGAAATTGAATATGGGCAATACTACTACTGCAAATTCCTTAAATTTTTCTACATTATACAATGTTTGGAGAACACAGTTCTGTACGTTATTATATAGTTACAAATGGATAATATATCCACACATTATTTTTATATATATGTAGATATATGCACATTACGTATGTATATGTTATATATAAATCACATATGTCTACACCAGGAGCCATGAAAGAGTGCTCACACCAGCACAGCTCAGGGTGGTAAAAAAAATGGTAAAACACACAAATGTCTGTCAACAGTAAAGTCAGCGAGTTAGTGATGGGGCACTCAAGTGACGGAATAGTAGGCAGTAATAAAATGAACTGACTAAAGCTCACAAACCCATCGCGAAGCAAAAGAAAAAAGTCGCAAAAAATATGTGTAGTATGACCCCATTTATATAAAGTTGAAAAACACACAAAACCCAACAATATAATATTTAGGGATATGTGAATAGACAGAAAGGCTATGAAGAAAAACAAGGGAATGCTATCACAGAAGTCAGGATAGTGTTTGCCTTGGGGGGAAAGGAAGAGAACATGTTGGGGAGGGACATAGGAGGCTTTCAGATGCAGGCATTGATCTGTTTCTTAACCTAGTGGAGACTTCATGAGTTGCTTTGCTTCTTCTTCTTTAAATTGTGTGTGTGTGTGTGTGTGTGTGTGCGTGTGTGTGTGTGTGTGTGTGAGCCTCTCCACTCTGACATATTTTACAATATTACATATATAGCAATGCACAGTGATGCTTCCATATAAGTTACAACTTTACAAGACCACCCTTACACACTAGAATAACCTGCAACCAAGGCATGGCTCACACTCTGGGGTGTATGAGGAAGGAAACCGGAGAATGACCAAGAAAGCAGCAGTTCGTGTCTCCTGTCTCAGGCTCACTCTGGAATATACGCTCCCAGTGTGGGATAGGTGCTGGAATTAGTAGCATTATTTAGATGGTTTTCGCCTGAAAGGTTTTAGCAAGATTTCTCTAAGTTCACTCTACATATGAGAAACCTTCACAGTTATGGGAGCGCTGGTCCGCATAGCTGCTTAGACAGCCACCTGTGTGCATAGGGGCCCAAGGTCCACTTGCATTCCCTGCTGGGCACAGACTCAGGATCTCTCCGTGACCTTTTCCCTCCAATGGCAGGTACTGCTGCCTTAAGCCAGTCATACTTACATACATAATAAACTCAAATGTTCATTTCTTCCCTTTGCCTTGTTTCTACATTTTCTCTTTGCAGTCAGATACCCGTAGCTTTCCAGAAAACAGCTCACTGAGGGCTGGCACGGCTGTCTTTATATTTGCAGCCCTGGTCTAACACAGGTGTTCGTTCTGCGCTGTGGTACTCTTCACTGCCTGTCTCGACGTGCAGCTGTCCCTTAGGCCTATTTCTGGATGACATTGTCCTCCACTCTCTTTGAAGCCCTTCTTCTCATTCCTGCCTATTTTTTCTCTCCCTTGTTTCCCCTGGTTTCACTTTCCCACTTCCTGTAGCCCTAATCAGGAATCTTCCGACCCCGAGTGGAGTCTGCCCTCTTTAGCCTGTGCCCCCTCTCATTTACTGAGTCCTTACTCTGTGCCAGTTCAGTATGAAGTGTTTTCCATACCTTAAAATTCAATTCTCATCAACCCACAGAGCAGGTGTTATTATCCACCTCTTACAGAAGAGGGTATTAACATGCAAAGGGGTACAGGAATTTACCCACCCAGGGTATCCTCCAACCCAGAGCTGACTAACCCTAGAATCCACCCCACTCTCCTGCTTCTCACCACTTGCACAGAAAGTGGTGCCGTGCCCCCAACACTCTGCCCTCTGCCCTGGCTGGCCCTATACAACTCTCTCCTCTGCCATCAAGATCTACCTGGCTCGCCATGAAAACATCAGGGGAGGGGCCAGCAACAGGCACTCCTACCACGGCTCCATCTTATGCTGACACCCGCCAGTCCCAACCCCAGGTGATCTGCATCTTTTCTCAGATCTGCCAACACTGTACAGCGTCTTCCTAATGCAGACACAGTGTCTCCAAGAGCCAGTGTTTCATTTCTTGAAGAGAATGAACACAGCTTTTAGCCTTGGTCCAGTCTATCCAATCACCTCAATTTCTCCCAGTGGCGTGGTCCTTTTCCTCCTGATACAGTGTCCAAAATAAATCCAATTTCTCTGCTGATCTGAAGCCCACATCAAACTCTTTTCTTCCAGGCATGTGAATTACCACAAATACGTCCCTTGGGTTCATCCCAATTGAGCTACCTGACACTCAGCGCTGACAGCTGCGTCTCTTAAAAAGAAAAGGACGTAAGAATGGAGCTGCTACTCTGGACTTAATTCTGACCAACAAGGGAAAACAAATTGGTAAAATAGAAGTGACGGGAACCTTGGGAGAAAGGGACCGTGTCATGTTGGAGGTTATTATTGTGAATGAAAGAAGCATTAGATGCAGTCAGACATGTCACTTTTGAAATGTAGGTTTCAAAACATTCGAATCGGTCGGTCTGGTGCCATGGACAGACTCTAGAAGAAGAGTGACCATATTTCCAAGCCAAAAATCAGGACGTGTCACAGGCCAACAGATTCTATACTGCAGCTGGTGCAATGGGCATTCTGAGGAAAAGAAGTCTAGATGCCAAAACAATGATTCTAGCACACATTTCAGTAGTCCATGGGAATAACAGGACAGATTGTCTAAAATACTGGATGTCTGAAATTTTATAACACTGGAACTGAAAGATGTTGGAAGGCCATACAAGAAATTCTTGGGATGCAATTATAGTTAGTACCATTTAAAAAGACATGGAGACATCTACAGAAATCAAGGCATCTGCACAGGGAGCTCTTTGATGAATACAGATTTCAAAAGGATGCCAGGGGGTGGGGGTCGAAGGAAGGTGATAGAAAAAGGATGACTTGGAAAAACAGAGGAAGCAGCAGCTCAAATTAACTTAAAGGAAAGAAACATATTATAAAAGCTCACTAGGTGGGTGGGCTCCAGGCATGGTCTGAGAGAGACACTTCCTGGGATCTCCTCAGTCCTGCCCTCCCTTGTGTGCTGGCTTTACCCTCAGGCTGGATGAAATTGGGTAGTACAGTCATCCCTAAACCAATCACTAGTGAGAATTGTTTCAGAAGAGGGTATTAACATGCAAAGGGGTACAGGAATTTACCCACCCAGGGTATCAAATTATAGTAGAATCATCACCTAGGATATAACGAAGGTTGAGGAATCAACCAGAATAATCAGTACGGATGGGCACATGGCCAGGGAGAGATACCAGAGTGGCATATACTGAGAAGAACAGTATCTAGAGGTCACAGCCGATCATGAGCCGAGGTGATATTGGAAAGGACAACCCCAGGGTTCTCCCAGATACATTATGAGTAGGACAAGGAAGCACCCTGCTCGAGGCAACCAATGCAATGTCAGTCAAAGACACAGGACAGGCATTGACACTCAGTCCCTGCTTTGCCTCAGTCTTCATCAGAAAGATGGAGCAATTATTGGTCAGAAGACATCGGCCAGAAGATAATGTGAGATGAGAAAAGCATTCCCAGACAGTCTCAATGAGTTCTGGGGTTTAGATTCAGGCCAATTTCATCACAGAGCACTGAAAGAACATGCAATTGGGCAGATGTGGCCTCTAAGTGTATATTTAAAGATTCAAAGACACATTGTCTATTTTCCTAAAAAACTTCAGGAAAAGACATGACCCATTAACATGGGCCACCAACTTCACTTTTCCCATTAATTCTCTTTCACCAGCAAATCCTCCCTCTCTCTGCATCATTCCCAATGGCTTACAAAAATGCCCCTGTATCTCCTGTTCCTTAAAAACCTTCATTTAGGGCGCCTGGGTGGCTCAGTCGTTAAGCATCTGCCTTCGGCTCAGGTCATGATCCCAGGGTCCTGGGATCGAGTCCCACATCGGGCTCCCTGCTCGGCCGGAAGCCTGCTTCTCCCTCTCCCACTCCCCCTGCTTGTGTTCCTGCTCTCGCTATCTCTCTCTCTGTCAAATAAATAAATAAAATCTTAAAAAAAAAAAAAAAAACCTTCATTTAGTCTTCTCTCTTCTCTTCTATCCTCTCCTGTCTCCCCCTCCTTCCCTTCCTTCCCTCTTCCCCCTCCTTGTTGCTCCCTCTCTTCTCCTCTCTCCCTTCCCTTGCCCTTCCCTCTTCCCTCCTCTCCCTCCCTCCCTCTCCCTAGCTCCCTCTCCTCTGACATCCTATATGGACATTCTCTAGGATTCTATACTGCTCTCTACTTTCATCTCTCCATATTCTCTTCAGTCCTGTGTATACAATAAATATGACAAAATTTATATCTCTAGCCCAAACCTCTCTTTTGGACTCCAGATCAATACACCCAATAATAGCCCAATTGACATATCATTTGAATGCCTCACATATATCTCAAACTTCACATTTATGAAGGAGATCCCTTCTTTTCTCCCCTAAAATTATGTATTCTTCCTTCTCCCCCATCATTGTAAATGCAACCCCATTTACCCAGTGGCTTAAGCAAGATATCTGGGACATTATACTGACATCTAATCAATTAGTAAGTCTTATCATTTTACTTCCTAAATGCATTTGGAGTCTGTTTACTTCTGTCAATTCCCCATGTGAACTCTCTTGCTCAAGCCACTTTCTTTCATCCAGATTAACTCAACAGCCGCCAACTGGTTCCCCTGCTCCAACCCAAGTCCTCGTATAATCCATTCCGCACACAGCAAGCAGAGTGAGGTTTTTAAAATGTAAATCAGATTGCTTTACTTCCTTGCTCAAAACCTTTCAATGATTTCCTTTGCATCTTGAATAAAATACAAACTCCTTATTGTGGCTTAGCGAGCCCCACATGCTCTGACTTCAGCCAACCTCTCGGTGGAGGGAAGGGCTCAGGCAAACCACACGGTGCAAGCCAGAACTCCACAGGCAGAGGTCCAGCAGCTGTACCACGGAATACTCCAGTGGATCTTCACCCCAAGCTGTGCCTAAGAAAGGGACACCACCCCCTGTGAACTCCGCCCCCTTTCTCTAAGGCTTTTGTGAAAGTAGGCTTGAAGGAGGTTGGATACCAGATGTTCAGGGGAGTTGCATGCTACTGCTGAGATAGCCTGCAGCCCAGGGCTGATGGCTCCTGGAGGTCAGCACAGCCTTCACACTGAGGGGAGCAGAGTCACCCACTAGATGGTTGCCGGCAGCGTGCGGTGTGGCCTGATGGTCACTCAGAGTTAATCCTGCTTGTCTCCCCACATGCTCCCACTGTTAGCCTTGGATGCTCCTCCTTGCTCCCACTGCCCCAGCTCACCCAGCCTCCTTTCAGTTCTTCAAACCCACCAAGCGCCCCAGCAGGAGTTCCCCACATGCTGTGCTCTCCCGAATTTCCCAGATAGCCGGCCCCTTGCTATCCCTTCATGAAGGACCCAACATGTCACTTCTTTGAAAAGCCTTTTTTGGAGGCTTCCATTATTCTCTACTCTTGTGCCTTATTTATTTCCTTCATAATGAGTTTCACAACTTGCGCTTTGTATTTTATTCCTTTGTTTCTCTGCTCAGAGTCTGGCTCTCACTAGATTGTAAACTCCATAAGGGCAGGAAATGTCCTATATGTTACAAAATGACAATAATTAGAGAGAACTTTTTAAATAATATCTTTATTTTACAAAATTACCAGGACCTGTTTGTATCACCCCTTATTATTTGTATTAAGATTTTCACTGATCCATTAAATTAAAATTTCCAAGAACCACAAGGCTAGATTAAAGTACATTTTGGTATATTTATAACCTGGCTGAAAGCCCTAGCACACAATAGTTAGTAAATTGATTGATGTAAACCTATATGGAGAGGCATAAGGAGCTTATGGTCAGGAGACATTTCTTCTTCATCATTATATCCCCAATGTAAGAAGGTTGCCCAGCAGATATTAGGTATTCAATAAATATTTGTTGAATTAGTGAGACTAATGAGGCATGGCTCCTAATGGCATGCCTCAACAACCTCTCTCTACCCTTGTCCTGTTCAACAGTTTTATCAATATTGACCCAGTCCTATTTAATATTTTTATCAATAAATTGAATGAAGATAATATAAAACTGGGAGGATAACACAGTGAATGAGAAATCAAGATTCAAGATCTTGTCAGTTTGGTATAATGGGCCAAAACCAACATGATAAAATTAACGGCCTTCTTTTAGCTTTCAAAGATAAGATACACAGAGCAACATGTCAGGGATATGCTTTAATGAGTTACCTGAGGGAATGAGACTGGTAGATGGAAAAGCTTGAGGGTATAATGTGTAAGTGTGACTATAAGGACAATGGGATGGGTAGCTGAGTGCCACTGGTTTGTTAAAGAGCAGTGACAGCTCAGTGTGCTTCACCACCCATTCAAGAAAAAATGTGAAAGCCAGAGGGTTTCCTTGGTAGCATTTAAGAAAACCCTAACTGACTGCAGCAGCTGGGCAAACAGAGGGGAAAACCAGGCTTAGGAGCTCAACAAAAGAAGGTCCTAACAGGGAAGACAGAGGACCCCAAGACTTGGGATGTGGGGTATCTGAATACTTACATTTGAGGATTTTGAACTCCCAGATTCCCCAGAACCTGCTAGGCATGCAAAGTAGCCCACTCTGTTAGAACAAAGTGAATCCCCCTTGCTTGAAAATCATGCAACAGCCTCAGATGAGACGGGTGCCTTCAAGATAACGCTTGTCCCTCTCAGGATCTACCACCACCCTTCCTCCTACCAAGCAGACCACTAACAAAGATCAGATCACATAACCAGCAGAACACCAATTAGACATCCATTCTTCTGATGGTGGTGGATGAGCAGGTCCTGGCAAGTACTTTGAAGGCCTTAGTAAAATACATGCATTCTACAGAGAGATACACCTTTCTGAGAGTCAGTAAAGTTCTTATGGTCCAGGGATTTGGGGCATGCTTGACTCCCTCAAAAGTAAAGGACAGATTACATAAGTGTCCCTAACTAAGAAAGACTTCTCTGAGTTCAGGAGACTGCCTGTTCAATCCATTTACTGGGTGACACAGAAGGTGGCCGGCTGAGTGGTGCCCAGAACAGGAAGGGACTCTACAGCAAGGTTAAGGCTTCGGTGCCTGCAGCCTTTGCTACTGGGGTTATATCACCCAGTAGAAGCAAGACCAACAAGAATCCTGAAGAAACTATTCCCAGAGGAAGCGAACTTACCATGAGAAGCAAGTGGATCTGAGTGGTGCAAGAGGTGGACCCTAGGGGATTCTGTCATGCTCCACCAGCTTCCTTGTTCATGCCAGTTGTGCCTCCCCACCAGCTGCTGGGTATATCAGTTGCTGAGAGCTCACAGCTGCATTACTCACTGGGACTAGCCCTCAGCCATAGGAAACTGAGTCATCCAGAGACCAACCCAATGGGCCAGTGATGGGCTGGAATAATGAGGGAAAGCGAAGGTTTAGCCCTTTTCCCTCAATGCAGGACACTTTTGAAGGGCCATCCCACTGCAGAGCTCCATGTGGAATCGGCTCAGACCTCGGCTGCGCCCACATCACAGGTCAGCTTCCCTCTGCCCAATCCCGCTTATCTCCCTTCCTTAGAGGTGTTACCTGAGAATATGCCAATAAACCTTCTGCAGGCAACACTCCACCTCAGTCTATTTATAGGGAACCCTATCAAAGGCAACAGTATCTATTACCTTCTCTATAATGATGATTATATCACTCCACTTTCCATCTGGTTTACTATGATTTCTTGAAGCCACTATGTCATTGTTTTCATTTAGTGTCATCCTATTTTTATTGCTTTTAATGTGGCTTTCATCTCCATAATGTTTCTGTTTTATCTTCCATTTTTCTTCAGAAGCTCCGCTAACTTACATGCCATTTCTTTCTGTTGTCTTATTTTTTTTCTTCAAACTATCTACTTCTTTTTGAGCTCTATTTTAGAGACATTATATTGCCTGTAACTTCTGTAAGAATCTGGAAACCTATTCAGACTGGACCACATGAATTTGTATTTTTGTGAGTCAATAATGGTCAAACATCAACAATTTCATGTGCTTGGACCTAATATTAATCTGAAGTTTTTGTAGTTTTTTTGCTCACTCCTCCTGACATGTATGTTTTTCATCTACTTGTAGCTTTTTTATTCCTCTCTACTCTACCCAATCTTTATTTATTATTCCTATACAAAGATTTTGTATTTGTTTTTTAAATAGAATAATAAAGTATATGTAAATGAGGTTAATTACTTGCTAAAGAGTAATGTAAGTGGGGAAAAGAGCTTTTAAAAAAATCAGTGTAATTTACACACATCAGGTGCCCTCAAAGCAGAGACTAGAAAGGCAATTCTCATGCAAGGGACCTGTAAAGGAGCGGAGGAGGTTGGATAGAGCAGAGGATGGAGTTTCAGCTGGAATCCCATCTCAGCCTGATCGTGGGGCAGGAATGGTACACAGAATAGTCCAACACGAGGTTTCCTCACATTAGTCCATTGGTTAGGAGCTCGGAGCCCCACCCCGCCCCAGGGTTAGGGTGTAACCTCCCAGGTATCTCTGGATGAGGCAGCTCCTCTTATGTTGTGAGAAATTCTCTGGAGAAGGGCACCTGTGGACCATAGCACCCAACACTCCCAGCAGCTGCAGAATGGAAGCATGGTCCCAGTAACAGGATCTGGGCTTTCTGGGCCATCTCCTCTCCCTTTCAGCCCGCTGTGTTTTAAGCAGTCAGCTGGGATAGGCAGCCAGGTCATCATTAAGCTGGTCATGGAAATGACCTGCCATCTCTTTCTCCTTCTGCTCCCCTTGCCTTCCCTTCCTGCAGAGTCATGCAGCCTGCTCTACATCTCCTAGGGCCAGGTCACAACCTTGGGGTTCATTGCTCTAACCAAAGGATCCTTGTCTTTCAGGATGGAGACACTGGTCTTCGGGGAAGTCTGCATCCTGCACATAGCCCAAGGTGGCAAGTGTCAGCTTTCAGCTTACTTACTCCTCAGTCCAGTGTCCGTTTTTTGATACTTCATACTTCGTTGTGAGGGGTTGGAAAGTTTCCTTGCTTTATTAAATGTGGTCATTTTTTTTCCTATTTTCCTTTTTGTGATATTCTCAGGAGCTTGGGGAAGGTGAATGGCAACACTTCACAATCTGAAAAAGGAAGTTTCTCCATAGATATTTTTCAAACTTTTTTAATTGGGAAATGTATCACTTACAAAGTATATGTAAAGTTTAAAGTATAAAAGTAATATAATAACAAAATGCAGCAACCTGTAGCCATTACCCAAAAATAAGAGCTAGAATGTAATTGGTATCATGGGGTCCCCTTGTATGGCCCCTCTTCAATTCATAGTCTCTTACTTCCTCCCCAGGGAGACTACTACTTTGAATTATGTTCACCATTACCTTGCCTTGTTTTATAGTGTTACTAAATATATCTTTAATTCCTGAACAAAATAATGTTTAGTTTTTCCTGATTTCACTCTATATAAGTAGAATTATACCCTATTTATTCTTCTGCAAATGTTTCTTAGGCTCAATATTATCATTCTGAGATTCTTGCATAGGGAACACTGAGCCGTAATTCACTCATTCCCATCACTCTATAGTATTCCTTTTATGAGCACATCAAAAATGTATTTATTCATCTTGCTGTCGGTGCACATTTGGGTTGTTTCCAGTTTTGTAACATTAAGAACAATGCTGCTGTTAACATCCTTGTACCTTTGTCCTGATGCACATTTGCAAGAATTTCTCTAGACCACATATGTATGAGTGGCAATGTTGGATATCCTACTTTCAACTTTACTAGGTAATGACAAGTTGCTTCCCAAATCATCTGTAACCATTTATTCTCCCACCAGCATTGTAGGAAAGTTTCCTTGGCTCTATACCCTTACTAATTTTACTTAGTATTTTCAGACTTCTGATTATTGTTTATTTAGGCAGTAAGAAATTATATCACAATATTATTTTAATGTGAATTCCTTGATTCCTATAGAGGTTGAGTATCTTTTTATATGCTTATTGGCCATTCCACACTCTGTGGAGCAATTTCTGCTCATATCCTTTGTTCCACTTTCCTTTGAGCTGCTAGTCTTTTCCTTATTTATTTACGTAAGTTCTTTATTATAATCCGGACCCTGAACCGGTGTCAGTTATGTGTACTACAAATCTCTTCTCTCAGTTTGTTGCTTGTCTTTCTGGTCTCTGTTGTTTTCTAATAACTAGAAGTTATTAATTTCAATCTACCCTCCTTTTGCAATCTTTTTATTTATCATTAGGGTTTTTTGTGTTGTCATAAAGATATTCTTTCACAGTTTCTTCTAAAAGTCTTAAGGTTTTGCCTTTCACATTTAATACCTTAGTCCATCTGGAATTAGTTTTTGTGTATAGTGTGAAG
Organism: Phoca vitulina; assembly: GCF_004348235.1. Taxonomy (NCBI): domain Eukaryota; kingdom Metazoa; phylum Chordata; class Mammalia; order Carnivora; family Phocidae; genus Phoca; species Phoca vitulina. The sequence continues at coordinate 1,569,920 of NW_022589756.1, forward strand.
TGGGAATCCATTTTCATTGTTTTCCATCTGGATAAACTACCACATATTGAAGAGCCCATATTTTCCCCACTGATTCACTCTTTCACCTATCAGTTTCCACACATGCATGGATCAATTTGTAAGATTTTTATTACATGTATCCCTATGCCAAAAGCACATTCCTTATTTTTATAGTATTAGCATTTTATGTTGTTATTTGATAGGGCAAATATCCTTCTCCTCCCTTGTTTTTACTTTTTGGGAATGCACTGACTCTTCTTGACCCTTTGTTCATCCTTATAAATTTTATAATTAATTGGTGAAGTTCCATGAAAATCCTGTTAGGATTTTGATTGGAATTCCATTGAATATATAGATCCATGTGGGGAGAATTGGTATCTTTATAATATAAGTTATCTTATCCATAAGCATGGTATGCCTTTCTGTTTAAATTTTTTGATGTCTTTCAATAGTTTCACAATTTTCTCCAAAAAGGAAATTGTAGAATAGTAGTTAAGAGCACATACTCTGAAAACAGATGTTGCATTTGAATTCCTACTCTGTATTAACCACACAATATGGACTTACATAATCTCTTGGTTATCAGTTTCCACAGCTGTAAAATGAGACTAATTTATAGCACCTACGTCATAGCATTGTTATAAGGATTACATAGGTTAATATAAAAGGAATGTTTAGAATAGTACTAGTACATAGTCCATGATAACCGCTATGTAAGTCTCTGCTCTTACTATTCCTAGATACATTATGTTTTGTTTTCCTACCATGAATAGTATTTTTAATTGTGTTTTCTAATTCCTTCCAAAGTATACAGATACAATTGATACTTGTATTTATTAAAACCTGACAACCTGCTAAATTCTCTTTTTAATTCTATTCATTTTTTACAGATTATTTTGAGCTTTTTATCATATTATCTGCTAATAATACTGCCTCTTCCTTTCTAGTCCTTATGCATTTTTCTCTTGATTTATTTCATTGGCTAGGGCTTCCAGTATATTATTGATGTAGTAATGGCAAGAATCCTTTCTTGTGTGGTATATATATACAATGGAATATTATGCAGCCATCAAAAGGAATGAGATCTTGCCATTTGCAACAATGTGGATGGAACTGGAGGGTGTTATGCTGAGTGAAATAAGTCAATCAGAGAAAGACTTGTATCATATGACCTCACTGATATGAGGAATTCTTAATCTCAGGAAACCAACTGAGGGTTGCTGGAGTGGGGGGTAGGGGGGGAGGGATGGGGTGCCTGGGTGATAGACACTGGGGAGGGTATGTGCTATGGTGAGTGCTGTGAATTGTGCAAGACTGTTGAATCACAGATCTGTACCTCTGAAACAAATAATGCAATATATGTTAAGAAAAAAAAAAAAAAGAAGAAGAAGAAGATAGCAGGAGGGGAAGAATGAAGGGGGGAAATCGGAGGGGGAGACGAACCATGAGAGACGATGGATTCTGAAAAACAAACTGAGGGTTCTAGAGGGGAGGGGGGTGGGAGGATGGGTTAGCCTGGTGATGGGTATTAAAGAGGGCACGTTCTGCATGGAGCACTGGGTGTTATGCACAAACAATGAATCATGGAACACTACATCAAAAACTAATGATGTAATGTATGGTGATTAACATAACAATAAAAAATTTTTTAAAAAAAGAATCCTTTCTTGTTTCTAACTTTAAAGGGAATGCTTTTAATATTAACCACTGAAAATAATGTTGGCTATAAATTTCAGGTTGCTACAGTATCTGGCTAAGGAACATTCCTTCTATTCTGAGTTTGCTAAGACTTTTACTATAAGTAATTATTTTTATCAGATGTTTCAGTTTGCTACTGTGGTAAATTAAATCTATATTTTTTTAATGTCAAACTAACCTTGTATTCCTGGAACAATATACATTTGGTCATAAAGTGTTATCTTTGGTTTTGGATTCACTTTTCTAGTATTTCGTTTAGGATGTTTACAGAAAAAGCCATGAGTTAAATTGGCCCATAACTTTCCTTTCTTATACTGGCATTGTTGAGATTTCATATTGAGGATATGTTGGTCTCTTTTTTGGCTCTCTAAAACACTATGTAAGTTTAGAATTATTTGTTCCTTGAAAGCTTTGTAGAGCTCACCTTATTGATAGAACTGTCTTGTGACTGGTGCCTTCTTTGAAGAAATGTTTCTAAATGTTGAATCAATGTCCTTCGTGGCTATAGAATCATTTCTTCTTGAGTCAATTTTAGTGATTTTTTATTTTCTTAGGAATATATGCAATTTGTATGAGTTTTGAAATTATTAGAATAAATTTTTTTATGATATCCTCTTATTACTTTTTAATCTCTGCTGCCTCTGTGCATAGTTGATCTTCTCATTCCTAATGTTGTTTGTTTTTTTTCACTGTCATGCCTGATCAGTCTTGCAGAGGTGTGTCAATTTTATTAGGACATTCAAAAAAGAAATATGTACCCTTGTTGCTCCTTTCTATTGAATCTTTGTTTTCCATTTCCTTAATTCCTGACCTTTCCTTTACTATTTCCTTACTTCTTTCTTTTTTTGAAAAAAAGATTTTATTTATTTATTTGACAAAGAGATAGAGAGAGAGCACAAGTAGGCAAAGCAGCAGGCAGAGGGAGAGGGAGAAGCAGGCTCTCTGCCAAGCAGGGAACCCAACGCAGGGCTCTATCCCAGGACCCTGAGATCATGACCTGAGCCAAAGGCAGCTGCCTAACCGACTGAGCCACCCAGGCACCCCTTACTTCTTCCTTTGGGTTTTTTCTATTATTATTTTCTACCTTTTAAAGTTGGATGCTTAGCTGCTCATTTTTTTTCAGCTTCTCTTTCTTTATAATAAAAGTATTTGAGTCCATAATTTCAGCTGTAGGCACCAATTTTAGCTGCATCCCAAAAACTTTGATTTATAAAATTTTCATTATTGTTTTTCTACTATATATTCATTATAGAATTTCTTTAATTTCTGTTATATATTCTTATTTTTTATTTATTTTAATGCAATTTCATTGTTGCCTAAGAATATTTGTTAGATACAGATTCTTTTAAATGCATTCAACCTAGTACTTAATTAATTTTTTATAAATTGTTCTATGTGTGTTTAAAAAGAATGTGTATTCCCCAATTATTGGTGCAGTGTTCTACATACATCCCTTAAATCATGCTTATTAAATATGTTGTACAGATCTTCTCTGTTATTATTGATTTTGATCTGCTTGATCTATCAGTCTCAGAGAGCAGGGTGTTAAAATCTCCCACTTAGATGGTAAATTTGTCAATTTGTCCTTATAGTTGAATCAATTTTTGTTTTATATATTTTGAAGTTACACTATTAGATACATTCAGATTTAGAATTGTTACATATTTATAGGAAACTGAAGATTTTATCAATGGATAGTGAGGGTTTTTTTAAGATTTACATATTCTATTTGATTTACATTTTTATTTGAGAGAGAGAGAGCTGGGGGGAGGGGCTGAAGGAGAGGGAGAATCTCAAGCAGACTCCCCACTGGGCACAGAGGCTGACAGGGGGCTGGACATGGGACTCAATGTGGGGCTCAATCCCATGACCCTGAGATCATGACCTGAGCTGAAATCAAGAGTCAGATGCTTAACCGACTGAGCCACCCAGGCACCCCAAAATAGTGAGGTTTTTTAATCTCTAAAAATGTTTTTAGCTTTAAAGGCTATTATATCTGAGATATATATATATATCTCAGATATATATATATATACTATTTTAGCTTTCCTTTAACATTTGCCTGGTGTATGATTTTTTTCTCCTATCTTTTCATTTCAGCCTTTCTATATTGTTGGATTTTGATATGTATCTTATAACTGGCATATATCTGGACTTTGCTTTGTTTTGCTATGCTTTTATTTTTGTTTTGGTTTTTTTTAAGTTTTTATTTAAATTCTAATTAGTTAACATACAGTGTAATATTAATTTCAGGTGTACAATATAATGATTCAGCACTTCCATATATCACCTGGTGCTCATCACAAGTGCACGCCTTGATCCCCATCACCTATTTCATGCATCCCCCACCCACCTCCCCTCTGGTAACCATCAGTGTGTTCTCTAGAGTTAAGAGTCTGTTTCTTGGTTTGCCTCTTTCTTTTTTTCCCCTATGCTATGCTTTTCAATCCAGTTTGGTGGTCTTTATCTTTTAACTGGAGCATTTAGCCCATTTACATTGATTGTGATTTCTCATACATTTGGGTTCATTTTACCATCTTATTATAAACTTTAAAAAAACTTATTTCTTCCTTCTTTTAGATTAACTGAGTTTCCCTTCCATTCCATTTTTTCTTATATTGGTTTTAAAAGCTATTTACTCTATTTTTATTCTTTTAATAGTTGTTAAATTTGTTACATTAAGTTTAACAAATTAAATTAAATTAGATATTAAATTAAAGTGAAAAGTTAATTGTCTTAGTTTGAGCTCCTTGATTAACAGAATCTAAGACAAGGGCTTGGAGGCAGATAGCATATTTGGCAGGCAACCTAAGGAAGCAGGAGTGAGACAATGGGGAAATAGGGAAGAGAGAAAGCCCCTATAAGGGTCTTTATCAAGGTCTTTGCCATGGCCAATAGAGTATTGATTCTGCCAGGTTTCTGAGGAGCATGAGAAATGAATTCTATAATTAACCATCTGAATGATGGGAAATGTGGGCAGTTATCTATAACCTTCCATTCTTCATTGGCTGGGAATTGCCTCCAGTGGCAATAACTCACCTGTCCTGCTCTTGCACATGGGCCTGTTGGTCCTCCATGGCTTTGGAGAAGTCCTCACAGCACAGAGAGAGATGGAGCATCATGCATCAGAGGCGGGATTCTGTCAGCACGAGTTTGTGGTCACCGATGACTGTGTACTACAACTGTAGTGTCTACTACATAAATTATTATCTTTATTAATTCTCTCAAAACCAAGGATCTTAGGATGCTTTAAATCCAATCACTTCCATCCTGACTTATATGTAATGGTCCAGGATTTTTACTGATTTTTTAATTCCACAAATTAGGCATAGTTAATATTGTTTTATACAGTCAATATTCATTTAGATTTACCCACTTACCATTTCCTTAGCTCACCAATTTTTGTAATATTTTAGGTCCTCCTTTTGAAATCATTTTCCTTCTTCCTAAGAACTCTCAGAAATTCCCTAAATGAAAGTTGTCAGTAAACACTCCCAGTGCTGGGTTATCTGAAAATTTCCGTTTGTTCTCCTCATTCTTAAAATAAGTTTTGTTAAATATAGTATTCTGTGTTGACAGTCATGTTCTTTCCAAAATGTGAAGAGCTAATTCCCCTAGTTTCCTCGTTTGATTGTTAGCAAGAGAAGTTACCTGTCAGCCTAATTTTCTTTCCCCTGCAGTAGTTTGTTCTTTGTTCCTGGCTGTTGTTAAGATCTCTTTTTCTTGGCATCCTGCAGTTTCACTGTGGTGTGGACTTAATGAACTTAAACCTTGGTGTCTCTTGTCAAATTTGCAAAGTTCTCGGTCATTATATACCCCAGTGTGGCCTCTCCCTTCTTCTTTCTTTTGTTGCTCTCTTTTTTTAAATTCCAATAAGAGAAATGCTGGATGTTCTCACTATGCCATCCATGGCTCTCAAACTCTTTCTCAGATCTATCTTTCTGTTCACTAACCCTCTCACTAAGTTTTAACTTCATTTATAAAGGTTTTTCATTTTTAGAATATCTATTTGGCTTCTTTTTAAATCTCTCTGATCTATTTTTATAATCTCATGATTTGTTTTTTAACATACTTTTATTTAATTCCAAGGATGTATTAAACATCCTAGCTTTAAATTCTCTATCTGCCAATTCCAATATCTGCAGTCTTCATGGTTCTAATTTTGTAGTTGGTTGTTTCTGCTGACTCTTGCTAGTAGTGGTTTGTGAACCCATGTGTGTATTGATTTTTCATTGTGAGTTCATGCTCCTAAGATCTTTATCCGAGGGAATTCTCCAGCCCTACATCTAGAGTTCTTCTCCAGAGAGTGTTTATATTTGTTTCTTCGAAATGCCTACAGGCACTACTAACCTGGGACTATTTAAAACTAAATTTTCAGAATACAGTTTTTTAGGTCACATGTAATAGAAATTCAGACACCAAATCTACATGATGGAGAGTTTGTGGATAAGAGTTCTCAGGGGAAATATGTTCTTTTACTCCATAACACCCAGAGCCTAAGGGCATATTTTCTCATCATCTCCCTTTGTGGGGTGCATAAGGTTTTAGGTCACCCACTGAGGGACCCCAGGTTTATGTATGGGTATTCCCACTTTGTTTAGACCCCAGCCCCTTTCTCTTATTTCCTGCATGTGTAATCTAAAAGGACACATGCCCACTCCAGAGCTTAGATTAATTCAGACTTTCTTACACCTGGTCTCTGAAGAAATCCCTTGCTTTCCAGCCAGCTCATTCATGCATTTGAGACACTTTTTAAATCCAGCATGTTTCGATAAGCTATACTAAGGTGAGTTCTTCTAAACATCTTTTCTCCATTCTTGCCCTCCACAGACTTCATGTGCCAGGTTTCTTAACACATAAACTTAACACATAACTTTCACACATAAACAAAAAAAGGTTAATATCCTTTCTAATGTGCTATGGAGGGTCACAGGACCTATGTGTACCCAAGTTACCCACAGTCCTGAAATTCCTACCATCAGAGACATTCTTCTTTGGATCCAGACACTAATCTCCAGAAGGGCTACAGAAATTTGGGTTTCCTGGGTGGAATGACATCTGAACCATTGATACCTGTTCACCCAGCAGACATTAGCTAGCTCTTACTAGCCGGACCTCCACACAATATTTAGGTTAGGGAAGACAAGGAGAAGGCAGGAAAGCTTTGGAGCCTAATGCAGTGCCTAGGGAACAAGTAGGGGTGGGAGATAAAGGACAGAGACACATGTTAGTGTTGCAGGTGGGAGGCTGGATGGCTAGCGGGTAGCCTGAGTTCTCCTAGAGAAACTGAGAGGAGACTGGGGAAAGCAGCAACAAGAGATAAGTTAGATGCTAAATATAAACCATGGGGGTCTTTACTAACTTGCTAAAACCTAGCCCTAACCCTAGGAGAAATACAAATGAAAGAAATGAGCAAAATTTGCATGTTGCACATTTCAGCCATAGAATTAACTAGTCTGATTCAATCAGATGAGGAAGCAGAGCCCAGACAGGTAATGATGTTTGTCTAAGATCACACTATGAGAGCTCAAGCTTGGGTCTTCAGATTCCTAATTCCTAATTTTTGTCTCCCCCAACATATCCCATGATGTGTTCTATACAACTAGTTCCAGAAGACACTGTAAGGGCTACATGAGGAGAGAGGTCAATAGCCAGATATGATAGGCAGACTCTGAGGAGGACAGTGTTAGTTAGGTACGTTTCGGAGGATGTTTCTTCTTTGGAGGATTTTTTAATCCCTTTTAATATGCAACTCTGTTCTGTGATGCTCAAAGATAAGGGTGGAGAATATAGAGTTTCCTAAACTTATTTGACTATGGAGTCAGTTTTTTAACTGAACATCCCAAGGAATAATGTTCAGCAGATAGCAATTTGGAAGATGTTAGGCTATGTCATCCCGCTCTTTGAATTCTGTAACTCTTCCACAATGTTGGGTGAATTCACGACAACAAGCATTTAGTAAGCACAGGCCATGTGCCCAGCACTGTGCTGAAGCAGCAGAGGATACCAGGATGAGCAAGGCTCCCAGCCCCAGGATGCTTATATTGTCCTAACAACATTCAGATACATGTAAAATTAATTGTAATCTTGCACAGAATATGATAGGTTGCTTTTGAAAATTACAACAGTGTTTTGGGGGATGAGAGGTTGCAAACATCACAAGTGGACAGAATCTTCGTATCACTTCATCACTTGGATGTCTGACAGATACCTAAAGGGAACTTCTCCAAAATTGGGCTTCTAATATCCCTCCCAACCACTTTCTTACACGGTCTTCCCGTCTTGGTCAATGACATCTTTCGATTTGCTCAGGCAAAAAACTTCATAATGTCCCTTGACCATTCTCTTACCACCACACCTCACAACTAATCCTTCAGCAAATTGTGTTGGCTCTACCCTCAAAAGCATTCAGAATGCAAACACTCACCACCACACAGGCCTAAGCTATCATCATGCCTCACCTAGATTACTGCCATAGTGTAGTCTCCTCGCTTCCACCTTTGCACCCATATGTCCTTCTGCAACACGGCAGCAGGTATCATCCCTTCAAAACCCAAGTCGGCTCCTGTGGTCCCTTGGCTCAAACCATTAGACTGGCCAGCCATTCACCCAGTGCAAGCACAAACACTTAAAGATGACCTGTGAGGTCATAAATGATTTGGCCCTATTACCTCTTTGGCTACCTATTACTGGCCTCCCCCTGAATCTGTTATTTTAGGCACCCTGGCCCCTTCCCACTTCCTTTGACTCTCTAGCTACATTCTTACTTCTGCACCATTGCGTGAACTGTTTCCTCTCCCTGGGCCCTTGTTCAGTCAGATGCTCATATGTTCTTTCTGTGCACCCCCTTCAAGTCAGCATTTAAATGCCATCTTCCAGTAAAAGAACACCTGTTTCAAATTGTAATCTCCACCTGATCCCTGGCATTCCTTTCCCAGCTTTGTTTTTCCTCATTTATCTAATTATTCATTTGTTTATTTCCCCACTAGAATATAGGCTTCATGAGAGCAAAGATCTTCATATATTTTGTCTCCTGTTGCTTCCTTAGAACATAAAGCAGTGCCTCACACATAGGAGATCAACAAATACTTGTTGAGTGAAAAATGAACAAAACGTATTGTCGGTGTTGAGAGAGAGCCCTAATGAAGGTTGTGGTATTTGGGAAGAGTCTTGGAAGAAGGAGCTGAGGGACAAGAATACTGACAGAGCTCTCAGAGCAGTTACATCCTGGTCCAGCTCGGCCAGTGCCCAGTATCTCTATCTTGGGCAAGTTACAGCCTTCCTCACCTGGGCTTTGCTTGGTCATGGATTTCAGGCTGGGACTTGCAGAGCCCTGAAGTTCCTGAGAGAGGCTCCTGGGTCTGGAGAAAAGAAGGAGCATGTGGTACCACCTCATTTCCTCCAGAGCAGCTTTGCTCTTCTATTTTGGACATTTAGCGTTCTGCGCAAAATTTCCTTTGAAGGAGTTGCACTGCTAAAAATGAAAGGCTTGAAAACCATTGCCCTTGGCGATCTCTGAGGCACCTGACCCTTCTGGGACATGGGGAGACCATGTGGACAACCCAGGCCATAGGATGAGGGTGGTGAAAGCCACCTTGCCTGAAGGGGAGCCCTTTGGATCAATCTAATCCAAAGTGGGTGGGGTGAGGCCACACTTACAGTAAGAAGCCTCTGTTAAGAATCCAGAATTCTGGCATGGCCAGCTGATCTCCCCAAAGGCCAGTGTGGGAGACCTGCAAAGCTAATATTCCAACAATCTAGTTTAGTGGGTGAAGAATGGAGCAGACAGCCCGGCCTGGGAAATCAGCAGGTGTCAAAATTCAGTCCGTGCAACTTTCTGGATAAATTCAGAGCCCAGGATTCCAGCCTCACACTAATTAAATCATAAGAGAAAATGATAGAGTGAAGAAAGAAGATACTGGAGTAGCTGAAAGCTGCTGAAAGTCTGTGCTAATGATAGCTGATTCTACATCAACATGAATGCCTTCGGTTAACAGGAGAAATGTGCTGAAGCAAAGGCTTTTGTCAGGCCAAACACATCTGTGAATAATTGAACAATATTCATGTCGAAGAGTCAGCAATTTATCACCAGCTTGGCCTCTACTTTTAGAAGGAGTGAATAACTTTTTGAGTGAGGAGATTAAAAACATGTACACACAACACACACTCGCGCGCGCGCACACACACACACTACTCTTGTTGCAAAAGAAAAGTTCAGAATCCAACAAAGCTTGTATGTGACAATTTGAAATCATCTGAATTTTATCTTTGCAGGATTCAGAATCAGATGTAACTAACTTGAACGCTCTACGCCCGGTCCGCTCGGTCCTGCCCCACGCGCCCCCGGGGTCCTCGGGCTCCTGGGTCACTGCACAGGCCCTGGAAGGCTCTTCTTGTGGTGAGGAGCTGTCAGGCATGCCCCTGCACCTCACACCTCACAGGGGGCCGCTCTCTCCCCAGCCCTGAGGTGGCCAGAAGAGCTTTAGGAGCCAGGCTGTGAAAATCAAATCAATAACAAGAGAAGAAGCAGGGGTCAAAGCAGAGAACCTTAAAGATAGGCAAAAGCATGGGGAGGAGCCAGCATTGGCTGGTAAGAAGCCCGGGACCAGGAGAAGGACAGTGACTTGCAGAGCGGTCAGCAGCTTGAATTCCTCGGACCTTCCAGACAAAGGGACTCACACACCCTCTGCAAGCCAGGATGCCCACACACGAGAGGCTTGGAAGCATCGAGAGGAATGGAATTGCTGACCTCCTGAGCACTGCAGTCCCCCTCATCCATGGGGAGTACGTTTCAAGACCCCGGCAGAGGCCCGAAACCAAGACAGTCCTGCACCCTGTATACTGCTGTTTCCCATCCGCCTGATAAAGAGTAATCCATAAATTAGGTACCATAAGAAACTAACAACTCATAACACAATTGAACAATTATAACAGTATACTGTGATAAAGTTACGTGAATGCGGTTGCTCCTTCTCCCAAAGATCTTCTTGCACTGTATGCGCCCTTCTCATGATGCCAGAGATGACCAGATGCCTCGGGGATGAGACGAGGGAGGGGAGGGGAATGGCGCAGGTGCTGTGACTCCGCAGCAGGCGCCTCCCGACTCCCTGACGATACACCCAAAGGAGGACCACTTGCTTCGGGACCTCAGCTGACGGTGAGTACCTGAAGGTGCAGAAAGCAAAACCACGAAGGTCGGGGGGGCTCCCATACCCTGCAGAGCCCCAGCGGCAGGCTGTGCGGTCCGTGGACAACTGGGTCCTGTAGCAAGGCTTGCGCCGAGGCTCCAACTCCAGAGCCAGAGGAGAAAGAAAGGCAGCCCGCTCTCTGTAGGTATGCATGTGTGTCTACGTGTGTGCATGTGTGCTTCTAGTGTGTGCCTGTGTACGCCTGTATGTATTGTATGCATTTGTGTGTCTACGTGTGTGCATGTGTGCTTCTATGTGTGCATGTGTACGCCTGTATGTATTGTATGTGTGTGTGCGTCTACGTGTGTGCATGTGTGCTTCTATGTGTGCATGTGTACGCCTGTATGTATTATGTGTGTGTGTCTACGTGTGTGCATGTGTGCTTCTATGTGTGCATGTGTACGCCTGTATGTATTGTACGTGTGTGTGCATCTACGTGTGTGCATGTGTGCTTCTATGTGTGCATGTGTACACCTGTATGTATTATATGTGTGTGTGTCTACATGTGTGCATGTGTGCTTCTATGTGTGCATGTGTACGCCTGTATGTATTGTATGTGTGTGTGCATCTACGTGTGTGCATGTGTGCTTCTATGTGTGCATGTGTACACCTGTATGTATTATATGTGTGTGTGTCTACGTGTGTGCATGTGTGCTTCTATGTGTGCATGTGTACGCCTGTATGTATTGTATGTGTGTGTGCATCTATGTGTGCGCATGTGTGCTTCTAGTGTGTGCCTGTGTTCGCCTGTATGTATTGTATGTGTGTGTGCAGCTACATGTGTGCATGTGTGCTTCTATGTATGCATGTGTATGCCTGTATGTATTGTGTGTGTGTGCATCTATGTGTGCGCATGTGTGCTTCTATGTGTGTGCATGTGTACACCTACCTGTATGTATTGTATGTGTGTGTGCATCTACGTGTGTGCATGTGTGCTTCTATGTGTGCATGTGTATGCCTGTATTATTGTATGTGTGTGTGCATCTATGTGTGCGCATGTGTGCTTCTATGTGTGTGCATGTGTACACCTGTATGTATTGTATGTGTGTGTGCATCTACGTGTGTGCATGTGTACGCCTGTATGTATTGTATGCATGTGTGCCTATGTGTATGTGTGTGTTTAAACATGTGTGCATATGTATGTAAATGCCTGTTTATGTCTGTATGTACGTGCGTGGGTGTGTTTTCATGCGTGTCTGTGCATGTGTGTGCATATGCATGTGTGTGCTCATGTGTATGTGTGGGTGCATGCATATACATGTGTGTATGTACGTATGTATTCATATCTTTGGTCATTTGTCTCAGAAGGTCAGAGACAACTAAATCAGACCTCAGGAGGCGGAAACTGCCTTCCTCCAAGAGTGATTCTGAGCAAAGGACAAGGGATTGATCTATGTGATTGCCCATCTTTGCCATTTGGAGGTTGGAAGCTACCGCAAGCAGAGCCCTCTCTCATGTCGCTCTCCTGCCTGGCCCTGCCCTCCCTGACCACCAACTTACAGACAGTTTCCTTCCAGATGCACACCTGGGCCATCCTCATACCCAGCCACTAATGAAGCTCCACCTCACCCGGAGGGAAGGACGAGAGGCCAGGAGGAGGGGCTGAGCTCCAGATGGGAGCTCTGTGATGGGAGAAAAGTGAGTTGGCAGTGGCTTGCTTTAAAAATGAATCCCAGGTGGGGGTGGCTCAATCAGTTGAGCAGCCGCCTCTTCATTTCAGCTCAGGTCATGATCTCAGGGTCGTGAGACTGAGCCCCACATTGAGCCCTACGTTGAGCCCTGCACTGAGCCCTGCATGGGGTTCTGCACTCATCAGGGAGTCTGCTTGAGCTTCTTTCCCCCTCCCCTCCCTCTGCCCCCCACTTGCACTCACTCTCTCTCTCTCTAAAATAAATAAGTAAACAAAATCTTTAAAAAAAAGTGAATCCCAGGAGGGCGCACAGCTGTGACTGGGAGGACCCTGAAGCCCCCAAGTCCTTCATTTAAATGCTGCACCCCTGAGCCCAACCCCAGCCCCAGGACTTTCTGCTGCTCTATAAGAAAGGCACCAACATTAGTGGGTTTCCCAGCCTCAACACCTCAACAACTCCATGCCCGTGCAAAATCAAATTAAAATAAAGAATTCGTCTCAAACACTGTGTGGTCTTAGACAAGTCACGCTTTTTTTCTGGGTCTTTAGTTCCCCAGCCACAAAATGGGACAAGTAGTTCGCAAGGTCCCCCTCTCGAAATCATCAGTAGTATGATGACAGGTGCACATGGAGGAGTCAAGCCCTATGCTCCCTCCGCCGCCCTGCCTGCCCCATCTCAGCTGATGGGCAGCTTTCTGAACAGTCACCCAGGAGCAGCCTCAGGTCAGCAGGCTTGGGTCTCTCTCCTAGGCCTTCTTTGAGGCCACTTTCTCCCCCAACCCAGCTGTTCAATTCACCAAACTGTGGCCAGCACTGCATCACTTAGGGCAGAGGCAAGTGACATAAACTGTGATGGAAAGGAGAAAAACAGAATCTATTACCATCCCCACCTGCGAAGTCTGAGCGTTGACTAGCTTCCTGCCTGGACTCATCCAGGGCCTCCAGTGATGTAACCAGGACCCTGTTCATCATCCGTCACCCTCCCCTTCCTTTGTTCAGGGCTCACCAGCACACAGGCTCTTCCGTCCAGGAGGCTAGTTGGTCGCTACAGCCCCTCTGTTCTTACTGGCTCAATTCCAGGAGCACAAACAGGGTTTCTCTTCCGGGAGCTTCCACAAAGGCCCTAGATTGGAGCTGAGCAGATCAGTCGAGGTCAGGAGTCCAGCCCTGTGAGAGGGGAGACAGGGGATGTGGCAAAGTTTGGGTAGAGGTGGATGCTGTGCTTCCTGGTACCTCAGGAGAGCTGGGAACCCAGTGTAAACAAGCAACTGCTAAAGGGAGAGATGGAGCTCGTTATTCTGGGATTCTAGTAATGCAACTTTGCATCAACATGAAGTGAAATGTCCCCCTCCACTTTCTCTCCCTTCTTTGTCTCCCCCATCAGGGGAAGGTGTCATAGCTACGAAATGAGGCTTGGAAAATGGAGCTCTACTTGATTAGTGCTGAAGAAGTAGGTCCGAGTCTCTCAGGAAGAAACATGGGAGTCGGCACACACAGCATCACCAAAGAGCACACATGCGCGTACACATGCGCGTGCACACACGCACACACACACACACTGCCAAGTGCCTGCTGCCCAGCAGGGCTCACCTACAGGAGCGCCGCCATTGCTCATCGCTGTTCGTACTGCACCCAGATGGCGTGCCTCTGCCCTGGGAGGCCTGGACCCCAGGAGCACCACACTAAAGGCTTCACTGCCCACCCTCCACCTTCTGGCTCCCCCGTCCTTCAGCACTGTCCCTCACAGCCTTCCCTCCTACCCCCAGGCAGGGCTGCTCCATCTCCTCCAAAGGCATCTGCAACTGCAGGCGAGTGAATCAGAACATCAGACGCCTCCTCTTTGCCCAGAAATCTCAATTTGTTTTCCTGCTGAACATTACAGTTTGTAAATAACATAAAATAAATATATGTTGTTGTTGTTTTACACTTAATACCATGACAGCTGAAGAAAGCTGGAAATGGCAGTCTGCACCAGGCAGGTGGTTTACATTTGGAAAGGCAGGGGGGAAAAGCAGAAAACACATTGTGGCAAGTCGATGGCAAGGCTAGAGGGGGTCACGGTCACTCCCCGCTGACGGCCCCTACCAGCCCAGGGCTCCTCCTTACCACCTCAGCTCAGATCCCCCAAAATGGAGTTTCAGACCTTCTGCCAACAGAATGTCAGGAGACAGATTGGATGGATGTCACCCTTGTCCCTTCCTCATGGGCCAACACACAAATTCTCTTTCCCCCATCCCCGCCCCTCCCTCTCTCCCCACTCAAACCATGTTCTTGATATTTCCACTCTTCCTGCCTAAAATGCCCTGTCTCCTTTACCCCTTTGAATCCTATCCCTCCATGAACACCCAGATCCAGTGCCACCTTCCACAAGAAGTTTCCTCTGCCCTCCCAAGCCCAGGAGAGCTTTTATCTTCAGAACACCAGCTGCACCTTCTGTGAGTAGCACTCACCCAAGCCTCACCGTGCTGGTTCTCCCAGGACTGGAATGCGGCAGGTAAGAAGCAGGAGAGCCTAGACAGGCCACATGTAGTCCCACCAGCTGGGTTTGAGTGTTGGCTCTGCCATTTGATAGCTTTGCACACTTGGGCAATTTACTTAACCTCATTGTGTCTCAGTTTCCTTGTCTGTAAAACGCTGAGGATGATACATCATTACCCAGCTGCTCAGGTTGCTACAAGGATTCAACGAGTGACCGCCTGTCAGGCACTCAGAACAGCACCTGGCATGTAAAATAGTTAGCATGTCCCCCGCAACACATGCTCAATACATGTTTGTTGAATGAGCATCTGCTGTATACTTGGGACAACAGCTTTAAGAAGCCAGGGACATGAGGTTTGCTGTGGTGTGCAGGCCCTTGCAGACCCAGGCCCAAGTGAACCGGCCTCGCTCCCCTTCCCCTTGAGGACCTGTGCATCTTCCTTTCTGCCTCGTAGCCCCACTGCCTCTGGGAGGAAGGATGGTCCTCACGATATTCATTTTGTAAGTTGTTTTCTCTATGCGCACCTGGGCTGTCCCATCTCAAGCCCACAGAATGGCAAATGCACTTTTAAAAATGAGCAGGCTATCTGTGGAAACAATATTCATGACATTCAGTAGGAAAGGCAGGAGGTAAATGATGAAATTAAAGATATTCATGGCGGGAGCCAAAGAGCAGAGAAAGCGTGGAGCAGTGCACACACGCTGTGGCCAGGCTCGCAGGGCGGGTCTGCCTGAGCTCTCCAGCATGGACACATTGCAGGGATCGGGCACAGAGGCCATCCGGGGGGCAGGCAGACGCACTGGAGACATGAGGTGAGGGAAGAGGGCAAGCAGGGAGAGACAGGAAAAGAGGGGAGGTAAGCAGTAATTCTCAGGCAGAAATTTGTGTTTCAGATTAAGGGTCAGAAGGGAAGAACCTTCCCCCTTCTTTCTCTTCCCTACAATTAGGTCTTGATAAGACAGAGTTGCGTTATCACTTGAGTATGGGAAAGGAGATGGTGGGCAGGTAACTGGGAAGCAATGAACCTGAGTTCCTATGTGATTGTAACGAAGACTAAATTAGTTGTGATATTTAAAACACCCAGAGTACATGGTTTGTTTTAGTTCCATGTTCTCATCAGCATCATTATTGCTGCCACTTATAAAGCTGACACTCGTCCACCCCGGAAAGCCGGCACCGGTGGGGGGGGGACGCAGGTGAGCAGAGAGAGCCCCCGCCCCATGATGCTGGAAGATGGAGATGGGTCCATCACTGGACAGGTGAGGTGGGAAGTAGGAGCCGGAGCAGGGGGCCGCTAACTCTGCCCAGGCCAGAACATGTGAGTCGGTCTTGGGGGGTCATTGTGCTTCTTCTGTGCCACCCAGGGCTGGGCTGGATGAGTCCTGCGGCTCCTGGCTGCGGCATCCTGTGCCACTCAGACCTGCAGGGGAGACGCGAGGCCCCGGGGGGCAACACACTGCAGCCCCCCCATTGCGGCTTCACACTCAAAGCCAGCCTGAGCTGCCCTCGACCTTGGGTGAGGCTTCCGCTTATCAAGGTCGCTTTAGAACTTCTGCCTTCAAATTGTTTCCGAGGTTCAATCAACTTTCACATTCATAATACAACAGAGATCTACAGGGCCACTGAACAGAAAGCGTCTGTGGCTTTTCATTTCCTGGCATGATTAGGGGGATAATCACGGTGACTGGAAAAATAATAAAGCCGGAGTCTGATGTGGGATCAAAGCAGAGGGTCCGGCCACACACACAGGCCTGGAGCCGCTGTGACACTCGGGCCCAAGCCTTCCCCAAAGGGTGGGGAAGGGAGAGCCCTCGCGTCCAGCCCGCAGTAGCCTGCTCAGCATCAGCACCAGCTGGACTGCCGGGAAAATCCGTGTTGGCCCTCGGGCCCTCATGCTGGGGAGGCAGGGAGCTGAGCCCTGGCTCCGGGGGAAATGCAGACACATCTCCTGAAAAGGGTCGAGGAAGTGGCCATGGGAGCTGCTGACTGTCACCTGCCCCTCAGAACTGCCCCTGCTGCCAGGAGCAGCCACCCCGCCCAGGCAGCTGGGGACACACATAGCTAATGGGTGCAGGGAAGCGGGGCTCGGTCTGGCCACCATTGAACCAAAGGGTTCTTTTTTATTTTATTTAAATTCGATTAGCCAACTTACAGTAGTACATCACTAGTTTCAGATGTAGTGTTGAGTGATTCATCAGTTGCGTATAACACCCAGTGCTCATCCCATCACGTGCCCTCCTCAATGCCCATCCCCCAGTGACCCCATCCTCCCACCCGCCTCCCCTCCAGCAACCCTCAGTTTGTTTCCTAGAGTCAAGAGTCTCTCATGGATTTTCTCCCTCTCTGATGACTTCCCATCCCGTTTTCCCTCCCTACCCCCGTGATCCTCTGCATTGTTTCTTATATTCCACATATGAGTGAAGGAAACAAACCCAGGGGTGTGAGAGAGCAAGCTCAGGAATGGAACCAAAATAGAAGGCGGCTGTCAGCTCTGACCCTACTGGCCAAGAGCCTGTGTCAGACCTCCGTGTCCCCATCTGCCTGATGGAAGAAGCCTTTCCAGCCCTGCCTCCAGGAGGTCCAGCAGGGGAGGAGGCAGAGACAAAGGTGAACTCTTCCTCCTGAAGGGCTTCAGGGCCTGAAAAGGCCTCCAGCTGGGCAGGCCAGGCGGGGCACACTCAGAAGGAGGAACTGGGAGGGTAGAGCTCCTAGGCAGAGGCGAGCAGCTCATTTGGCCCCTGAGGCACTGCACTGGACCTTGCAGGTGTAGGAGACCCCTGGAGGCCCTGCAGGGGGGAGCCCCAGTGAAAAACACAGAGTCTGCTCCAAGGCCTGAGGGGAGCGCTGGGGCTGCAGTCCAGTCCCTGCTTTGCCCTGGCACCGAGCCACTCCCCACGCGTCACTGTGCAAGTAAGAGCCCAGCACAGTGCCAGCCACACTAGCTCGCCAGGTAGTAGTTTCCTCTCCCCTCCCTTCTCTGGGCCTCAGGCCTTGCAGTTTTAAAATGACGGGATTATACCTTTCTGTGTCTGAGCCCCTCCGGAATGTTCATCCTAAAGTTCACTGAGGAAGGTGGTATTCTCAAAGGGCAGAACTATGAGCTTTTTATTGCAATTTTTAATTTACATGTTTCTCATCCCCAGTGTGATTTCAATGAGTGGAAGGATTTTGTTTTAGTTATCTCAATACTGCCAACACTTAGAACATCACCTGGTAACCATAGTACAAAAGGGCTACAGTCTGGATTAATGGATGAGTACCCTCTGTATGCCAGGATTTAAAAAGCTACCACCAACTCAAAACTCACCCAGATTCATACTGCATGCTGGACATCCCTTCAACATACACAAACAAGAAAGGATGTGGGATTGGAACCCGGAACCTGGAACCTGGAACCCGGAAGCCTGGCTTCCAGCCCCAGCAGAGTAACAGCTTTCTAGATAAAGCATATATGGGAGTGTACACTGAAATCTCCTCCCCTCCTATCAGGAGAGAATCTGGAGATCAGAGAAAAACTTTGCACATGATGCCGTTCACCCCAGATGGCCCAGAGTTCATACAAGAATATTCTGTAACGAAAACCAAGCCAGGATGAAAGGAGAATGTGCCTCAAGCAAAACAAGGTCGGGGTTGTTATTTCTCAAGGATGAGGTACACATTAGCTGGTTTTCTCCTAGATCAGAGGGAGAAGTCCTCATGTAGCCTAGATCAGGGGTTCTATCAAGAGGATTTATTTTCAAGTTCCCTTGGCCTTCAGGAATCCCCTGAAGGACACCACAGTGGCTTTGCAGTGGAGATGCAGGTCTGAAGCTGAAGCTGCTGAGGCTTCTCTCTGGTTTCTGCCACCTACCCCCCTTCTAAAGTAAGCAAAGGCTGAGCCACGGGAGACCCGCTGGGGTTTGCCAGAGCCTAGGATAGCAGCGCATGCAAGACACAGGGTTTGGGGCTGGGATCTGGTTGGGGGTGGTTGGTAAAGGTGGGGGTTGGTGGGGCAGAAGGCCAGGACCCAGACGGGGAGGGTTTAAAAAGAGGATGTTTGAGGAATAGAAGAAGACCCTAAAATAGGGGTGGCTGGGGAAAAGAAGAGCCTGCTGGGACAAGGATGTTTTTATGAGAAAATCCCACCATTTATGAAATAAGGGAGCAAGTTATATTCTAAAGCCTACTATCATAAAATAACTGCTTGGGTTTCCACTGGAGGCCAGGGTGCACCCTGCTTGGGGAGGCCAGATGGGGCAGGATTTGGACAGGAGTAGCCTGCTCCAGGTCATGTGATGGACACAGGCCTGACCCATTGCTGATCTCCAGGCAGAAGGTGTTCCTACAAACAATCCTCCCAGCCAAGAAGGGAGGGGTCCTAAAAGGGGCTTCACTGTACGTTTCTTCCTTTATAAACTGTGGATAAGTAACACACTCCACGCACGCGAAGTGTAGGGTGCATGTGATTAAGGTACAGGGAAGAACTTTATAAACACAAAGGCACTAACAAATAATTGGATAAACCGTACAACATACTAATCACCTGTTTTCTGTCTGTGCCCACCAGAAGAGAGCAGTCTGTGACTCTAGCACCCACTTAGCACAGACCTGCATGTAGAGATCAATCATGCCTTCTGTGCATAGCTTTGACTGTGTTTTTGCACCCTACACTAGAATTTGTGGAGAAACAGAAGTCTGAGAAGCCCAGTTCTGGAAGAGTATTGGTGTTCCTTTATTCTCTTCTCCATTAACATCCTCTCCCTTCTGGCTCCCAAATTACCCCCAGATAGGGACTGTGTAGTAGACACAGCTACGTTAAGGCCTGTATTAGTCAGCTAGAGCTGCCCTAACAAAGTGCCACAGACAGGGGGCTTCCACAGCAGAGATTTATTCTCACAGTTCTGGAGGCTAAAAGTCTAAAATCAAGGCTCTGCAGGGTTGGTTTTCCCGAGGCCTCTCTCCTTGGCTTACAGATGGCTGTCTCCTCCCTGGGTCCTCACACGGCCTTCCCTGTGTGTGTCTCTGTCCTAATGTCCTCTTCGTATAAGGACACCAGTCACATGAATTAGGGCCCACCCTAGTGGATTCATTTTACTATAATCATATCCTTAAAGCCTCTTTCTCCAAATACAGTCACATTCTGAAGCATTGGGGTTTGCACCCAGGGATGGGGGGGACACAGTTCTGTGCATAACAGAGCTGATCTCTGCTGTCAGTAACTCCGAGAAGTCTTTCCTGAGGGGAGCCTTCTGTGTCAAGCCGGGTGAGGAGCTCCTCTGTGCTGCTTTACCGCCCAGCCTAGCTCCCCTCTCTCCTCACCACTATCAGAAAGGCAGGACCCTGACTCTTCATCTCTGGACCCCGGCCCCTTGCACAGGACCTGAGCAATAGCTGAGCCCAATAAGTTTCCAGGGCATAAATGAATGATTAAAGATCCACCAGGCACTTCCTTGGTCAAAGAAGAAAGCCATCCTCCAGCTTCGTTTAGAGAAGGACCATTCCAACACATACCATATTACAGATGAGTAAAGGCCAGTTTTATTTCTTGCTCCCTTTTATTGCATGATCGATAAGTTCTTAAAATCCTTAAAAATAAGCTGCAGGGCAAGGCGAAGGATCAGAAGAGTGGAGAAGAGGACAAGTCTGAGGAGCCCACAAGAAACATTATTTATATGATGTTAGCATTACAAGGGATATCAATATTAATAGCAATATTAGTGCCAAAAAGCATCAGCCTCAATATTTTGCAGCTCCTTACAAACACCTTTAATGGATGATGACAGACGGGCAATTTCAGGGTGAATTGGAATGGGCTGCTCTGGGGGCTGAGAGACGGGAGGCAGCACATACACTTCTCCTTCAGAGGATCAGCCTTCAACCACTGCCCTGGTCTTCAGCACACTGTGGGCTGGTGCAGAAGCTCAGGCTGTGCCCCGGATGCCCCCACCCACCAGGGTTGCAGGCCCAGGGGTTCCCTTCAGAGGCTGGAGGGTAGAAGGAAAAAACTATCAAGTGAACTATTAATCTTGTGAAGGCTGTGCCTGCCTGTGAGCAACGTGCTGATTACAGGCTCAAGGTGTGAATGGTGGCCCATCCCACTTGAAGCAGGAAATGTGCTCCTGCAAAAAGTGATGTGGAATTTGTAATTGCATCCTGCTGTAATACACCAGGGGGCTTACCCTTTAAAGAGATCCTTTGGCATAATCATTTATATAGCCAAGAATCCTTTTGTGAAATGAATACAGGTGTGTTCTCCCGTAAGCAAATCTAACTTACAAATTCAATTTAATTCAACAAATGTTTATTGATTACTTTTTTCCGTATGCAGGGCATCATGCCAGTGCAGGTGATTACAAAGATATTTAAGACATGATCCTTGCTTGCCCTTAGGAAACTCATATTCAAACAGAGGGAGACAGACAAGTAAACAAATACCTCTAAGTGCTGCAGTGAAAACTTTCTGGGGATCAAAATAATCCTAACAATTCATTAATAATAGAATAGTCAAGGAAAGCTGCAGAAAAGAGGGGACAATTGGAGTGGGCTTTGAAGTTTGAGTAGGAGTTCACCGGGCTGGACTATGGCTGTGCCCAGCATGTTGAGGAACTAATGTTCCTACATATAGAACACACAGCCTGGTGAGGGAAGGATCATGAAGGAGAAATGGAGGGAAATATTTTGGACAGATAGCATGCTCTACACTGAAGGATCTGATTTGGCCAGACTCCAACCTTTATTCCTCACCCACTTAGCTATTGTACCTAAGAGATCACCGCGGGATTTTTGTAGTTAGCAAGCTCTCCTACCACATTAACAATATGACTCAATTTACAAAAAGTTAAGAGAAACACTGATTTTGTGGAGAAAGGTACACTTGTATGGGAAGAATGGTCCTGTCTGGGTGTTCACACTGAATACGGAAAGAGACAATGCTCTGCTGGAGCCCAGATCTCTGCTGCTATCCCGGCAGATCTGGGAAAGGGAGGCTTAGAGTTGAAGAGGCCTACACCACTCTGACCAGATTTGGGTTAGGAGAAAAAAAATCCACTTGAACTGAAACTCTTTCTGAATGCATCAGAGCAAAGTATATGAGGAGGTCCTGGGTCCAGCCAGGAGGGGCACAGTGTTGCAGTGAGGAGAGGGCTACCCACGGCTCCCGGCTGCCCTGACATCTGTCCCCCTCCTCAGTTTCATACCTCAGGGCTCACAGATTTCCCACCTGTTCCATGACCACCTTCCATCTACCTG
Source organism: Phoca vitulina (assembly GCF_004348235.1). Lineage (NCBI taxonomy): Eukaryota > Metazoa > Chordata > Mammalia > Carnivora > Phocidae > Phoca > Phoca vitulina. Next base: position 1,592,142 of record NW_022589756.1, read on the forward strand.
CAACCCTGTCTACTGTTTGTTATTTTTAGAATTCTACTGAGGGCCAGACAGAGCAAACTCATCTCTGTCACCATCGCTATCACGATCATCATTACCATCACCACCGTCCTCCTCCAGTAACAGAAACACCTCAGACTAGAGGATCTATAAACAGCAGACATTTATTTCTCACAGTTCTGGAGACAGGGAAGTCCAAGATCAAGGCCCCAGCAGGTCCCAAGGCCGCACTTCCTGGTTCAGAGATGACCATTTTGCTCCGTGTCCTCACATGGTAGAAGGCACAAGATGCTCACTGGGGTTGCTTTCATAACAGCACTAATTCCATTCATGACGGCTCCATCTCCCAAAGGTGCCACCTCCTAATACCACCCCATTAGGGGTTGGGCTTCAAGACAGGACTTTGGTGGGGATACGAAATAGCAATCCATAGCAATCACCATCACCTTCCTGCCATATACTTTAAAAACTATACACTCTTGTCATTTGATGACGGCAAGCACCCTGAGAGGAATGCAGCTATTACCCCCATGCTCCAGAAGAGGCATCTGTTGCTCAGAGAGGTTATTTAACTTGCCAAGTCACACAGCTAACTCTCTGCAGAGATAAAACTAGGTCTCGTGGCAACCGATGCAAGGTAGTTCCCCCCAGAGCATACTGCCTCCAATGAAAGCAAAGTCAGTTGCATACATGAGCAAAGCAGCTGGCCAGCTAGGTGGTGTGAATTGAGAGACCTTAGTAAGACCTCCTGCCACCCAATTTTTCCCCGGCTAACCAGTCACAAGGCATGAAATTGCACCATTTGATACCTGGGTATGTGTGTATGGTAAAGATAAATGACTTCAATTTATAGAGTGTTTAACTTTTGGAAAGTCCGCCTGCGTATTTTGCCACAAAACCCATCTCGTGAGAGGGCAAGGCTATCCGTGTTTGAGATGCTTTCCCCGCCGCGTGCAGCCCACGCAGGTAGAGGCGCTCAGCACTCTCATGCGAAGACGTGTCAGGATGGAGATGCAGCAGCTCCGGGACTGTCAGTAAACTCACACAAAAGAGGGTACCAAGCTCCAAGTTCATTCCAGCTTTCTGCTCTGCATCCTCAGCAAGCCGGCAGCCCCCCTCTTAGTCACCAAGTGGCTACAGCCTGCAACTCCAGGTGTCTCCCCCACAGAGCTGCAATCAGAAGGGAGACAGCGTCTCTCCATTTTATGACTGAAGCAAACGTTTCAGACACCCCCCTCCCCCAGTAAATGTCCCCTTACATCTCATTAGCCAAGTAAGGCCACGAGCCCATGTCTACCCAGTCCCGGCTGAAGAAATGCAATTTCTCTGATTGGCTTTGTCTGCTCAGCATTTCTCCCCTGGAGAGGGAGAGGGGTCCGCGAAGCAACCCCTCATCACAGTACTTGAGAAAAATCTGGATTCTGTTAGCAGGAAGAAGATGCAATGACTCCTGTATGGGCAACTAACAGTGTCTGCCACATATCCTCTCAGAAGGGAAAACAAAGATTGAGAACCTTCCAGAACTGACACCTCTCCCGGTAGCACCACATTAAACTAGCATCAGCTTAGACAAATGCAACCTTAAGCTTTATAATACTCTCAGCTATTAACACCTATGCCCCTGTATCAGCTGTCATTAACCCTATCGGATATCTGCTTACAAAAAGCCCTGTTGTCATTATTTTCTTATTTTTTTTTTAAGATTTTATTTATCTGACAGACTGAGAGAGCGAGAGCACAAGCAGGGGGAGCAGCAGGTAGGAGGAGAGGAAGAAGCAGGCTTCCCGCTGAGCAGGGAGCCCGACTCCGGGCTCGATCCCAGGACCCTGGGATCATGACCTGAGCCAAAGGCAGATGCTTAACCTACTGAGCCACCCAGGCGCCCCTGCCTTGTTGTAATTAATCCCGACAGGTTCTAAATTATATTTCTAAACAATCACAAAACATATAGAGCACAAAGCTAGGCTGGGCCTCCACAAAACAGGAACCGAGACCAAAAAGGAGCCGGAAGACGTCCCACAGTGAGTGGGACAGGAGTGGCAGGGAAGAAGGGCCAAAGCTAGTGTCCCTTCACTCGTCACCTGTCACCCAGCATTGATCCCATGTGTCCCCAGTGGGGCTGTAAGTTTGAAAAAGAAAGTGAAATGGGCACACCATGACGACAGAAAATAAGCAGCTTGCAGACCAGAGGAAATCAGACCCCAGGGCCTTTCCCAGTCTTAAATTCCTCTGTCACACAGGTCTTGTTAATGGTGAGTATTTCCACTAGTAGCACCCGCCACGGGTAGCACCTGCAAGTCTTTCTTTTGTCCCCTTCACCCGTCTGCTTTTCTGATGTTGCCGGTGTGACAGCTGGTTTCAGGCAGGGCCAACAGCAGAAGGGAGCAACACGCAGGTCTAAGTGCCCCAGCCTCATGGGGTCATGGTTCCTAATCCCATTAAATAGTAGTCTTCAGGATCTGGGAACAAGAAATCAGAATTCCTAGTAATTATTGGGAACCCCCCCAATCATAAGTTATTGTGCTTTTTTTTTTTTAAAGATTTTATTTATTTATTTGATAGAGACACAGCGAGAGAGGGAACACAAGCAGGGGGAGTGGGAGAGGGAGAAGCAGGCTTCCCGCCGAGCAGGGAGCCTGATGCGGGGCTCGATCCCAGGACCCTGGGATCATGACCTGAGCCGAAGGCAGACGCTTAACGACTGAGCCACCCAGGCGCCCCGTTATTGTGCATTTTTAAAAACACTTTATCTGTCTGTTTTTAAAATAATAAACAATTGTTTGGGGATCATAGGATTATCACAGAGGTTTTCTGTGAAAAATATACAACCAATACATGGTTGATTTTTATTATAAGCCAATGCATTATGACCAGATATATATATATGCTTCAATAATATGTAAAACTAATCTCTCCCTGATACAGACATTTGATAATCAAAAACATTAAAAGAAGGAAATAATGACAGAAATAAATGCCAAATAAAAATCACTTAAAAATTAAAAGATAGGGGCGCCTGGGTGGCTCAGTTGGTTAAGCGACTGCCTTCGGCTCAGGTCATGATCTCAGGGTCCTGGAATCGAGCCCCGCATCGGGCTCCCTGCTCAGCGGGAAGCCTGCTTCTCCCTCTTTCACTCTCCCTGCTTCTGTTCCCTCTCTCGCTGTCTCTCTCCCTCTGTCAAATAAATAAAATCTTTAAAAAAAAAAAATTAAAAGATAAGGGCGCCTGGTCAAATAAATAAATAAAATCTTTAAAAAAAATAAAATAAAATAAAATAAAAGATAAGGGCGCCTGGGTGGCTCAGTCGTTAGGCGTCTGCCTTCGGCTCAGGTCATGGTCCCAGGGTCCTGGTGTCGAGTCCCACATCAGGCTCCCTGCTCCTCAGAGAGCCTGCTTCTCCCTCTCCCGCTCCCCTGCTTGTGTTCCCTCTCTCGCTGTGTCTCTCTGTCAAATAAATAAATAAAATCTTTAAAAAAAAAAAATTAAAAGGTAATACCAGAATATTTATTTTTTAATATTTAAAAGCTACCATTCTTAAAGAAATTGTAAAACCACAAAGCATTAATTGCCCTATCCAAAAGTTTTGATCTCTTTTTTTTGTGACAAATAGTCCAGACAGAGAATTTATTCCGTCTTGTTTTGACCTTTATCGAATCAGTAAGAGTGTGTTCAAAAGCAACTTCGAGCTGGGTGTTAGGGCAACTGTTGCTTTCTGTAAGCTCATTTCTTTTTGTAATGATAAAAACCTGTTGTCTACCCAATCTGATTTTGGTTTTGTCTTTGAATTTGTTATTGTGTTTGCTAATTCAGATTTTTAAAATCCACTACTGGTTTAATGTTATAGTATTCCTGCAATAGCATTCATGTCTTCTCTCTGCATTTCTCTGTTCAAGTATTTACAAAGAACTGTATGCGACAGTGACTATTTGAGCCATAAACATTTTGAGTGGTAATGGAACAAGATAACATCCGGATCTCTACAAGTGCTCCTCACAGCACCACACAGAATCACCTGTTGAAATTGCAACTTAAGGATGTATTTCACTTCCGAAACTTATTATTTCTTGGAACACCACCCGTAAAGTATTCCATGGGTCTAAAGCTTACTAATATTTTTTTTAATTTTTTTATTGTTATATTAATCCCCATACATTACATCATTAGTTTTTGATGTAGTGTTCCATGATTCATTGTTTGTGCATAACACCCAGAGCTCCATGCAGAACGTGCCCTCTTTAATACCCAACACCAGGCTAACCCATCCTCCCCCCCCCCTCCCCTCTAGAACCCTCAGTTTGTTTTTCAGAGTCCATCGTCTCATGGTTCGTCTCCCCCTCCGATTTCCCCCCCTTCATTCTTCCCCTCCTGCTATCTTCTTCTCTTTTTTTTTTTCTTAACATATATTGCATTATTTGTTTCAGAGGTACAGATCTGAGATTCAACAGTCTTGCACAATTCACAGCGCTTACCAGAGCACATACCCTCCCCAGTGTCTATCACCCAGTCACCCCATCCTTCCCACCCCACCCCCCACTCCAGCAACCCTCAGTTTGTTTCCTGAGATTAAGAATTCCTCATATCAGTGAGGTCATATGATACATGTCTTTCTCTGATTGACTTATTTCGCTCAGCATAATACCCTCCAGTTCCATCCACGTCGTTGCAAAGTAATATTTATTTTATTTGCAACGGTGACTCACCATTAGCAGCAGACAGGGCAATGGATACTTTGCTTATGGCAAGACAGCAAGCGAGACTGATCGATGGGACTCGAACACTGTTGGCCTACCTGCTCCTGTCCAGGTTCCTGGAAACTTTGACCTTCACCTTCAACTCCTTGGGTCAGCGCTTCCTGCTCTTATTTTTTATTTAATGTCAGTGGATTCTTTCAAAGCAGTAATGTTTCTATGTCGATTGTTAAGCTTAAATTCTCGCAGGAGACTTAAATACTTTTTACTGTGTTCCCATTTTCTCAACCGATTTTTCTCAGCATTTGGAAAAACATAAACATTTCCTGTGAAATGCTAGAAAAGAATGCCCACCTAGGCTATGCCACCAGGCACAGGCTGGACAAGGATGTCTTGAGACCCTCTCCCAGAGTCCCAGACAGGAGGGCACAAGGATCCAGTGCACCAACTTCTTACTCAGTACCTCTCCTCCCAGCTGCCATCCATGGCTCCATGAGTCCTGCCCCATCTGTCCAGTCCGTTCACCCCCAAACTCACCCAGACCTGCCTACTTCTCCCTTATTTCAAATTTACCCTCTTGCTTCTCTCTATAATGCCAGCCCACACACAAAACCTCCTCTTCTCACATTCCAATTTTCTGTGCGAAATCAGTATCAGCCATGAGTTGGGGCTGATCGCCACTGTGACAATTTAATTAAAGCAATTCAAACTATAAGGTATGAATGATACATAAATGTCCACATACTGTCCTTATGATGTTGAGAAGATCACTTCATCATACTGAGCCTCAATTTTTTCGTCTACAAAATGGAGATAAAAATTCCCAGCTCACAATATTTTTGAGAAGATGAAATAATATAGGTAAAGTATAGAGCTAAGTGCTAGGAAATTGTGAGTTTTAGTCCTCCTTCTCCAAAAAGGACAATATTAAATCTTAAAGGAGGAGCTTCTGCGTACAAAAGAGTTTTGTATCTGCTACTGGAACCCTTAGGAGCAGAATTAGCTGTATTTGGGGTGTCTGCAGAGGCCTCTCTTCTCCTTCCCTAGAAGGTTCAAATTTACCAGCCCAATGTCAACTCCAGGAACTTCTCCCTCTGCAGGTTTCCAAAGTAAGAACTGGGTGGGGAAGGTCGGCCCACCAACCCAAAGCCTAGCCCACCGCCGCTGCCCCAGCCTGGCCCAAAGTAAATGCTCAATAAATGTTTGCCAAATTGAATTTCCTTCCCCCTGGATTAATCGTGGCAGCAGCAAGGATTTGGCCCCTCTGGCATGGCTCCAGTGCCCACAAGCTTCATGAGTCATGTCTTCAAAGGCCTTGCTGCCGCTGCCCCCCTTCCTTTGCCTCTGACCTCTCCTGCTTCTTCAGCATGTTTATGGACATAATTACAGCGTGCTATTGATTTCCTGACAGCCGCCTTGATGTAACTATTTTAGAGAATCAAGCTAATTTCATACATTGAGGTTTTTATGGTCTCTGGCAGACTCAACCCTAGAAGTCATTTCGTCTCTTCCTAGGGCACTCCTGACCCTTCTCAGAAACTGCTTCTCCTCGCCCCTCCTTCCCCGAAGCCCAGCTGGGCTGTGCTGCCATCCGCACCCTGTCTTCTCCTTATAGGTCCCCCCCCATTCCCATGCTCACGTGACTTAGCTGTGCAGTCGGGGAAACAGGGAGATCTTGAGGCCCCAAGAAGTCAGAGCGGTGTGCATCCAGGGGAAAAGATGGGACCCAATTTTTCCTCTAAACTTTACAGCCTGAGTCTGCCCCCTAGTTCCCTGTTACACTCCAAATGCATTCTTGGGCCCACTGAAACCCTCCTTCCCTATCTGCTATTTACCAATTTACAGTTTGCAGAGTCTTTTAAGAGACATAATCTCATGTAATTTGCATATCAATTCTCTGTGCTGTTATGTCCAGTTTACAGATGTAAAAATACAGAAAATGAGAGTAGAAAAGTAAAACAGCTTGATAATACAAAATGTGAACAATGAGCATATGAACACCCTTCACAAAAAGGCTCCCCATGGCTGTTTCTTTTCCTTTTGGAGACACAGAGTTGCAAAGCCAAGATTTAAACTCTTAGACTGCTCATGCAGTCTTTAGGTTTCAAAGTTAATTTTTTTTAACTGTTTTTTTTTTTTTTGAATTTTTCTTTTTCCCTTTTTCAACCAACATCTTATCAATCCCTTTTTTAAAAAACATTTTTATTTTTCATTTTTAGAGTCATATTCTATCCCTTCATAGTAGTTACCTGTATTTTTGGCATATATATATATATATAAGTTGTTCTCTCTTTAAAATTTTGAGATAGTTTCTTCTAACAGATCAAAATATACCCTAAATTTCTAGCGTATGGTTTTTTTTCTACTCTCCTGCCTGATCACATTCTCTCCCTTTTTTTTTTCTTTTTTTTTTAAATCCTCTTCTTTCTTTTTTCAAACAACTTCTTATCAATTCCTTTTATAAAATTTTTTATAATTTTCATCTTTACAGTCATATTCCATCACTTCATCATATCAACCCTTATTTTTGTACATATATAAGTTTTTCTTTCTTTAAAATTTTGGGAGGCACTTTCTTCTAACAGACCAAAATACACCCAAAATCTAGTGTGTGGCACTGATCTATGTACCAGCCTGATCATATTTGATCATATTCTGGTTTTTTTCTTTTGTTCTGTTTTTGTTTGTTTTTATCTTTATCTTTTTCTTTTTCTTTTTCTTTTTTTTCTTTTTCTTTTTTCTCTTTCCCTTTCTTTTTCCCCTGCTTCACGTCTTTTCTGATTTGTTTAGAGTATATTTTCTGGGGACGTTGTTACCCTGTTAGCATTTTGTTCTCTCATTCATCTATTCTCCTCTGGACAAAATGACAAGATGGAAAAAATCACCTCAACAAAAAGAACAAGAGGTAGTACCGACTGCCAGGGACCTACTCAATACGGACATTAGCACGATGTCGGATCTAGAGTTCAGAATCATCACTTTAAAGATACTAGATGGGCTTGAAAAAAGCATGGAAGTTATTAGAGAAACCCTTTCTGGAGAAATAAAAGAACTAAAATCTAACCAAGTCAAAATCAAAATGGCTATTAATGAGGTGCAATCAAATATGGGGGCGCTAACTGCTAGGATAAATGAGGCAGAAGAAAGAATCAGTGAGATAGAAGACCAAATGATGGAAAATAAAGAAGCTGAGAAAAAGAGAGATAAACAACTACTGGATCACGAGGGCAGAATTCGAGAGATAAGTGATACCATAAGACGAAACAACATTAGAATAATTGGGATCCCAGAAGAAGAAGAAAGAGAGAGGGGCTGAAGGTATATTGGAGCAAATTATAGCAGAGAACTTCCCTAATTTGGGGAAGGAAACAGGCATCAAAATCCAGGAAGCACAGAGAACCCCTCTCAAAATCAGTAAAAATAGGTCAACACCCTGATATCTAATAGTAAAACTTACGAGTCTCAGGGACAAAGAAAATCCTGAAAGCAGCTCGGGAGAAGAGATATGTAACCTACAACAGTAGAAACATTAGATTGGCAACAGACTATCCACAGAGAGCTGGCAGGCCAGAAAGGACTGGCAGGATATATTCAGAGCACTAAATGAGAAAAATATGCAGCCAAGAATACTATATCCAGCTAGGCTGTCATTGAAAATAGAAGGAGAGATAAAAAGCTTCCAGGACAAACAAAAACTAAAGGAATTTGCAAACACGAAACCAGCCCTACAAGAAATATTGAAAGGGGTCCTCTAAGCAAAGAGAGAGCCTAAAAGCAACATAGACCAGAAAGGAACACAGACAGTAGACAGTAACAGTCACCTTACAGGCAATACAATGGCACTAAATTCATATCTTTCAATAGTTACCCTGAATGTAAATGGGCTAAATGCCCCAATCAAAAGACACAGGCTATCAGACTGGATTAAAAAACAAGACCCATCGATATGCTGTCTGCAAGACACTCATTTTAGACCCAAAGACACCCCCAGATTGAAAGTGAGGGGGGTGGAAAACCATTTACCATGCTAATGGACACCAAAAGATAGCTGGGGTGGCAATCCTTATATCAGACAAATTCGATTTTAAACCAAAGACTGTAATAAGAGATGAGGAAGGACACTATATCCTACTTAAAGGGTCTATCCAACAAGAAGATCTAACAATTGTAAATATCTATGCCCCTAACATGGGAGCAGCCAATTATATAAGGCAATTAATAACAAAAGCAAAGAAACACATCAACAACAATACAATAATAGTGGGGGACTTTAACACCCCTCTCACTGAAATGGACAGATCATCTAAGCAAAAGATCAACAAGGAAATAAAGGCTTTAAATGACACACTGGACCAAATGGACTTCATAGACATATTCAGAACATTCCATCCCAAAGCAACGGAATACGCATTCTTCTCTAGTGCCCATGGAACATTCTCCAGAATCGATCACATCCTAGGTCATAAATCGGGTCTCAACCGGTACCAAAATTGGGATCATTCCCTGCCTATTTTCAGACCACAATGCTTTGAAACTAGAACTCAATCACAAGAGGAAAGTCAGAAAGAACTCAAATACAAGGAGGCTAAAGAGCATCCTACTAAAGAATGAATGGGTCAACCAGGAAATTAAAGAAGAATTTTAAAAATTCATGGAAACCAATGAAAATGAAAACACAACTATTCAAAATCTTTGGGATGCAGCAAAGGCAGTCCTGAGAGGAAAGTATATAGCAATACAAGCCTTTCTCAAGAAACAAGAAAGGTCTCAACTACACAACCTAACCCTACACCTAAAGGAGCTGGAGAAAGAACAGCAAATAAAGCCTAAACCCAGCAGGAGAAGAGAAATAATAAAGATCCGAGCAGAAATCAATGAAATAGAAACTAAAAGAACAGTAGAACAGATCAACGAAACTAGGAGCTGGTTCTTTGAAAGAATTAACACGATTGATAAACCCCTGGCCAGACTTATCAAAAAGAAAAGAGAAATGACCCAAATCAACAAAATCATGAATGAAAGAGGAGAGATCCCAACCAACACCAAAGAAATACAAACAATTATAAGAACATATTATGAGCAACTCTATGCCAGCAAATTCGATAACCTGGAAGAAATGGATGCATTCCTAGAGATGTATCAACTACCAAAACTGAACCAGGAAGAAAGAGAAAACCTGAACAGACCTATAACCACTAAGGAAATTGAAGCAGTCATGAAAAATCTCCCAACAAACAAAAGCCCAGGGCCAGATGGCTTCCCAGGGGAATTCTACCAAACATTTAAAGAAGAATTAATACCTATTCTTCTGAAACTGTTCCAAAAAATAGAAATGGAAGGAAAACTTCCAAACTCGTTTTATGAGGCCACCATTACCTTGATCCCAAAACCAGACAAAGACCCCATCAAAAAGGAGAATTACAGACCAATATCCCTGATGAACATGGATGCAAAAATTCTCACCAAAATACTAGCCAATAGGATCCAACAGTACATTAAAAGGATTATTCACCACGACCAAGTGGGATTTATCCCTGGGCTGCAAGGTTGGTTCAACATCCGCAAATCAATCAACGTGATACAATACATTAACAAAAGAAAGAACAAGAATCATATGATCCTCTCAATAGATGCAGAAAAAGCATTTGACAAAGTACAGCATCCTTTCTTGATCAAAACTCTTCAGAGTATAGGCATAGAGGGTATATACCTCAATATCATAAAAGCCATCTATGAAAAACCTACAGTGAATATCATTCTCAATGGGGAAAAACTGAGAGCTTTCCCCCTAAGGTCAGGAATGCGTCAGGGATGTCCACTATCACCACTGCTATTCAACATAGTATTAGAAGTTCTAGCCACAGCAATCAGATAACAAAAAGAAATAAAAGGCATCCAAATCAGCAAAGAAGAAGTCAAACTCTCACTGTTTGCAGATGATATGATACTTTATGTGGAAAACCCAAAAGACTCCACCCTAAAACTGCTAGAACTCATACAGGAATTCAGTAAACTGGCAGGATAGAAAATCAATGCACAGAAGTCATTGGCATTCCTATACACCAACAACAAAACAGAAGAAAGAGAAATTAAGGAGTCGATCCCATTTACAACTGCACACAAAACTGTAAGATACCTAGGAATAAATCTAACCAAAGAGGCAAAGGATCTGTACTCAGAAAACTATAAAATACTCATGAAAGAAATTGAGGAAGACACAAAGAAATGGAAAAATGTTCCATGCTCATGGACTGGAAGAACAAATATTGTGAAGATGTCAATGCTACCTAGAGCAATCTACACATTCAATGCAATCCCCATCAAAATACCATCCAGTTTTTTCAAAGTAATGGAACAAATAATCCTAAAATTTGTATGGAACCAGAAAAGACCCCGAATAGCCAGAGAAATGTTGAAAAAGAAAAGCAAAGCTGGCGGCATCACAATTCCGGACTTCCAGCTCTATTACAAAGCTGTCATCATCAAGACAGTATGGTACTGGCACAAAAACAGACACATAGATCAATGGAACAGAATAGAGAGCCCAGAAATGGACCCTCAACTCCATGGTCAACTAATCTTTGACAAAGCAGGAAAGAATGTCCAATGGAAAAAAGACAGTCTCTTCAACAAATGGTGTTGGGAAAATTGGACAGCCACATGCAGAAGAATGAAACTGGGCCATTTCCTTACACCACACACAAAAATAGACTCCAAATGGTTGAAAGACCTAAATGTGAGACAGGAGTCCATCAAAATCCTAAAGGAGAACACAGGCAGCAATCTTTTTGACCTCAGCCGCAGCAACTTCTTCCTAGAAACATCACCAAAGGCAAGGGAAGCAAGGGCAAAAATGAACTATTGGGACTTCATCAAGATAAAAAGCTTTTGCACAGCAAAAGAAACAGTCAACAAAACCAAAAGACAACCGACAGAATGGGAGAAGATATTTGCAAATGACATCAGATAAAGGGCTAGTATCCAAAATCTATAAAGAACTTATCAAACTCAACACCCAAAGAACAAAGAATCCAATCAAGAAATGGGCAGAAGACATGAAGAGACATTTTTCCAGAGAAGACATCCAAATGGCCAACAGACACATGAAAAAGTGCTCAACATTGCTCGGCATCAGGGAAATCCAAATCAAAACCTCAATGAGATACCACCTCACACAAGTCAGAATGGCTAAAATTAACAAGTCAGGAAATGACAGATGTTGGCGGGGATGTGGAGAAAGGGGAACCCTCCTACACTGTTGGTGGGAATGCAAGCTGGTGCAGCCACTCTGGAAAACAGTATGGAGGTTCCTCAAAAAGTTGAAAATAGAGCTACCAGGGCACCTGGGTGGCTCAGTCGTTAAGCGTCTGCCTTTGGCTCAGGTCATGATCCCAGTGTCCTGGGATCGAGCCCTGCATCGGGCTCCCTGCTCCCCGGGAAGCCTGCTTCTCCCTCTCCCCTCCCCCTGCTTGTGTTCCCTCTCTCACTCTGACTCTCTCTGTCAAATAAATAAATAAAATCTTAAAAAAAAAAAAAAGAAAAGAAAGAAAATAGAGCTACCATATGATCCAGCAATTGCACTACTGGGTATTTACCCCAAAGATACAAATGTAGGGATCCAAAGGGGTACGTGCACCCCGATGTTTATAGCAGCAATGTCCACAATAGCCAAACTGTGGAAAGAGCCAAGATGTCCATCGACAGATGAATGGATAAAGAAGATGTGGTATATATACACAATGGAATATTATGCAGCCATCAAAAGGAATGAGATCTTGCCATTTGCAACGACGTGAATGGAACTGGAAGGTATTATGCTGAGCGAAATAAGTCAAACAGAGAAAGACATGTATCATATGACCTCACTGATATGAGGAACTCTTAATCTCAGGAAACAAACTGAGGGTTGCTGGAGTGGGGGATGGGGTGGGAGGGATGGGGTGACTGGGTGATAGACACTGGGGTGGTTATGTGCTCTGGGAAGCGCTGTGAATTGTGCAAGACTGTTGAATCTCAGATCTGTACCTCTGAAACAAATAATGCAATATATGTTAAGAAAAAAAAAAAGAGAAGAAGATAGCAGGAGGGGAAGAATGAAGGGGGGGAAATCGGAGGGGGAGACGAACCATGAGATGATGGACTCTGAAAAACAAACTGAGGGTTCTAGAGGGGAGGGGGGTGGGAGGATGGGTTAGCCTGGTGATGGGTATTAAAGAGGGCATGTTCTGCATGGAGCACTGGGTGTTATGCACAAACAATGAATCATGGAACACTACATCTAAAACTAATGATGTAATGTATGGTGATTAACATAACAATAAAAAAATTTTTTTAAAAAGTAAGTAACCCAGATTCCCTGGGTTCAAACCCTGTCTTTCCTATAAATATCTGTGTGACCTTATGATTCCTGCAGTATCTTAATGACCTCGTATGTGAAAAGAATATAATAGTAGCACTTGATTTATAGGGATTTTGTGAGAATTAAATAAGATTAAATAAAGTATCTCATGTGATACCTGGCATATGGTGAGAGCTCAGTTTGGGGCAAGGTGGGTTTGAGGTGCTTACGGCTATTCAAGAGAACTAACCAGTGGGCATTCTTTGTTGTGGGAGTCTATCCTGTGCAGGGACGTAGCATCCCTCCTCACACTAAATGCCAGTAGCACCCCCACCCCTGGTCTTTACAACCCAAAGTGGCTCCAGACATTGCCAAATATCCCCAGGGGGATAAAACTGCCCCCCCCCCTTGAGAATCATTGCTTCATTGTATCTCATCACTTAGCTATACTGTTCATTACTGTTGTATAGCTAGAACGCACAGAATGCCATTGGATGATGCTAGTCTTGCAGTATCCTTATACTGTTGCAACTTTAGTGGGAATTCCTTTTGTGTTTCACCATCACATCTAATATTGAACTATTAGTTTGAGGTAAGTGATGTTACATTAACTTTTATTAAATTTTTACCAAGAGATTTTTTAAAATGGTTATTTTATCAAATGTCTTTAAGGCATGCACTGAAGTTTTCACTGCTTCACTGATCCCTGGATTGTTTCAATAGGATTCATAACATTAAATTATTCTTCCATTCCTGAGATAATGACTAACTGGACATGTTATAGCATTCATTTCTTAACATTGCAGTAGGTGGGATTTGGTGACATTTTATCTAAAGAATGTTATTTCCATTCCATTAACTGTTTTTTACTTGTGTTTTAATATTAGGGTTATGTTGGTTTCATAAAATAATTTTGAAAGTTTTACATCTTTTTATATAATTAGAAGTGATTAATTTCCCCCTAAAAATTACATTATTTCTTGAGATTTGATCAACTGAGCTGATCAATAACAGTAGGTCAAGAGCATTTGGGGGAAATTAATTCTAGAGTAATTTTTTTTTTTTACAATTTCTTTAAGTTCTCTATTTTAGTCAATTTTGGTGATTACTATCTTGCTATAACATTGTCTTGTAATCAACATTTAAAAAAATAGGACAGAATACAATATATTAACCTTATGAAAAGCATTTAACTTCAGTATCTGTAGTTCCATCTACTTTATAATACCTAAGTTTGCACATTTCTTTTCTCCTTTTTCTTATTGGACTTTCTGGATTTACACACTACTATTCTAATTCAAGAAAGCCTCTCTGTTTCTTCCTGTTCTGTGTGTAGTCTCTCTATGTTGCTTACTTAAATATTTAATTACTTCCTTTTTATTTATAATGTGTTAATAACACTAGTTAGCCTATGAATTTACCCTTCTGTACAGCTTTGACTTTACCCCATAAACTTTTACACAAAGAGTCTAATTTTTGCTACTTTATAGACAGTCTTATTTCTTCTTTGACCCAAAAATAAGCTGAGCAGTTTTTAGTTTCCAAGATCTCAGGTGTACCTTTTTAAAAACCTTTGTTATTTATCTATTCTTTATGTATGGTGGTCAATGTTCTACTTAAACTCTAATTTTCAGTATTTGATGAGCTTTTCTTTTAATTTTTGTCACTGTCCTGAGAATGTGTTGAAAGAAAGGTTTATTATCTGTTCACAGGATTAAAAGTTTGTTATACATTTTTATTAAATAAAATTTATATTTCTATAAATATTTATTTTTCACTTGCCTCATCTGCTATGGTCTGAGTAAAACACACTGTCATCTCTCCACAAATAATTTTTGTTATTTTCTCCTCATGTTTTTTAATGCATTTGCTTTAAATAGTCTGATATTAAATGATTTGGCATCATCTACTATTTGGTTTATGACTGCTACACTTTTATTCTGGATTTTCTTTTCCAATTCAATTGTTGTTATATTAATACTGTCATTCTTGCATTCTTATGTGTTTTCCTGATATCTTTTACCAAGCCTTTTATTTCTAATCTTTCCCTGTCAATCATTCTGTATTAGATTTATATCTTGTAAACAGCATATAGTTGACATTTATTATTTGACCTAATCCGAGTGTCTATGTATTTTAATGGGAGGGTTGACCCTTTTAGTTGTTGCCATAAATTATATATCTGGATTTATTACTGTCACTTCATTTTATTATTTCTGCCTATGGAAGTTCCTTGATTTTTCTTATTATGCTTGCTTTTTGCCTTATAACTCTCACTTTTTTAAATTTCTATTTACTAAAGAGACCATGAATTATTTTCTTTGACTTTTTTACTCAAATAGCTTGGATGGTCAAAAACATATTTTTAACTCTTTCGGTGGCTCTTCTAGGTTTTAGAAAACATTTTGAGCTTTATTTTTCCAATAATTAAGATCAAAGATAAAAAAGTGTCTATCCACTTCTCCCTTGAAGATGAGGAAACTAGAATGCTTTTCACTACTTTCTACTCTTCTTTCACCCAATTTCTTTGTTTTTTCTGGAATAAAATGGGGTATTAGAGCCAAATTCTGTTTAGTTTTTTTTTTTTTTTCACTTTTGAGAATAGCTTCTTAACTTTCCATTCTTCTTCATAGCTGTGTTGACAAGAATTATTTAGACTTTCCCCATGGCTAACTGATTCAGTGCTTCAACCAGGCTTCTTATTTGATAACCTCCCCGAGCTTAGGTTTTCATTTTGATACATCTCTCTATTGACTGGAAGATATTCTTAAGTACTTTTTTCAGGAAGGAAACAGACCTGTTACATATTCTGAACTCTTTTATTTCTGGTTATGTTTCTCTTATGTTTATATCTAAGTGACGACTAAATTAAAAAATACTTGAATCATGAACATGTTCCCTCAAAATTCTCTAGCCCTTTATATTAGAGCAAGTTAAATACTATAACAAGACACTGCCTTTGTTCAGTTAACACTTACAGAGCCCCTGTAGGGCTCAGAGGGAGCCTTCCATGAGGTGAATCAGGAACTCAGGCTCTTTCCACTGTCCCCTCGGGTCCTCTGCCATACCCTGAGCATCAGCTGATGAAAGAGCAGAGAAAGGAAGAAAGAGAAGAGATTAGCATATCTCACAGAAGATTTAAGGATCCAGACCAGAAGTAGCATGTGTCACTTCTGTCCACAACTCATCAGCCAGAACTGGTCCCTGGCCCACCTATATTGGAGGAAACTAGGAAATTATCTTCCTCTCTTTCCGGGAGGAAAGCGAAATGATTTGAGAAACACAGAGCCCTATCTGTGCCACATGGTTGCCCTATTGTTCTGGGGCATTTGCAGAGATCTTGTGAGATATTTTAATTTTAATTTTTGTACCTATATATTCAATGAAGTTGGTTTTTTTTTTCTTTATCCAGCTTGTTTGTAATACTTTATCTTTTCAATTCAAAAATTTAGCCAGTATGTATGTAGATGCAGTTCCCTTTAAATTTATTTTGCCTGCACATTTAGGCCATTTTGCAAGACACATTTTCCTCAATTATGACTTTGATTGTTGTTTCTGAATAAATTGTTCCGGTTTATTCTTCAGCAATACCTGTAATTCCTAGATTGGATCTCCTTCTCCCTTCTCCATACCTATTATCTCCTCATCACTTGCATCTGCTTATTCTTTTCCCTCTGAATACAAGGAGATTTTGTTCTCACCAGTGATTTGTGTTTTAGCAGTGTTAACTCCTGCCTTCACTACCTCCACATGAATTTTATTTATTCTATTGGAGTTAGGTATCCTTCAACTGCATTTATATTTTAGCCATCTTCTTTGCAGGCTGCTTTCATCTCAATCTGCTTTTCTTCTTATTGTTTCTTTTTCTGTTGTCTTTTTCTTGGACCCTTTTGTGACATTTTTGCCTTCTGTGTATTCATTTCCAAACATGACATAACCCAACCAGAACAGTGGTTGCCACCAGGCAGGACATTTGGTTTGCCCTTGGCCTTGCACACTGTTCAGTTGGGTAGGGTTGCAGAGTTTCAACACAAACACCAGATGGTAAGGCTCACCCTTCATGTCCTAGCAGTACTCAGCAGGGCAGCACACAGCCCGAGCCTAGAGAGAGATCAAGAACTTTCTGACACAAGTCGCACCTTATCATGCACTGCTATCCTGAACAGAAACACAAACTCTACACTAAGTAAAGGCTACACGTCAGGCAATCCACACTTGGACATTTGTAGAAGCCTCTTCTTAGATATGGAGCTTGTGCACAAAACACGCGCAGAGCATCTAGCCCCCTTCCCACGGCCCCAAGACCAGTGAGGTTGGGGCTTCCCTCAGTCTCACCACAAAACCAAAGCACTTTCTTGGGACCCAAGAGGATTTCCCCCCACAACCACCTCCTGCAAAGTCAGCAGAGAGGAGTGGAGAGGCTCATGTGGAGAACAGTGCCCATAAGCCAAAGGCAACCTTAACTGGGTCTTAAATGTGCTGTTCCTGTAGGACCACACATGGCTTGTATGCACTGTATTGACCATGTGTTAAGATATTTCTTGATCTCACAGGGAGAAAGTAATGTTATCAAAATCTAGGTTAACCACCCCCCAATTAAGTTTCTCTAATCTTCATTTTAATTCTCCAAATGAAGCCAAAATTATTTTTTTCTGATTTCTGGGTGTAAAACTGGTGCTTTATTAATTAGTAATTAGGCATTGCTGAATGAATGAATGAATGAATGAATGAATGAATGAATGAATTCGGGAAACAAATCAACAACTAAACCAATTCTGCCTGAGTGTAATGATCAGAATTGATTCCCCTTATTTTTTTCTTTTTTAAGAGTTGAGTACTCTGGAATTTCTCTTGTTGCAAATGTTAGGATGGCTACTCATGGGAGACACCTCCTGAGTCCTACCAAACCACAGCATGCAGGAAGCTGGACCAGACACCCCCCGCCTGCTACCCCAGCCCCTGTCCCAGCCATCGCCAGCCATGGCTGCTGCCACCTTCAGGCTCCGTGGCCCCCCAGCATCTCCTGCCACCCCTGCTCCTCATAGCTCTGCCCTATCCAGCTTCCTGGAGGAGGCTCCTTGTTCTTCCCAACCTTGCTATAGCTAAAGATCTTCCTCCTGGGTCCTATCTTTCTCTCTGGGGAAATGGGAGGGGCGAGATCTGCTGCAGATATAGACACCCCCAGGTATAGAGACATGAAGACTAGAGGAAAGATTGGGGTCAGGTTCAGAGACTTACAGTGAAGAATAGTGTGTTCTGTAAAAATGGCAGACTACAGCCCCCGAGTTCCGCATCTGACAGCTAAATATGTGATCAAGGTGACATGGTGACATGATGACAGGTGTCTCCGACATAAATACAAGCCAGAATGTAATGAGGATGTTGCCTACCCACCAGCAAAGTCCCAGGCAGGATGCCCGATGCCCTACATGCTACAAAATGAAGATCAGACAGGATGGCCTGGTTCCTGATCAAGGTTGCCCTGCAGAGGGCCAGGTAATGAGTCCAGAGGGCTGGGGATGGCAGCAGGTTTCCGAGCCAGTGTGAGCAACATTGACAAGGAAGCAGGGGAACTGACATGTAGCCCCGGGCCTTCCACTAACTAGCTGTGCAATCTCAGACAAGTGTTACCTCCCTAGGCCTTGATATGTTGTCCTATGTAATGGAATAATAATATTTGTCCTATTTCTCTCATTAAGACCCACCTAGTTCCTGTCCTGCATCCCCCTGAACCCATCTCTGGAGATACTTAACCATAGGTAGAGCCCTTTAGTGAGTGCCATTTTAAGAGTTCTAAATCGATAAGGTTTTTCATAACAAGGACTATGATATCTGACTGCTTCACCTATATTGAATAATGTAATCCTCAGAGGTAAGTACCATCATGATTCCCACTGTCCTTGCTTTAGATGAGGAAACTGAGAAACAGAGGATATAAGTTCCAGCCCAAGGTCTCACGCTAGTAAGTAGTAGAACCAACCTTGACTGTGCTGACCCACTGCCCCAAAACTCAGCCAAAGCCAGCCCTCACCCTGGGCCCTGTTGCAGGTCCTGAGCTTCTGACTTCTTCTGCACATGATGTTTCTCTGTCACATTGCACATAAAGCAGTTGGATGCCATCCTTATTCCCTACAGCCAGAACTCTGTCTTTGTAACATGCCCAGGAACTCTGCTCCTACAAAACAAGGCTGGAGTCCTGCCCAACGGGGGCTGTTTCCTGAGGTCATTCATTCTTGTCCTGATGCCCCCCCAAACTGGAAGGTGTCCCGGGCAGGGGCAGGGTCTAATCCATCTTCACTTGCAGGGGCTACTTGAGCACAGCCCAGAGCAGGTGCTCGGGTAAGGCAGCTCAAGGAGCTTCTGCCTTGGTGGCTCCTCCACCCATGAGCTCGCCCTAATGCTAGGGGCCCACCTGGGCCACCTTGTAACTGACTGACTATAAAAGCACTTTATATCCAAAGAGCAGGCCGAGTACGGCATGGGGGTCAGACACCTCTAGTTGTGAATCCAATCTCTTCTACTTTGTCTGTTCTTTAGTGCTCTCTCTTTTTTGGAGATAAAATGTACATATGAGATGCGTAGGTCTTAAGTATACAATCCAACAAGTGTTCCCAAATTTATACTATCACGTTGACCAGCGCCCCAGTCAAGATATAGAACATCTCCACCCCAGAAATTTCCCTCATGTCCTCTTGCAGTCAATCCCCAAAGGCAACTGCAGTTCTGAACTTTATCACTGCAGGGGTTTGCCCCTACTCCTGGATGCCATATAAACAGACTCCTTTTGTCAGGCTTCTTTCCCTCAACAAATTGTTTTTTGACTGTTATCTTTGATATTTATTCCTTCTTTATCACTGACTGATATTCCATTGCATATGGGGAGATCGGGCACCATTCACTTTGTGATCTTGAGAAAGTTACAGGACACTCCCATTCATTCACTCATTCACTTAACCAGAACTTACCCTCTGCCTCAGTTTTACCTTCCCTAAGATCACGCTGATAATACCTGCTGTTGCCTGAGTGTTTAGCCAAGATTAGAGAGACAGTAGATAAAGGAGTGGACTCAGCAGCCAGGCCGCTTACATTCCAGTCCTGGTTTCAGCCCTCATGCTCTGTATGACCTTGGATAAAGTACTTAACCTCTCTGTGCTCTGTTCTTTCCTCTGTAAGAGGATTGACTTAGGAGTAAACAACACAGTTAACTTTCATAAAGTTCTTAGAGCAGTGGCTGGCACACGCTAAATGCCATGTAAGAGGTCACAATTATTACCAAATATGTAACAGGCCATAATACAGAGCAAGCACTCGTTACAGCATAGCTGTTATGTTCGTTATTATTATTAGTCTTTACAGACACACAGGAAAGTGGGTGTAATCACTACAGTCGTTCAGTGCTGTGGGAAAGGAACCCAGTCCCTCAGCCACGATGACAAATCAACAAAGCTCTACCTGAACTAAAGTGACCAACCTGTTCTGGGAGTTGTCTGGCTAGCACGGAAAATCCCAGGAACACCCCTTAGTCACAGGCAAACCGGACAGTTGGTCACCCTAATCCAACCCTCAGTCTTCTTATCTGTTAAATGGCCATGATATACTTGGTGCCCTCCTCACAGAATTGCTGAAAAAGCCAATGAAGCAGTGGGGTGTTGGCTTGTTCTGGGAGCACTAGAAAGCACACTAACCCTTGATCTCAACTTTGAATTCAGAACTTAAACTCAATCTTGAATTTGAGTCATGGCTTCTCTGCTTCCAAGTCTAATGGTGCCAAGCCCGGTGTGTTGTCTGGGAGACAGCTTCCTCATCTATAAAATGGGAATGGTCATAATCAGCTCCTGGGGCTGGTGTGAGGTCTTGTATAGGAAAGCACTGTCTGCTTAGAAACCATAGACATTCAATGTCAGTTAATGTGTTATGGGGGCCCTGGGTCCCAGGAAGTCCCTCCAAACTGCCACCCCCTCGGCTCTAGTCCTGATGGCCCTGCTGCCTGACCCCAAGGCCTCCCCGGAGCCACCCTCCCATCAGCCCAGCAGACTCTCACCCCTGTGTCTGATTTCCTGGTGTCTGAGCAGACCCCAACCCTGATGGCCTGCCCGAGGTGGACAACTCAGGGCTCAGCCCGGCAACCCTCTCATACGCTCCTCCTCCAGATCCGCAGTCAGGCAAACGGCTGCTGGAATCACAAGGCCCCCATGGTAATCAGCGCGTCAGGTCCGAGGTAATTGAATAACCTGATGCAATTATATATTGATTGCAAGTATTATGGCTGGTGCTGATTGCTTCTTATTGATACAAATCCACTGGGCTGCCTATCTGGATAAAGCCAAGTGAGAACAAGGAGAGACGGGGGAGGAAGGAGGAAGAGGGAGAAAGAGGCAGGAGGGATGAGGAGGAGGAAGAAGGAACACACGGTCCCAGTGACTGCCGTCAGTTGGGTGGCAGAACCACGAGGGGGCCCTCAGGCTCAGCCCCCTCCCCACTGCACATGGGTGCCACCGCTCCATTTTTACCCGGTTCCCTAGAACTCCTGGATACCTCCCTGCCTAATGAGTACGATCACCAACAGGCCTTGACACCATGCTGCAGAGGGCCAGAGAGGAAGGTCAGAAAGGATGGCTACTCCACAGCCACGGTGGGCCTGGCAGAAAAGAAAACCAAAGGCAGCCGGTCACGGGGCACGTGGCCAAACCCGAGTCAGGGGGGCAGGGGGAGCCAGGATGCCCAGGAGTCAGAAACCAGCTAATACACGTGTTCCCAGCGGAGGGCAAACAGGCCGCCACCCTGCCTTCTTGTTTCAGCTCCTATGCCGTAAGCAAGTCCCTTTCCAAAGTCTGTGTAGTGCCACGGTTCTTGCATTTTTGTGCTTTCTGGTGGTGGTTTATGTTTAAAATGGCCCCCGAGTGGAGTGCTGGAGAACTTTCTAGTGTTTCTAAGTGCAAGAAGGCTGGGGTGTGCCTCGTGGAGAAATTCTGTGTGTTAGACAAGCTTCATTCAGGCATGATTTTTAGTGCTGTTGGCAGGGAGTTCGATGTTAATGAGCCAACAATATGTTCTTAAGGTGTCTTTAAACAGAAACATACCTAAAATAACATTACGCAGGGCTCGGTTGATTAAAATGTCGTGAGCCGAGGTTGGCGGGCACCCAACCCGTACCCCCTCTAGCAGCGCTGGTCAGCACTCACTGATGCGGGGTTCACAGCGACTTTGTGGCACATAACTACCAGAGCTAGCAAGACCCAGCTGCGCAGGCACACATAACAAAAGAGAATAAAACCAAGGTCACCCTGTCGAGCTCTAGTTTCATACGTAGAGGAACCTTGAGCCTTCTCATAGGTGACTGACTCCAGAACACGAACAGCTTCATCCCTGACTTGTCAAAGCTAGTAACTGAAGATTTGTCATCATCTTCTGCAACAGGATAATCATGTAAGGAAACTGTTATTTTCTGTCCACAGGGAGCAGACTACCTCTAAACTTGGTAACTTTGGAAAATCTTGTGCTTTTTTCCCTCTAAAAAGGAGTCATAATTTGCATTTGACAAGTCAGTCCTTTTAAAACCTTCTCTGCAAGTAAACTTCCTTTCTTCTCCAAATGCTTTAAATGCTGTGTCTCTGAGCCTTCCTATGATTCTGACTAGCTCCGAGGAGCTGAGGCTGAGCTCGTGGGAAGTCCACACCAGGCATACCTGACCAGGTGTCAGACAATAGTCTCCCAGCAGAGGGTGTGCTCAGAGGACACAGGCTGGCGCGCTCTTCATTTGTGTTCCCAGAGCACCCAGGGTGGTGTCTTACACAGAGTACAGGCTTATGATGCAGAAGCATGTCCTAGTCGGGGTCCTTGGTTGCAAGCTACAGAAGCTAAACCAGTTAACTTATACACTGGGAGATTGCCTGGATGGGGAGAGCGGTATGGATCATCAGGACTGAGGATGGTGGCAAGTCCTGAGTCAGGAAACACTATGCAAAGGCAACAGCAATGTAACTCGTCCAGCTTGGACAAGTTGCATTTGAGATCAGCGAGCGTTCTGCAAACCCCAACACTCTATGTATTTGGAAAGGATTCTGTTAATACTATTGGTGCTATCACTATTATTAAATATTAATGAAATTTCTATCCTTGAAGAACCTAAGACAGAATCACTCCAGTGAACGCAGAACAAACTGCCCTTGTCAATAGAAAAGAAAGTGAAGATCCAATTTTTAATCCTCTTTTCCTTCCTTTGCCTTGGCTGTCAGTCGCAAGGAGAATGGCCAGGCATTCAGGGCAAGGCTGCCCAAAACAGAAAGGGTAAGCACCAACAGTTTTCAAATGGGTAGCTAAAAGCCAATCATACATGTAAATCAATAATCAGATTCAAAGCTGTTGCATTTTTAGGCTTCATCTACATTGGGTGGACTGGTGACCAACGAGAAGTGCCATTTGCTTGGATGATGCCAGGAGCCAAGGAAGCAGAAGCCCCAAGAATCTGTGCCTGCTTTGACCTCTTTCCTTGTCAACTTAGAGCCTGCCCTGCTGCCCTGGGCAAGGTTTCCACAGCTCCCATTCGGTGGGTCCGAGCCCGGCAATATGGTATCATTGTGAAGACAGAACACCTTAATTTGCCAGGATCTCTCTGAGGCAGATAGTGTAAATCCTCAGCCTGGTCAAACTGTGTACCTGGGGTTGTGATTCAGAAAACACGCTGCCCCCAGGAGGAGAAAGTATTAGGAGTCAGATGACTCTGCAATCAGAGTTCTGGTTTCACTACTCCCTGACCGTCAGCACATTTTAAATTTCTCTCAAGCTGAGCCTTGGTTCCCTCATCTATAAAATGGGGCTAGTACCACCTATCTGTGGCACAGGAGGGCTGTAAGAATTAAATGGAGGTAGAGATATAGGTAATAAAGCACGGTATGTATATGATTTATCTCGGCCAGTGGTTATTCATACCTAGCACCCTCTTTATCCAGAGAACACCCTCGAGCTTCCCATAAAGTTAATCCCTCCAGTAGGAACGCTTTTGACAAGTACATGCACCGAACCCTCCCAGGACAATCGTGATGGAGTGCGTTGGGAAGACAGTAAGGCAATACGATAAATGAGGAGGGAAAGTTCCCGAGCCAGCGTCCCACATTCACGGCCCCAAAGAGAGAAGATAGTGGGAAGAGTGAGTGGCAAGAGGAGACCCCACCATGTCCCTGCTCTTGGCTTTGAAGAAATGATGTCTCCCCTCTTACAGAGCTGGTTCCGGGACAAAAGAACGTATTCAATTGCCTCTAGTTTTCTTTTCCTTTTAATTCTGTTAGTGTAGCCTGCAGCCTGGTAGTAAGCAGAGTGTGTCTTTAATGAAGCCAGTAAATAAATGTTTTTAAAAAAGGGGTCTGATTTACTGGGGAAGTGCAACAATGCTCTATAAATTCAAGATGTTGCTTTGCAGGGTCCTGGCTGCTGTGGCCCCCACTTCCTTGCTGGAGGATCGTTTCGGTACATCAGGCCATCAGTGATTTACCAGAGACAGAGACACCCCCCCAACTTGTAACTCAGTCCAGGCCCAGCAACACTTACTGAGTACCTCCCACATATGGAAAGTTCCAAGATTAATGAAAGCTTATGTGCATGAAAGGACTCAGCACACAGTAGGCACTCAGTAAAGGCTTGTTGTCTTCCTTCTTGGCTGTCTTGTCTGCTGGATCAAGAGTTCCATCTACACAGGAGAGCAGGCATTTCGCTGGCGTCTACACGCTCTCTCCATAGGCTAAACACTGAACAAATCAGCTTTAAAAAAAAAAATTACCTCCATTTATTTTGCAAAAGACTTGCTGACAAGACACCCAGCAGCATCTGAAATTGCATCTCGACAAAGAGGGCAGGGACAAGGCAGCCAGGAGCTCTATTTCTGACTCTGGGCTTCCCGCTGCATTCCTCCCACACCACGCGAGCACACACAGCCGAGCACATGTGCAGCTGCGATAAGGAGACGTTCAAACGCCACAATTCATCACCCCGGCCCCAGATGGAAGAAGAGTGTGCGCGCGTGTGTACGTGCACACGTGTCACACTCCCACCATGCACGTGCACCTGGAGGGCCTTTGTCGCTGGCCTGACCACGGAGCGAAGGCACAGAGCTTACAAACGCGGAGGAAAAAGCAGGGAAGTACAGAAAGGCACGCCTTTGGCTGCCTCCCTTCGGTTTTGGCTGCATGCGTGGGGCCAGTTAACCAGTTAACCGTACGATGCAGGACTGCAGAAAAGGAGAGAAGCTTCCAGCCTGTAGCCCTGACGCAGAAGGAGACAAACATTAATCATCGCAATCCCTGTGGGAGCTGGGGTTCTTCCCTAATGTGTTTTGAGGGGGAATTCATGAAGTCAGTGGGTGGGGATGGGGGTGCTAATGTCCCCTCCCAGAGTCCTCCGGGACCTTCGTGCTAACCTCAGCCGGTCAGAGTCAACCTCACTAGGCACACGTGTGTGCACACTTAAGGACACACACTCTCCAGCCCCTGCCTTGGCTTTCCTCCCAGAGCCAACCACTCCTCTTTTGGGGGTTCTTAGGAAAATGGGAGTTAAACAAATCCACATTTATGGAGACCTATTTGGGCCAGGCACGTCCATTTGGTTACTTTGTGTAAGCCTCACAAGAGTACCAGGAGAATATTTTTCTGGTTATTACCCCACTTGTATAGATGCAGAAAACTAAGATGCAGAGAGGTTATATGGTTTTGGTTTTGGTTTTCAGGCACACACAGCTGGTAAGTGGTAGACAGAGAATTCAAATCTAGATTTTTTTTTGATGACCAAGTACTATGTTTCCCTTTCACAGCACAACTGCTATCTTCTTTCTGCCCCAGATTCTTGGATCCCATACGATACAGTAGTTCTGGGGTAGGGTCCAGGAATCTGCATTTTATTACAGGCTTTTTTACTTTTTCTTGTTTTAACAGCTTTCTTGAGGTGTAACTGAACTACAATAAACTAATTATGTTAGAGGTGAACACTTTGACAGGTTCTGACATGCGTAAACACCCATGAAACCGTGGCGTCATCAGGAGAGTGACTATATCCAGCACCCAACATCCAGTCTCCTCACGCCCCTCATAATCCTTCTTCCCACTCCTCCCTATCCTTTTCCCCCCATCTCCAGGCCACCATAGACCTACTTTCTGTCGCTATAGATTACTTTGCATTTTCTGGATTTTACATTTATGGATCATACAGTATGTACACTTTTTTGTCTGACTTCTGCCACTCAGCATGATTATTTTGAGATTCATGGTGTGTGTATCAATGCATCCTTTATATTACCTTGTAGATTCCATCCTAAGGATATGCCACAGTTTGTTCGCCCATTCACCTTTTAGTGAATATTTGGGGTGCTTCCAGTTTGAGGCTCTTCCAAATAAAGCTATGCACATTCACATTCAAACTCTCAAACCGTAATAATAAGAAAATATGTATAAACTTGTCAAATCACTCTGTTGTACATCCAAAACTAATGTAACAGTGTAACATTGTGTGTCAACTATACTTCAATAAAAAAGAAGAACAAAAAAGTTTGTAAAACAAAGAAAAAGAAAATAAACAACCCAATCTAAAATTGGGGAAATACCCAAATAGACATTTCACTAAAGAAGATATAAAGACAGCAAATAATCACATGGAAAAGATGCTCAACACCAGTAGTCATTAGAGAAATTCAAATTAAAACCACAATGAGATATCACTCACACTTACTGGAATGGCTGGAATTAAAAAGACCAATCATTCCAAGTGTTGGTGAGAATGTGGAGAATGTGGAGCAACTGGAACATAGGTACCCTGCTGATGGGAACATAAACTTATACAGCCACTTTGGAAAGCAGGTGGGTAGGTTCTCAAAATGTTAAACGTCCACCTACCACATGACCTAGGCACTTCACTCTTCACTCTCTTCCTAAGAGAAATGAAAGCATATGTTCACACCTGTTGGTGAATGTTCCTAGCAGCTTTACTTGTAGTAACAATTTGCTTTTTACAAGGACTCCAGGGGCACCTTGGTGGCTCAGTCAGTTAAGCATCTGACTCTTTATTTCAGCTCAGGTCATGACCTTGGGGTCATGATCTCAGGGTCGTGAGATTAAGCCCCACATGGGGCTCTGCCCTTGGCATGAAGGCTGCTTAAGATTCTCTCTCTCCCTTTCCCTCTGTCCCTCTCCCTCCCACTCTCCTCTCTCTCTCTCCAAAATTAATTAATTAATCAATTAATTAATTAAAAGGACTCCAGATGATTCTAAAAATGAGTCAGGTTTGGGAACCATTGTGCCACGGGCTTTAGATGTACATAATTGCTCTAGAAAATTCTCATGTTCTTCAAATAATTAAATAAATAGAGAAAATAGTTGAATTAAGAAGTCAACTAGTTGGTAGAGAAATGCCATTTAATGAACCTATGTGATGCTGGGCAAGTCACTTCACCTATTTAGCTCCCTATTTATTTGTTTGAACCATGAGAGGTAGTTTCAATGACTCCCAGACTCCAGGACTCTATGCATCTATGATCTCAAAGAACTCCACAAAACCTCTACTCACCCTCCTTGAAAGGGTGGAATTAATCCCATAGACCAGTTTATGGGCCATAGTTTTCCCCTGTGGGGAGCACCTATACATCTCTCTGGCAGGCATGCAGTTACACAAGTAGGTATGCACACACACACATACACACACTTAAATTTAAATTTAAAAAGTTAATGTCTTCAAGATTGAGAGTACCACAATTGTCATTAAACTATTCCAGACACAAAGACCCTCTGCTGCCTTGCAGCCCATATGAGGCTGTATTTTATTTATGTGGATTTTTTTTGTCTGGAATTATTTCCTCATTTTGAAAAACCTGCAAAATGTAAGGCTGAAGACAGAGAATCGTCAGCCTCCCTTATTTGGAAATGAATTTGTCGTTTGCAGTCAGTACCCATACCTGGGGCAGTTTGGATCAAAAACAGTTTTCAAGGCTTCATTTATTACCACTCTTTAAAGAATTCACCCTTTGATCAAGAGCCTGGGGATTCCATGCTTTGCCCCCTCAAAATGTGTTCCTACCCCCAAGATCCCAGTGCTGTTTTTGTTTCTTTTGAAAGCCCTGTTTACTTTGGAAATTCAGCAATTGCTCCCGAAGTTCCTTTGATGTCTATTGAATTTAATATATTTCATTGCATTATGGAAAAGCTATTTCAGCTTTTGGTATCAGCATCTTCTTGATGTGCCAAGGGGTCTTTTTGTTGGGTTTTGTGTATGTGGTTGTTGATTTGTGTGGTTGAATTTTTTTTTTAAATGATTGAAGATTTCTGTTCTTTTTATTTTTAAAGTCTAGCCAAAGGGTGAGCCAGCAATGAGACTGACAGCTCCTAGGAACCAGGATTCTCCATTGAGTCAAGGGACAGATGACAAGAAGAAGTATTTTCTTCTTCTCCCTGTTTTCCCTAATTCCATTGCCCCAGCACTTGCCTCCACAATAAACTAACAAAGGCCAACCATTAGGAACATTGTATCTATCCATCAACAATTAATCAACCACCTACTATGTGCTTGTTAGTATAACAAGTGTTGTGCTAGGTATAAAAGTCAAGTAGCTTCAAGTATAATTGAGGAATAAGATGTATATATCTGTCCTAGGTTGAACAATGTCCCCACAAAATTCATGTCCACCTGGAACTTGTGATGTGATCTTATTTGGAAATAGGGTCTTATAGATGTAATCAGGTTAAGAAGTCATACTGGATTAGGGTGGGCCCTAACCCAATGACTGGTATCTTCATAAGAAGAGGGAAATTTAGACACAGATACACACAGAAGGAAAATGACCATATGAAGACAAAGGCAGAGATTGGAGTGATGTTGCCACAAACCAAGGAATGCCAAGGACTGCTGGCCACCATCAGAAGCTAGATGAGGCAGAGAATTCTTCTCCAGAGACTTTGAAGGAAGCTCCATCCTGCTGATACCCTGATTTCAGTCTTACAGCTTCCAGAACTGTGAAATAATAAGTTCCTGTTGGTTTAACCCATCTAGTTTGCAGTAATTTGCTACAGAAGCCTTAATGTACTAATACAATACTCAATATACAATTAATAGCAGATGCCTATGTATTATCAGACACTAAGAGCTTTCACATATTTAATTTTTGCAATCTTATGAGGTAGATACAATTATTATCCTATATTTAGGATAACCATACAATATGTCACTCAAGAAAAGACACTTTTGACAGTGAAAGGGGGCACTATTAATAATTGCGCTAGGACAATAGGTATTAGCCAAGACTATCAGGGATGTATGGTCATCCTACCCATACTTCAGATGAAAAAACTGAAGCACAGAAAAGTTAAGTAATTCACTCAAGGACATACAGCTAGTAGATGGCAGAGACAAGATTGGAACCCAGAGCTCTTGACAGTAACCACCACTCAATGCCATATTGAATTTGCCCAACTTCTGGAATCTAGCCGCAAGAACAAAGAGCCACCTTAATACATGCCTCAATCACAGATCTATCATTAGTACAGGCAGGCCTAGGTGTCCGACAATCACTGGCCCAGGTGTCCAAGACCTAAGAAAAATGAAGAAGATTCTCTCTGCTCTTGTTATACAAGGTCATAGGAATAGAAGTTAAAAGACCTAGATTATAATTTCAATTGTGTCATTCAATTACCACGTCCTGGGAGCAAGTTCATTCCTCTCTTGCATCCTTGGCCTCTTCGGGCCTACTGTGAGGCCATTCGACTTGCAGCATTGCCCAGATGACCCCAACAGTAACCAGCTTTCCAAAGGCTCCCCTCTGGTCAAGACCTAAACACTAACAGGAAGTTGCAAAGAAATAAAAATTTTTAAAAGAGAGAGAGAGAACCCCTGTTGCCTGTGGATGGGCTCTAGGGTTCTATGGCTAGAACCATAGCTCCTATGGTTCCTAATCCAGGTGGTTTGGATGCCCTGGAGGTAAACCTGGCCTTTAGGTATGTGTAGAAGCCATATGCGGGCACTTCTCCTTCCTAAACAGCAAAACGTGGGGATTGTTTGAACTAAGGCTACATTCTGGGCTCTTCACTACTTCTGAGCCCTGAACCCCAAGTTAGAATGAGGTCTTGGTGCCCCCACATTCTCCCTGGGACCTCTTGTAAACCCTGCCCTTGTGCCCTGTCCTGCCTCCTCAGGTCTGAGCCTTTAGGATAGGCTGGACCAAGGTTGAGTTTGCTCAGCCGCCTGAGATCTTGCACTTGGGCCACTGTGGCTAGCCCTCCTGTGTGGTTTTGCTCTGCTTGGCCTCTCCTCATGGCTGGCCTCAGTCAGTCCCTCCTCCCCATGGGAGTTAGCAGTGGGGTTCATGATCAGGGCTGACCAGCTTATGACCCCCACTGCAACCCATTAGTCACCACATCATGTCAAATTTGCTTCCCAAGTAACTCGGAGTCCATACTCCCCATCTTCTCCTCATGTGGGCTAATGCTTCCCAACTGGTCTGGTTCTATTCTCTTCCATACTTTGTCTCTTTTCTTTTCCTCATGAATTCCCCCTTCTCACCACTTCAGGAGCTATGACTCTAAAACACATATTTGACTCCATCATTCCGCATGTGTTAACCTTTAGTATATTCCCAGTATAAAGACCAAACGGCCTAACATGAGACTCAAGGCCTGAACCACCTGGATCCAAACTACTCACATCTTCCCAGAAACACTACCCTCCTGCTTCCTCAAAGTACCCCCTGGTATTTCAGACACAGTGGATTAAGCACTGCACCCCCAAACACAGCAGGCATTCGGTACCTCTTGTTTCACTGCCAAGAATGCCATCCCGCCCTTTGATTAACCCAAACTCCTTCCGGCCCCTAAGGCACACCTCAGATAGTACATTGTATTTCAGTCTGGTCGGTTCCCCTCCCTGCACCCAGCCTCCATGGGAACAGGTCCCTTGCTGCCCAGGGATCCCCGTGCCCTTTGAGAAGGCTTATTTCACTGCCCTCCCAAATTGGTAGTGCTGTTCTCACAGTGCTTGTCTGACTCCCCAGAGGCTGGGGCTTTCCACG
This sequence comes from Phoca vitulina, assembly GCF_004348235.1. NCBI lineage: Eukaryota > Metazoa > Chordata > Mammalia > Carnivora > Phocidae > Phoca > Phoca vitulina. The sequence goes on from NW_022589756.1 coordinate 1,623,197, forward strand.
TGTGCGTCCCCCACAATGCCAGCCCCATGTGCGGCACATAAAATGGGCTCTGTGCATGTGCATAGATTTGACCTTTAAGCCAGAAGAGCAAAGCGCAACCCCTCAACTGGCCTCCTCCCCCTATGATTGACCCTGAGCTCTGGTAGCACAAGAACCCTCCATGGGGTTGGAACCAGAGGCAGCAGATGCAGACTGCAGCAGGGCCATGGGAAAGACTCACAAAGCCTTTGAAGGAACCTGCTTAGAGGGGAGCCAAGGATGCTATTAAGCCCAAGACAGGGAAAGAAAGAATAAGAAAGAACCTGCTTTGCTTTGTGCATGTGCCCCCTCCTTTGAAAGCTTTTCCCCGCCAGCCGCCAGCAGAGCAAGCCGCAGTCTTTGCTGCTGAGTCGGTGCTGGAAGGCTCAGAGTTTTTCTCCTACTCCTCCCTCTCTCCAATGCCCCAGCCCTCTTGTATTTGTTGCAATTTGGCTGCCAAGCCTTTTTCAAATACACATCATTAATTCCGCTATGCGGCACAAGTAGGATCAGGAATTTGAAAAAGAAAAGAAATATGGAATTCAGGAGCTGGGGCAGCCACATGCAAAGACCATCGGGGACCGCAAACCAAAGAGAGCCTTTATTTTTTGTGTTTTGTTTTGTTTTTCAACAGACATAAGGTCATTGCAAGCACCAGCCATTAGACTAATTAGACCCTCGGAATAAGAGGGGAGAGAGCACTCCAGTGGGAGAGAGGGAGGGGAGGGGGCAAAGACAGTAATTGAAGCCAAATAATGAATATTAAACTCTTGTAAGTAATGTTTAATTAAGTTATTCTACGATTGAGGCTTTTTGCAAATATTACCCTGGGATTCAAAGTAGTACATTAAGTGCCTGGAAAATCACTAAGCAAAGAACACAGGCTGCCTTCTTTTCCTCCAGTCTGTGCCTCCCTTTTATCTGCATCACTTCCATGGGCTCATGGCTGAAGGAAGTGACAGAAATACGTGTGCCTAAGCCCCTGCTTTTGCCCCGCCCCGCCCCCACAGCTTCCCCAGCACACTTCACCGCACTAGAGCTTATCACTGTGTTACAGTGGGAAAATTCTATGTGTCCAAAGGGCCCATCAAAAGTGAAAAAGACAAGCCAAAACTTGAGAGATGATCTTTGCAAGCCATATAACCAACTGATTATTCGTTTTCAGAATATATAAAGGCCTACTTACAGAAATGGACAATGGCCCAATACAAAAATGGGAAACAGATATGACACGCAATTCACAGTAGATAAAGATCCAGTTTAAAATATGAAAGAAACGACAACAAAAAAGATCAAATTCACTAGACCTCAGAAAAATGTGCAATCTTAAATGCGGCCATGTCATGCCCATCAGGTTAACAATAATAACAACAGATTAACATCTTACTATACTGTTAGCGAGGATACAGAGGAATGGGGACACAATAAACACAGCACACGCTAGCACGGCCACACTGGAGAACAATCCCGCACCATACCCCAGAATCCAGGAAATCGACTACAAAGTATCGACGTGAGACTCTTAGAAATGTGTACAAAAATATTCAATGCAGCATTATTTATAGAGCAAAAATTGGAAGCAAAAATAATGTTCTTCAACAAGAGAATGAACATATAGACTGAGATATATTCAATGAAAAACTATTCAGGAGTAAAAACAAATTAATACGTGATGAATAAATCTCTGAAACATAATTCGGAGTGAAAACAAAATTTTTAAAAGTAGAAGAATATAAATGTTATGGTATAATTTACATAACAGTTTAAAACCTATAGAGCATAATATTTAGAGACACATATATGTGTATTAAAAATGAAATGCATGAGAATGACAAACAGCGAAGTGAAAGCAGACATTCCTGGGGCAGAGGGCAGGGAGATGCATGGGCAATGGCACACAGGGGAACTTTTCACTGCGGGTGTTGAGTACACAGGCATTCGTTATATTAATCTATAAACCTTTTTCATGTCTTCTGTATTTCATAATATATATTTTAAAATTGGTAACACTCATATTTTTAAGAAGATAAAAACATGCCTCAATAAGATCCTAATCTTCTCAAAGGAGGGACTTGAAACAATCACCAAAGTAGTCAACCAGGTATGATTAAGAGCCAAATGCAAGGCACACTTGGGACACAGACCAGATGAGGGGCTTTAGGAGCCAAGAAGGTCTTGCTGAAACCTCTACCCAGAGAGGACCTGAATTTCAAGTGGGCCAGGGTATTGGGCCACATCTCATCTTGGAGCTGTCACAAAGCCAGACCAGGAGAGTCAGCATGCTGGTCCACGCATCAGTCCTAATAAACAAAAGGACCCCAGGGTGGACAATGTAACCCATAGGCAGAGAAGGATAAATTGGGTATTTCTCACCAGTTGAGTTGAGGTTAAATTTTAACCCTTCTTGCCATTTTATATTTCATAGATTATCCAAATTCGCTGCCCCAGAGTAGCTATATGTTTCCCACAGAGGCCTTGTTTACTTGTTAGAGCTTGAGAATACCTAGTAAACATTAGTCATGGAGACTCTTATCTTTGGGCAGAAGAGGTGCTGCAGACACAGAAACTGTCAATGGAAGCATCTAAACTTCTTTTAGTTGAATTTGGACCTGGAGAAGTCTTGTTGAGGAATCACAGTAAGTTAATTGCAAAAGATAGTCATGATGAACACATCGTTAACTGGACTCCACAGGCATAGAGTAGTATTCTTTTATTGAAGTGTAATTGACATGCAATATTACATTAGTTTCAGGTGCACAACATAGTGATTCAACATTGATAAACACTGTGAAGTGATCACCACTATAATTCTAGTTAACATCTAGTTGTCACCAACTTGTATAGTTGTGGCCATACAAGTTGTTACATATTATTAACTATATTCCCTATGCTGTACATTGTATCCTCAGGTCTTATTTATTTTATAACTGAAAGTTTCTACCTTTTAATCCCCTTCCCATATTTCACCCATCCCCAACCCCCCAACCCACCAGATTGCTCTCTGTATAAGTCTGTTTCTGTTTGTTTGGGTTTTTGTTTGTTTGGTTGGTTGGTTGGTTGGTTTTTTAGATTACACATATAAATGAAATCATACAGTATTTGTCTTTCTCCGTCTGACTTATTTCACTTAACATAATACCCCCTAGGTCCATCCATGTTGTCACAAATGGCAAGATCTCACTCTTTCTTAAGGCTGAGTAATATTCCATTGTATATATACCACATCTTCTTTACCCATTCATTTATCAGTGGACATTTAAGTTGCTTCCATTATCTTGACTATTGTAAATAATGTTGCAATGAACATAGGGGTGCATCTATCTTTTCAAATTAGTGTTTTCATTTTCTTCAAATAAATACCCAAAAGTGGAATTGCTGGGTCGTATGGCAGTTCTCTTTTTAATTTTTTGGGGAACCTCTATACTGTTTTCCACAGTGGCTGCACAATTTTGCATTCCCACCAACAGTACACAAGGGTTTCCTCTTCTCCACATCCTTGTCTTTGCTTCTTATAGCCTTTCTGACAAGTGTGAGGTGATAATTTCACTGTGGTCTTGATTTGCATCTACCTGATGATGAGTGATGGTGACCCTATTCGCATGTGTCTGTTGGCCATCTGTATGTCTTCTTCGGAGAAGTGTCTATTCAGGTCTCCTGCCCATTTGTCAATTCAATTGTTTGGAGGGGTTTTTGATTGCGCAAGTTCTTTACATATTTTGAATATTAACCCCTTATTGGTTCTATCATTTGCAAATACCTTCTCCCATTCAGTAGGTTGTCTTTTCATTTTTGCTGATGAGTTCCCTCACTGTAATTTATTCAGTTATTCCCAATGATAGGCCCTCCCTTTGAAACAACTTTCATATACACTCTTACTCACCAGTGCTTTTATTTCTGTGAGATAGATTCCTAGAAGTGGGACTGCTGGGTAAAAAGGAATATGCATTTTTTAAATTTCACTAGCTATTGCCAGGTTGTTTTCCAAAAAGACTGAAACAGTTTACATTTCCTCCAGCAGTGTATGTAAATACTCTCTGCCCTTCATCCCCTCCAATAGCAGATATTCTTGGTCATGTTAATATTTGCCAGTCTGTTACGTGTAAAGTGATAACTCAAAATACTACCTTAATTTGCATTTTTCTGGCTTCTAGTAAGTTTGAGCATTTCTTTTTTTTTAAGATTTATTTATCTATTTTAAATAAAGAGAGATAGTGGGGGGAATGGCAGACGGAGAGAGAGAATCTCAAGCAGACTTCCCACTGAGTGTGGAGTCTGATGCATGGCTTGATCTCATGACCCAGAGATCATGACCTGAGCCGAAATCAAAAGTGGGACGCCTAACCAACTGAGCCACCCAGGCACCCCAAGTTTGAACATTTCTTAATAGGTTTACTAGCCATTAAGATTTGCTCTTCTGCAAGCTACCTATTCATATCTTTTGCCTATTTTTCTGTTTGACTATCTTTTTGTTGATTTTTTTAAAGGATTTTATTTATTTGAGACAGAGAGAGAGCACGAGCTGGGGGGCAGGGGAGGGACAGAGGGAGAGGGAGAAGCAGACTCCCCACTGAGCAGGGAGCCTATCACAGGGCTTGATCCCAGGACCCTGAGATCATGACCTGAGCTGAAGGCAGATGCTTAACTGACTGAGCCACCCAGGTGCCCCTTTTTGTTGATTTTTAAAAGCTCTTCATATATTATGGCTATGAACCCTTTATCAATGTAAATATTTTTCTAGACCTATCATTTGATTCCATTCTCTTTTTTAAAAGCATTTATTTATTTATTTATTTATTTATTTATTTATTTATTTGACAGAGAGAGAGAGAGAGCACAAGCAGGTGGAGCAGCAGAGGGAGAGGGAGAAGCAGGCTCCCCGCTGAGCAGAGAGCCTGACATGGGTCTTGATCCCAGGACCCTGGGATCATGACCTGAGCTGAAAGCAGATGCTTAATTGAATGAGCCACCCAGGCACCCCCATTTGATTCCATTGTTATTTTTACAGTCAAATTTGCAACGTTCTGTTTGACCTAGAGGACAGGATAAGAATTGGAGATTCGGAGGGCACAGGAGAACAGAGGAGCTCCATGCTCCAGATCCCCTCTGGGGATGGTGGATTAGTCTGCTCAGGCTACCACAACAAAGTACCACACATGGTGTGACTTCAACAACAGAAATGTATCTTCTCATAGTTCTGGAGCCTGGAAATCCAAGATCAAGGTGACAGAAGGGTTGGTTTCTGGTGAAGCCTCTTCCTAGCTTGTAGACAGCCACTTTCCCAGCTGGATCTCACGTGGTCTTTCCTCAGTGCTTGTGTAGAGAAAGGGAGAGAGCTGACATCTCTTCCTCTTTTTATAAGGACACTAATCCTATCAAATCAGGCCTCCACCCTTATGACTTCATTTAACCTTAATTACCCCCTTAAAGGCCCTACCTCCAAATACAGTTTCACTGGGGATTAAGACTTGAACATATGAATTTGGGGGGACACAATTTAATTCCTATCAGATGGGTTCTTCAGAAGTTGTTGCTTAGTGAACTGTCCTCTCCTATGCACCTGCACACCCCTTGCCAACTTCTCCTCTTTCCCAGAGAAATCTTTTCTGACAACCCTATCTAAACTAGGAACCTCTCCCACCATTATTCTCCATCTTAACATTCTCTGTTTTTATAGCACTTAATTAATTAAATGTTTGTGTATTTGTTAATTTAGCTATTTATTACCTGTCCCTCCCACTGAATTATAAACTCTTTAAGAGGTAGGAATCCAGACTGCCTGATTCATCTTGGATTACCAGCCCCCAACACAATGCCCAGCATGCAGCCAGCACTCAGCAAATATTTGTTAAATAAATCGACTCGATTTTCACAATTCTACAGTTAGAACCATTTCACAGAGAAGGAAACCAAGGTTCACAGAGGTTAGGTGACCTGCAAGTTCCCACTAGCTCGTTAAGTGGCAGGGCCAGAACTCAAATCTAATTCTGTGCCCTTTTCACAAGATCATGTGGTTTCAGACAGTCATTCCCGGAGCTATGAATTATCCTTTGAACACCACTATAGCGCCCAGTCTCAGGAAAAGAAAGGACAGTTTAATACATGTGCACGCACACACACACCCCTTTGACCTTACTCCACTCCCCCAGCTTACTAGCTAGAAATTACCAGGTGGTGAATTTGACTCCACTCTACACAACATCCTCCTACGGGTCTGACTTGCAAATGGCCATAGTAGAACAATGAGCATTTCCAGGACCTTGACAATGGGAATACACAAAAGAAAGAGGACAGAATGTTACAATTGGAAAGGACGTTTTGTAGGTTAGGAAACTGAGGCTACACTGAATGACAGTGACTTGCCAAAGGTCACTTGCTGTAGAACCAGTGCTAGAACCCAGGTATCCTGATCCCTGGCTCCATGCTCCTGCCATAGGATAGGCCCCAGGAACACAACAATAAATTACGCCTTAGGCATCCTCTAATCACTGGTAATCAATGCTGATGGCTTTCTTCCTTTGCCACTTCAGAGCCTGGTCCCAGAACAATGAGTATGGGGAAATCAGCTCTGATCTGGGGAGAGCATTTCATATGCGAAGTTGGGCTTTAAGCGGTTTTGCGAACTTCTAAAGGTCTGTGTGAGGCTATTGCTTCCAACCTAGTTCTTTTTCTCCCATTTTCCCAGCTCAGCCTCTCACATTCACCTAGTAAGCAGCAAGGCATTGCTCCCAAACGTGATCAAGAGCTATGGCCAGCCTCCCACTGGGTAATGTTCATTTTCAAATGAAAAAAATTTTAAATGACATGTACGTAAACACATAAATATATACACATATTGAATAGACCCTGGCCTAGAGATGCAAAGAAAATCTTTGAACAGACTTAGGTATCCTGAGTTAGATTAAAGGATTAGAAGCAAAAAAGGAAAATTCTGTTAAAAAAAAAAAAAAGAGCAAGATTATCAGAAAAAGAACTTCAGAGACTTCCCTCTGGAAATGTAAGCAAAGGACACTAGCAAGGCTAAGGACTGGCTCAGGAGCTGAAGACAAAGGCCCACATTTAGCCCCCATTCTGCAGAGGAGCTCTGAGTCAGCTTGGAGATCCATGCTGGGAATTGGCATTCCTCGGCTCACGAGGAGTCTAGCCTGGGCAACCCTGCTTGCCATGCCTTACAGAAGCTGGCATGATGTACACTGATGGGGCCACGGCTATACAGGACATCTCACACACACACACACACACACACACACACACGCACGCACGCGCACACGTACTCGCATGCTATCCCATGTTGCTTGTCCCTTGCTCATGATGCTCCTTCTCCTAGATAATCTCCTGAAGGCTCAGCTCCTGTAGTGTCTTCTCCATGTGCCTCCCCTGGCTCCTCCCACCTCTTCCTGGGACCACCTCCCCTGTTCTGTGGGCCCATAACACTCTGTGGTCACCACCACCCCAGCATTGCACCACAATTACCTGTGCATGTGACCATCTTCCCCACCGGACTGTAAGCTCCTTGAGAGTGAAGGCAGCATTTTGCCTGCCCTTCTGTTCCAGCACAAAGCACAGTACTAGGCACTTGGTAGCCCTCAGCAGATAGTTGTTATATGCTTAAATGGATGGAGTCATGCTTGGGGCAGGAGTAGAGATGGTGGGATCTTCCCACAGGTCTATCATATCACTGTGATAAATTTCATCTCAAATCCTGATGACGTTAACACTTATCACACAACCAGAGGATTTTCACCCCCAAAAAATAAAGTCCAGTTAACTAATAGGAGGTAAAACAGGAAAATAGTGGAGAAGGAAGATCACTATAGTCATTTCCTAAGGCTGCCTTCACAAAATACCACAAACTGTGGCTTGAATAATAGAAATTTATTTTCTCATAGTTCTGGAGGCCAGAAGTTCAAGATCAAGATGTCAGCAGGGTTGGTTCCTCCAGAGGGTTGAGGGAGAATCCGTTCCATGCCTCTCCCCCAGCTTCTGGTGGTTTGCTGGTGATCTTCTGTGTTCCTTGGATTATAGATTCATCACCCAGATCTCTGCCGTTACATGGTACTTTCCCTGTGTCTCTGCACATAATCTTCCTTCTGTGTATGTCTGTGCTCATTTCCGCTTTTACAAGGACACCAGTCATGCTCGCTCAGGGCCAACCCTAATGACCTCATCTTAACTTGATTGCCTCTGTAAAGACCCTTTTCCAAAGAAAGTCACATTCTGAGAACTGAGGGTTACGACTTCAACATACCATTCTAGGGGACACAATAAACCCCTAAGATCCATACTTAAAACTGGCAGACCAAAGGTATACAACCATAGCATGTTCTGTAACAGTTCTCTGTTTCATGTTCCTCTTTGACAAAATCATGGAAAAATTTTTGATGGGACAAATTGCAGATTTACTGAAGTTTACTTATGATGCCCTTTCTTATACCACTTTTTTCCCCCATTGTGTGGGTTCCTCTACTATTAGTTTGCTGTCACCTGGTTGCTTACCATGTGATCCTTCCCAGGAGACCTGCATGTTAATTTAGACACTTGAAAATAGAACAGACTTCAAGATTCAAGGAAGTTTGCCCACTATAATTGTATTTCAGACACAGTAGTGGAGGACGGGTATATGTGTGTGTGTGAGAGAGAGAGAGAGAGAGAGAGACAGAGAAAGGCAAATCAGGAATACCAGCACAGCAATAGGACAGTCCAGCTGTGTTGCCCACCTCCTGCCTCCTGGGGACATCATGTGGTCAAGGGAAATCCCAAGTGACAGTGTGCAAGTGGATCCAGAGGAACAGATTGTGCAGTAAAGCTAGGTGTGGTGCCTGGGTTGCGAGGACAGCCATGTGAGATGTGTTCAAAGTGCACAGCTGCACACCAGGTGGGTTGATGGAAACCCCTGGTCCTAGGGGACCCTCAGCTTGGGGCCTTGCTGTAAGCAAGAGCACTGGCCTGGGGCCTGGATGCAGACTCTGGCCCAGCTCTTCTACTGACCTGCTATGTGAGGCTGGACTTTTCTATTCCCTTCTCCGTAGACTCTGTTTCCCCACCAGTACAGCAAAAGTTAGGGTGAGGTGGGGTTGGAATTAGAAGGCTCATCTCCAGCCGTGGTGCATCCTGTGAGTGCCTCCAGCGACCCCACCTTGCCAAGAAAAAACATCAGCACAACAGCAAACAAGGAGAGAGGGCACCAAGCACCAGCCAAGCCTTCATCTGCTTGCACACTCTAAACAGAAATCACTTACCCTAAACGGCAATCATCCCCAATGGCCTCCTTTCGAAACGCCCTGTATGACAATGACTGATTTGTAACAACATCCAATCAGGCGCACCTAACCTTCCTGTAATTGCCTGTCCTTTTCAGTGTTCTTAAAAGCTTTCCAGTGGAAAAGAACAGAAGCTCCTTGTCAGAGGAGGCTATTATACAGAAGAGAGAGCCTTCCCCCCATTCTTTTCCTCCCATCCAGCCCATGTCTGCACCCCCAGTCCCCACACCAGGCATCTACCTGACGCCACCATGGAGGCAGCATCCACCTGCCAGCATAAGTCACCCAACTGTTCCCCATCTCCACGGGCTCCCTTCCTGATGCCCAGAACTCTGGGGCCAGGGTAGCTCATGCATCACAGTCCCAGCAGACTCCTTTGTTTCCTTCCAGGTTGGAGGTGACCCCAGCAGCATTTTCAGTTCACAGTGAACATCATTATGAAAACAGCAGGACTGAACACCAAAAAGGTCCAGGGACATGCTATGAGGTCATATGAGCCAAAGCAGATTCCCATCCCCACACCATTCTGCAGGCTGGGATCCTGGACAAGTCATGCACCCATGTTCCATGCCCAAAAGGACAGCACTCTACTCTCTGTTGGCCTGGAGGGGCAGAAGTCTTAGGGGGATTTCTTAGTCCCACAACCAGCCCCCCATCCCAGTATGGCAGACAAGGGTAAGGCCTAGATTCAGAAGCCCACCAAACCATGGTGATCAGAGGGAGCAAGAATGAGCCATGGGGCTGGAGGTCCCAGGGGCTAAAAAGAGGGACTGAAATTCTCCAGGAAAGAGTCATAGAGAGACCATGCACAACACTCAGTGGCTACAATATGTTCTGAAAATACGAGATAGATTTCTCACTCTCCCACACGTACCATGCTCACCCTGAATCCCTTGATTTTCCCCTGAATTGACACACTCGTTCAACAAATGTGTGTTGAGTGCCTCCTGAGTGGGAAGGGCTGGGTTAGGCACCTCACCATCAACACCAGACCAGCATGCTAGGAGGCCATACTGTATTTTTCCCTCATTGATGTATAGTCTTCGACAAGGAGAGAGATTATGGACCCACACTGTGCGAGCTCAGAGAGGGTCATGGCATCTGTGCCCACACCTGCTGATGGAATGATCTTCCAAGAGATTGGGAAACCCCTTCCTTTAGGGCCTGCAAAAACTCTGCTCTGCCTCTGTACCTGTGGTTATGGGAGGGTACAGAGGGAATTTTCACCCAGTTTCCTTTAAAACAGGGCTCCTCCCACCTTGGCCTATCTTCCTTTTCTTGTAGTCTGCCAAGATGGCTTCATTCCAGACAACACTGAGCATGCACATGCACACACATACAGACACGCACATGCACACACATTGCAACACACACACATAAGTGATATTCCCACATGTGAACACAGAAAGAGCATTTCTCATGCCTTTCTAAAATCGGGCATTTGCCCTAATTTGCCCAAGCATTAATCTTCTACCAGTTCTGTGTTCTCAAAATACAAGGGAAACTGACATCGCCGGGAACTCCCCCCAGCTCTGATACGTGCGCACATACACACACAGATACACATGCACATGCAGCACACACCCATCACACGTGATAAACTGACATCCCTGAGAACTCCCCCAGCTCTGATACGTGCGCACATACACACACAGATACACATGCACATGCAGCACACACCCATCACACGTGATAAAGTATTGAAAAAAGCCTGGAGGAGAGAGAGGACAAACTGTCCAAAATAGCAAGTGAGAGGTGACTGAAAGAAAAATGGGCATTTAAAGACAGACAGACCGCCAGAGAGTAATATGTACACAGACTAATAAGAGAGAGAGAGAGAGAGGGGTGGCAACTGAAGGAGAAAATGTCGCTTCCCTACCAGACCCAGTGAGCTCCCACAGACTTCCATTCAGGTGATGGGAAGTGTTCTGCCCTGTTTCTGAGAATGGCCAAAGGGATAGGAATCTCTCCCCTGAATCTTAATAAAACACAATCTATGTGTACCACTAGATGAGACTCCCCCTCCCTACAAGAGTAGTTTCCAATCCCACATCCCCCATGTCAAGCCCTGCTCCACCTGTGCTAGAGGTCAGTTAGCCCTGGGCCTCCTACCTGGCCCAGGAGGGAGAGACAGTCTTTACCACATCCTTCCTCCTACCCCTGCCTGTCCACTGTGCATCTGGCCTCTCAGCACCTTCAGCCTGTGGGCTGGTGGAAGAACTGTTTTCTCAGCAACTTGGCCCCAAATATCCTCTGCACCAGCAGCCTGATCCTATTCTTCCCTCAAGGTCCTCCCCACCCAAGAATCCTTCCCCGATCACCTGCTGGCCCGCCTAACCCAGCCAGCTCCCATCCCCCACCCTGGGCACTGCACATCGGGCACTGGGCACATTGTTGAGCTCACACCCTGCAAGGTACCTGCCTCCTGTCACCAGTCAGACCCTGTGGGCAGGGCCCCACCAGTCAGGGTCTGTGCGCCCTGCCCCCAGCACATACACAGTGCTTTGTTCTGAGTTTGAGAAACATCTAAGAATTAACTGACTGATGAAGGGTGCTGGTATTTCCTGGGAAAGCTGCCTTTTATCCATAGCCCTTGGGACTCATGAGGGAACTGTTCTCCTCTCACGTTAAAAGTGTACAGTTTCCATCCAGTTCCTTCTGAGCAGTCCTCCACCCACTGCCTGCTTCATGCACATGAGCACCATCTCTACCAGTCAAGGTCCATGGTCCAGACTCCTCCCAGGCATCAGGTCCCTGTGTCATTGGAAGAAAACAGCTCCACAGAGAGGTTCACAGAGGACGCTGCGGCAGGCCCAGTGTGAGCTACATGACAAGGCTGTTGAAGTCTTTTGATATTTTCCTACTGCCAGCCTTTTCATCCATTTTCTATCTTTAAGTACCTGCTACAGGTAGCCCACACTGCTAGAACCTTCTACTCTATCTTGGAAGGAAATGAGCTGATAAACTCATGGCCATGCCTACACCTTCCTGACAACTCCCAAATCCTGCTTGGACTTCTTGTTCCTTAAAGGTAGAGGCCACTGTTTTTTCATTTCTGTGTCCCTGGATCCATGCGTGGTTATTGGAATTAGTAGACATTCAAGAAATGTGGAAGGAAGGAAGGAAAGAAGGAAGGAAGGAAGGAAGGGGGGGAGGGAGGGAAATAGGGAGGGAGGGAAGGGGATGAGGGAGGGAAAAAGGGAGGGAGGAAGGAAAGAAAACACCAAATGTTGGCCAAGCTCCAAGTAGAAGTCCATCTGTCTACGTGGCACAGGACAGATATTCCTCACCTGAACAACAGTATCAGACCTTTCCAGCTAATCTCTGTGTTCCACAGTTTCCTCATCTTGAATAACAGGTATAGTAACAGTACCTCCCTTGAGGGGCTGCGGTAAAGCTTGAACAACTTAATGCACATGGAGCTCTGAGAGGGCTGCTTGTCACATAACAAGCAATCACCTCACGTTGGCCATTGTCTTCATCATTCTTGTCATCACAGCGATAGGCCTGCAGGCCACCCAGGCCCACACCTGGTTGCAAGATGCAGCCTCCCCTTGACGAGTAGATTCTTCCTACAGGTGAATCTGGGAAGGGCGGGCATTCATCTTTACTGTTTGTTAAATTGTCTCCTATCGTGTGTACTTGAATGCATGATTTATGGGGGATGGCTGTGTGTGTGCTCTGTACCTCCCTTCTTCATGACTTAGCCCAGAACGGACTGCAAACACTGAACCACAGTAACGCCTCATGTATGCCTCTTGGTCTGAAATCAAAGAAGTATTCTGGGTGAGCAAAGTTTCCAGAGAAGCTTATGCTTTTAGGCAGAAACTTTGTATCATTTTGACTATTTTGGGTGAAAGTTATTTTCCATATATGATGACTCCATTATATCACTGTGAACTAAATTATTGGCTGCACCTCTGGTATGGTGGAAATGGCACTGGATCCAAAGCCAAAAGGCTTGCAGTTGGGTCCCCTCTGCCCATTAACACTTGTGCATCCTTAATCTCTCATCTACAAAACCACAATGAGTCCCTCTAACTCATTCAGTTGCTGTGAGGAAGAAAGGGTGGAAAGTCTGTGGAAGTGCTTTGGAAACTCCTAAGCGCTATGTAAGTGTTGAGTACTGCCCTCAGGAATTATCAGGGTCCATAGAGCTATTTGCCCCTGCATTAAATAGGCCCACCCTCCCATGCTGAGCTGTGATGTCTTCCAACTCTTCCATTGCTGTTAGCTTTTCCAGTTGGGTGTCTCCAGCTCCTTCCAATCCTGCTAGACAGGACCCATCATGCTTTTCTGCAAAAGCAGAGAAGTCATGTACTCTGGAGCTGGACTGCATTTAGGGAAGGATCAAGTCAAATTCTTTATTTTAAGATGAGGAATCTGAGCTCCAGGAAGAGGAAATGATTTGTCTGAGTTCAAACAGGTACTTAGCCATGGAGCTGGCACTAGAATTTTGCTCTTTTGATTTTCAGCCCTAGCAATTCTTCCCCTCTGGTCTGAAAGGCTGCCCTCCAGGCTGTGTGATAAAGGGATAGATGTTGTGCTTTTCATTGCTTTTCATATTTGCATCCATGTTTGCAATCAAAATCCATGTGACTATGACTGTGTAAGACCAGGGGTAATGAAACCAGGAATTTCTCAGGCAGCCAAAAGGGAGGCAAGTAAACTCTGAGTGAGAGAGGGTGAACTCATATGGCTTAGGAATCCCTACCAAGAGTAGATTCTGAAGTTCTGCATCCATCCCATGCTTCTATCACAGTCACTTGCAAAGGCCCCTGCCAAGTCTCTCATTTTTTTAATGCCCAAGTTTGAGTCATTTTGAGAGGACATACCCATGTACTTGTAGTTGTCCTGTTAACATTAGGAGGGGAAGTCCTCGAGTAGAGGCTGCAAAGGGAAGAACTCAATGCTCCAGAGGCTGAGGGTCACTCCAGCAAGGGAAGGGGGAGAGGGAGAGTTGGGGTGCTCAGATTCAAGACAAGGGACACCCCAAGGATGATCCAGGGACCAGGTGCACCAGTGCCCTGCCCCTACTTGTACCTGTCATGGCCCATGTCTCTGTACGCTCCATTCTATGTGGCTAGCTCCCCATCCTGAAGGAAAAGACAATGGACTGGACTAGCCCACCCTAATGACTCACTGAGCCTGCCCAATGGGCCAAAGACACACCTAGCCCCAAGGGACCAGCAAGTAAGGACATAACTCTGGTGACCAACCATCTCATTTGCTCAAGAGCTTCCTAGTTTTAACAATGAAAGCTGCACCCCAAGAAAGCCCTCAGTCCCTAATCTGAGCCTCAGTCTTCTTAATTGTTAAACAGGCTTAACACCCTGTGCTGCCTTCTTTAAAGGACTGCTAAACTAAACAGGTAAGGGAAGAATTTGATCATAAATCCCTTATTTTCTACTTCTGTGGCACTGGTAAGAGGTAAAGAGAGCAAAGGAAGAAAGCACAAGCAGAGACAAGAGGAGGAAAAGAAGGACTAAGAAGAGCAGGGAAAAGGAGGAAGAAGATACAGATAGAGAAGAAAGAGAAAGTAATGAGTGGGAAGGGCCCATCCAGTGAGAGGGGAAGCCTAAGTGATAGATGGCAACTTCAGAGCCCACCTGCCTCTCCCTCCAAGCTCTTGAAATCCTATGCATCCCTCAAAGCCTCATTGGAGCTGGCCTCCTCCTCCAAGAAGCTCTCCCTGACCACCAAGACCCAAAGAGAGTGCTTTCTCTCCTTCAGACTCATGGAAAATGCAGAGTCTGACATGCCACCAGCTCTGAATCGTCTGTTTTTCCTTGACTCTATTTGTTTTGCAGAGAAAAGTTGCACCTCCTCTTTTAACTCTTGCACTACTCATTACTCTTGTAAATCCTCATAATACTCGTATATGTAGGAGCTTATAAATATTTGTAATTGTCTGAGTGATTAAATAGGGGAAAAACCAAATGGACCTTGTCCAGGAAGGAACTCCAAATGACCTTAAGGCCTTCGAGAGCCTGCCTGCAAGTGGGCATCACCCCCCTGTCTTTACAAAGAAGAGATGAAATGTAACATGGGCCTGGGATTCTGGAAACCTGGGATCCTGTTCTAACTCCTCCACCTCCCAGCTGGGCAGCTTCTGTCAAGCCACATTCTCCTCTGTAAAATAACACGGGTGATTCGACCCTCTAATACCCCAGTGTGGTCTTGGACCTGCTGCACCTGCTAGGCACGCCCTAGGTATAAACCTCGGGCTCCCCCCAGATCTGCCAATCGGGTTCTGCACGAAGTCCCCAAGTGGTCCCAGGCACATCAGAGCCTGAGATCACTGTGGGGTCCCTGACGGCTTCAACATTCACCATCTTCCAGCCTCTTCTTTTCCCGTCCTCAAGGACAGCCACGGGAGTGCCCAAAGACCCTGCAGCGACTCGCGAGCTTCCTGGGCCTTCCAGACCTTGCAGGGCAGTCTGCCTGTTATCTGAAGATTTCTCCCACCTTTCCTGATGGGACCAAGGTCACTACTCACAGGAAGTTTTCACGATGGAAAAAAGGGGAAATTATCTCATTCTGCTGGGAAGAAAGCCATTACCAAACCACTTCGCTAAGAAAGAAGATTGCAGCAGCACCCAAACCCTGATAAGCATCTCCTTGCTTTCCCAGACTTTTTCCACTTTTTCCACACAACACTTAATCTAGAAAAGTGACTAGGCCTTCAGGTGGGTTTGATAATCTCCCTGGGACATTGTAGGGAGATAAGCGATGGGCGGCAGAGCTCACTGCCACCTCCGCGTCAGCGCCTGCCGCAGGCTGTATGTGTGGCTCAGGGACACGCCTCCCAGAGGGACCTCTGGGCTCAGAGTGGGGGCGTGCCCGCCCCAGACTCCCCCTCCACCTTCAGAGGACTGGGAGCGTGGAGCCACTAAACTACAAAAGCTACTCAAGCCCTGCTGGGTCCCTGGCCTGGGCCAGGGCAGGTCGGAGCAGAAGGATATAGCCCCATGAGCGTGCCGCCCGTCGGCACCCAGCCAGGAAATCGTATTCGGCCCTTCACTACTACCATGTTGGCACCTTCATGTTCTGAGATGCTTCCAAAGAACTGAAATTCACCCTTCTATTTTATTTTTAATGTGTAAGGTGGACATTTTTCTAAATCGGATGACAATCTCCTGCTTTCTGAAACAGAATATACACGACACAAACTAAATTTTTTGTTGTTATTCACGTACATCATTATGATAGAAGCCCCATGAGGGTGGGGACTTCTGTCTCTCTGCTTCTTGCTGCATTCCCAGTGCCTAGAACCGTGCCTGGTACTTGTGAAGACATAAGCAAAGCACCTTCCTGGGCAGAGCTCTAGGGATGAGGAGACGGATGGATTCCTCTCCTTCTAGGCCGAACTCACAGTCCAGCCAGTGACGCTTCTACTGGCCTGGAATGTCGGGAGGTGGGGGAGTTCCAGCAGGTGATGAGGTGTGAGCCGCACTGACTTCACAACCCAGGCTGCCCCACACTAACGAGCTTTCTGAGCCACAACATCAATGTTTTAAAATCTACCTTCCCTTTCTCTCTGCCAGGCTGTCAGTTGTCACTTAAAGTTGCACGGAATTGTAAACAGGACAGGAAGTTAAAGATCATTCTCGAGAACAGCTGTCTTATCTGGTGAGACAGCACTTCTCAGTCACAACACTGAGCCTTGCACACCTCTCCCTGCTCATTCCAGCTGGTGGGCACTGGCCTGAGAAAACTTCCATAGGCTTGATCCAGTACAAAAGCCACATTTTGCAAGTGAGGAAGCTGAGCACCAGAGGTGAAGTGATTCCTAAGGTCAAGCAGCTCAAGGGAAGACCAGTGTGAAGTCTTCTGACTCCCAACCCAGGGCTCGCTGCTCCTGTCCACTGTGTGCTTGCTTCTTATGTCCCTGTAACAGACCTGCCTCTGATTTCCTATTGGCCAGGGGTGGGGGTGCAGAAGACAGATAAATCAACTTTTTAAAACTATTCCTAAAGTGAAAATATATATCCATTGTTCTATGTGTTCAACATTATATGTCATTAGGGAGATGGGAATTCAAACAATGAGGTACCACTACACACCTATTAGAATGGCTAAAATCCAGAACACGGACAACACCAAATGCTGGTAAGGATGTGCAGCAAACAGGAACTCTCCTTTGTCGTTGGTGGGAAAGCAAAATGGTGCAGCCACTTTGGAAGACAGTTTGAGAGTTTCTTATTAAACCAAACACACTTTTACCATGTGATCCAGCGATCGCTCTTCTTGGTATTTAACCAAATGAGTTGAAAACTTACATCCACACAAAAATCTGCACACGAATGTTTATAGCAGCTTTATCCATAATTGCCAAAACCTGGACACAAACATGATATCCTTCAAGAGGTGAAGAGATAAACTGGCACATCCATACAATGGTATATTATTCAGCACTAAAAAGAAATGAGCTATTAAGCCACAAAAAGACAGGGAGGAATCTTAAATGCATATTACTATGTGAAAAAAGCCAATCTGAAAAGGCTACATATGGATGATTCCAACCATATGACATTCTGAAAAAGGTAAAACTATGGAGACACAAAAAGTTTGGTGGTTGCCAAGAGTTTGGACAGAGGGAAGAGAGGGATGAACGGGTGGAGCACTGGGGATTTCTCCGGCAATGAAACTATTCATCTGTATGATACTGTAATGGTGGACACATGCCAGGACACATTTATCCAAACCCATAGAATGCACACCAAGAGTGAAGCCTAATGTAAACAAACTAAGGGCTTCAGTTAATAACAGTGTTCCAATATTGGCTCATTAATAGTAACAAAGATACCACCCCAATGCAGCATATTGATAGGGGAAATTTTGAGGAAAAAAAAAGAAGGAATATAGGGGAATTCATTGTACTTTCTGCTCAACTTTTCTTTAAACTTAACACTGCTCTGAAAAAATAAAGGCTTTTCATTAAGAGAAAACAAAAAAAACAAAAAAACCCTATGCCTAGAGTGAAAACACATAGGCACTGTCCTCGCTCTAAAATGCATGAGCTAGGGGCGCCTGGGTGGCTCAGTCGGTGAAGCGTCTGCCTTCAGCTCAGGTCATGATCTCAGGGTCCTGGAATCAAGTCCCATATCGGGCTCTCTGCTCCGCAGGGAGTCTGCTTCTCCCTCTCCCTCTGCTGCTCCCCCTGATTGTGTTCCCTCTCTTGCTGTGTCTCTATCAAATAAGTAAATAAAATCTTAAAAAATAAAATAAAATGAAATGAAACGCATGAGCTTGAGTACCTGAATGAGTGAGGCTCACCCGGGAGCGAGACTGGCTGACTGTTCTCTGCCCACTCCTTGAACCACACAGCTAGTCCGAATCCCAGCTGTTCTTGATCCTCACCCCTGGCACTTGTCCTAGCCCGCCCTGCTGCTAAACAGAGAAACCGCGCAAGGTCGAGGTCGCAGGGACTGTGTTTTAAGAGCCCTGGCCACGCCATCAGTGGACAGAGGGGATCCTGTTGTATCTCTGGGCATCCTGGAATCGGCAGGAATAGTTCGGACGCCCTGACGCCGGTGTGAATGCCCGCGCTGCCGGGCTCAATGCCCGCGCTGCCGGGCTCGCCCCCTCCTCTTCTTGCTTTATCCTTAGCGGAACTTTGCTAAATAACCACGGTTCTTCCCCGTCAAAACACGACCTCGTGGCCGAAGCCATTCCCGACACCCTGCAGCCGCTGGGCTACCAGATCGGCACCGTGTCACGTGCGGGCGCAAGCGATAAAAGGCTCATCATTTCACTAAAGCCCTCTTTATTCACCCTGTACTTTTCCACACACTTCATTTCCCATCATGGCTGACTGCCTGAAGCATTCATGTGAAAATAGCAGATTTTTGCCTGTGTTACTCCCGGTCTCCTCCCTATAATGCAGTTTACTGGATTCTCCGAAATGACAAAATACTTGGCATGTTCCAGAGGGAGAAACAAAGAGAAAAAGAATTAAAATAGCCAGTGATACAGTCATGGAAAGGGGTCAGGGCCCATCATTTGCTAGGAACCATGAAGTCAAAAGTGTCAGGGCTTGCTAGAAGAGCCCTTGGAGATGATCTCACTTAATAGATGGGGAAACTGAGGCCCAGAGAGATGAATCCTCCCGAGGTCTCTATGTGGAGGAGGAGGATTGCCATATGTTCTTTTTTTTTTTTTTTTTTTTATTTTTAAAGATTTTATTTATTTATTTGACAGAGAGAGACACAGCGAGAAAGGGAACACAAGCAGGGGGAGTGGGGGAGGGAGAAGCAGGCTTCCCGCTGAGCAGGGAGCCCGATGCGGGGCTCATCCCAGGACCCCGGGACCATGACCTGAGCCGAAGGCAGACGCTTAACGACTGAGCCACCCAGGCGCCCCTGCCATATGTTCTTTATGGGGCTTCTTTCTAATCAAGCACAAAAAGCATGAAGAATTCTGAGCAGGGCCTAAGAATGAGAGACTGAGTGTAATGGGGCCATAAACAGTAGACCACTGATACATTTTTTCATCAGGGCCTTGGTGAGTTCTTTCTCCCAGTACCCACAGAGTAGAAATCCCATGGCCCAGTGAGATGAGACAGAATGAGAAGGAACAAAGACAGAAAACAGCATACCTTGAGCGACAACGGCATGCCCAGCATGGGGGGCTAGAAACTTGACGTGGGTTGATTCAAGGGCCCAGAATCATCACATAAAATCTTTCTGGAAAGAACTCTAGGATCCCAAAGCAAGATACTCCAGGAGAGATATATAATAATCACCGATATTCACCGAGGGCTTATTATCTGCTAGGTGATGTCCAAGCACTTAAACACTTCAGCTCACTTCAATCTCACAATGACCCTATGAGGTTGGTGTGATTGTTCTCCCACAAATGGAGGCATCAAAAGGCTATGAGGACCTTCCTGAGGTTGCACAGTTAGTCAGCGATGGGGCCGGATTTCAGCCCAGAAGTCTTGTGTCAGATTTGAGGCACCGTGTGCCTTTCTATCTTTTGAAATGTCCACTTCCCTTCACCTGGGCAGCAGCATAAATCCCCATCGGGGATGGGGCCCCGATGAGTTCTTTTAAAAGTTTTTTTTTTTTTTTTTTGTACATCACCTCATTTAATCCTCACAACATTGCTGCAAAGGGGGAAGAGCAGAGATACTTATCCCCACTTAGCAAAATAAGAAACCAAAGCTCAGGAAAGTGGCTAACTCCTGGTCAAACAGCTAACAGGTGGCTGAGCACTGGCGAAGGCCCAGGTCACTCCACCTCCTGGGCTCTTGAGACTACCTCACCCCATCCCTCTGCCCCCACTGAGCCCAGAGAAGGCCCCTCAGGAGAAGATCCAAGTCTGTCAGCAGTCCTACCGAATCCAAGAGGGAGGCTCATCGAAACAAGCACCCGTCTCCAGCTTCACGGGTAGCTCCTCAGAGTGGACTAGCCAATGGTTGCCGTGCCTGTAGGCAGTACTAGGACTTGATGTGCTCTGCCCAAGGAGGCCAGTGTCCTTCTGGGGGACTCCATTTGGGCTGGCTTGGGCAGGGGGGCAGAAGCAAGCCTGCTCATCCTCCCCCTCATCTCCTTTTCTTTCTTTCTCCTTTCCCGTTCCCAAGACTTGCCTGTGCTTTCCTTTCCCTCACAGCCACACAGCCTTTGAACCACCCCCATCAGCACAATGCGTTAGTGATTGTGCGGCGAGGGTGACATTTAGACTCACAGTCCTGGAAGAAATCGCATGGATTTGGAAACGCCAGAACACTAAATTTAACCAACCCTGAGAGGCCCGGGGGAGTCGGGGAGGAGGAGTGAGGGCAAGGTTTTATCCTGGGACTGGTCCCACAAGATGCAGGTGCGGGACCATCCCTGCCTGCTTATCGCTGCTCTGCAGGAAGGGGGTAAATGAAGCTTCAATCAGCCCACATTCACCTCTCCCTATTGTCAGGTGCTTGCTCTGAAAGCCCCTGATCATTTCTTTTATTGTCTGGCTTAACACAAAGCAGAGCAAAGCAGTGTCAAAGCCGTGCCTCTCTCAGCAGAAAGCCCTGAGGTATGTTGATATATGTGTGTACAGAGATATGAATATACACAGGCCATCTCCTCTCCCTCTCTCTCCCATGCACACGCACACACACACCTTGACTGAGAAGGGACAGGTGCAGGGCAGAACCACCCCACCCAATCCCACACCCTCTCCATGGAATGAGAATGGTCTGAGAGCCACCCTGACTCTCATCCTCCAACTCCACAGATAGGCCCTTCCAGGGGGACCTTCCCAAGCCCTGCCTTGATAATGGATGGCCCCTTTGCACTCGTGCTCCTGGGGGAGTATGTGCGGTCTAAGCATTTTAGAATTCACAATCACTGAGGGTTTTCTCACTGCTTCAGTTTCTCATTTTGGCAAATGGATCTGAAGTGCTGGCAAAGTAACTTTAGCTTTACCTCCTTCCTCGCTGTTCAACAATCTATTAGAACTCAGGAAGGCCTTTGAAAATAGAGGTTAGATCTGCCAATAAGATTTGGGAAAGTAAATAAATGCTTTACGAAAATTTTCCTTTCATGTAGAAATGCTTAAGCCCCTATAAAATGTCAGACCCTGGGCTATTTTGCTGCTTAATAAGATACAAAGCAGAGACCAGATGTACCTGCATGAAACAAACTATTGTCTTAACAGCTGGAACCAGGATGCCTCTTAGAGGGAACAGTCTTTGCTTAGGAAAATACTTCTTGAGAGACATGGTATGAATGATGCATTGCACTAACAGCCCAGCTTCCCATGGTGTATCATGGCCATGCTTTTCCGTAGCACCTCCCATGCTGACTCTGGGCTGGGCCCCGTTGGACAGCAAACGGGATACAAGCAAAGGCCTAGAAAACATGCTCACACATTTCCACTCCCTCTCTTCAGTCCTGCCCCCACTGTGACAACATGCCTGGGCTAGCATGCTGGACCAGTCTGAGAGACACATGGAAGAGAGTTGAGCCATCCGTCTAGCCATCCCCAAGATGACCCACCAGCTGATGACTGACACATGAACAAGCCCAGCCAAGATCAGCAGGACAACCCACAGACTCATCAGAAACAATAAATGCTTATTGTTTAAGACATAGAATTTGGAGGGGCTTGTTACACAAGTCAGTTGATACACTTTCTTAGAAGTTGAGTCCCAGAGGACACTGCTTAACAATGATCAAAAGGGATTGTTAAACTGCAAGGAATAAAAGTTAGGAAAAAAAGAGTGAAGTAGAGAAAGAATGGCAGGAAGGACGGCGGAGGCCAAGAGAAATTCATGATAGCTAATACACAATTCTAAATCATTTGTGTTACTTCAACATATCCATCCTTATTCAGTAAAGCCTGCCTCATGCATAAAGACCCTGTGAATGTGAGTGAATGAGTGTGTACGTGTGTATATAAATCACAGAAAGAGGATCAGTTCCACCTCTGAGTCAATGCAATATGGAACAGGGATATTGAGAGGATCCATAACTAGTTTGGTGGCAGTACAACTCAGGAATAAAGGTGACCATGAAAATATAAGTCCCTCAGGACTTTGTAGAAGTCTTGGAGAAAGCATTTGGCTCCCCCTCTAAACATGGAACAAGAGTTCATGCCAATCTTACCTAGGTCTTAAAGGACAGGTGCTCCAGCTGACTGGCATGTTCTTAGGACCCCTCTTCACGTGAGCCCCCTACGAGGTGGGGCAAGGTCCAAAAAGTACCCAGGCCTGGGTTCCCACTTATCCTAGATCATCCTCACAGATTAATGCATTACATGCACACACACCACCACCACCACCACACCTTCAACACACATATGCATCTCCTGGGCTTTCCGGAAATCTCACAAACAAAGAAGAATTTACCATGAGGCTAATAAGCTCAGAGTTCCTCAGTTCCATGACCCCTTCCAAAATCTGATATCCAACTTCATATGCACAGTATTGTATTTTTTTTAAGATCATGTAAGTTTCAAGCTCCACAAAGCTTTTGGAGCTCCTACTCCAAAAGTTTCAATCAAACATCCAGCTCCTAGCCAAATTATTCTCACTTTGAGCCACACACAGGCTCTGTGCTGCCATGGGGCTGTGCTCAGGAGTGGCACTGCAAAGGCCCAGCCATCAGGAGCAAGGCACCCAGACCTCCCACCCCTTGCCCACACACATGCCAATAATGTGGAGTCACCCTCCATTGCTGCCACAAGTAGGAACTTTCCAACATCTCCATCCATAGGTGTGAGGAAGCAGACAGGGTGCTAGAACATTGTCAGGAAAAAGGTCAGAAATCCATGGGTCACATTTCCTTTCTTCTCCCTTCCCCATCCTTCTCTTTCCTCTCATCTCTCTTCCTCTTTACCACAGTATACATTCTCTCTGGATCATCTCATGTGTGCACATGGCTTCCAGCACATCTGCCTACTTAACATATGTTGGAAATCTCAACATATCCAAAACTGAATCATCCCTTCAAACACAGTTGAACATTCTCCTGCATCCCCCTCGCAGACGATGGTACAACTCATCACCTAGGCACCAGGTGGGGAGCTGGTGATACAACCTTCTTCCTCTGTGCCCCGTCCCCATATCAACCAATTATAAGGTTTTTCCATTTTACATGGTTAGCCTCCAGCATGTCCCCTCTCTATCTGCACTGTGACAAACTGTGTCCAGGCCTGTGTCATCTCTCTGCTGAACTGCTGTCCCTAACTAGGCACCCTGACTCCAGTCTCACCCCCTATCCTCCATGCTGAGCCAGGACGGTGGTTCTAAAATGAAAATACTGATCTGATCCTCCTGTAAGCAAACTCTTCAGTGGTCCTCCGCCAACCACCCTTTATTTGGCATGAGAGGTCTTCCATGCCTCCTACCACTCCCTCCACAGCTTTTATCTGCAGCCTTGACTCCCACTGCTGCACTCACATCTGCTCAGGCACCCCAGCATCTGTGGCTGCTTAGTGTTTCCTGTCTCTTCGCTAGTTCCTCCTCTTGAGGTGCTCTGTGCCCCACCTCTATTCCCATTCCATTCACCTAGCAAACTCTTACCCATCCTTCAAAGCCTAACTCTGCATAGCCCCTTTTGTGAAGACTTGTCTGATGCCCACTAGATCACCTCTTCCAGGTGGACCAATCACTTAAGCTCTAGCTTTATTTTATACCACTGACATTATTGCACCTGGTATTTGATAAGTGTTGTGTAAATCACACATCCCTGAGGGTCTCTTGGTGTTTAAGATTGACGTGAACCCCAGTTTGTGGCCAGTGGAAATCCAAAGACCAATTTCAAATTTCTATGAATCCCTGGGAAGCTACATGCTCATGGTCACAATGATTATGAGCTTTTACATTTATTGATGAATGGATGGATGGATAAATAACTATTCCAGCAAAGCACGGATGAGTATTGTAGACTACTCTTTAAATGTCTTCAGGCCATCCACACCAGAACATTTTCATTACATCTTTAGGCCCGGAAGTCCACAGATTAACATCCATTCATTGGATCCCCTTTGTACCTCCTCCCTTGCTTCTCTCTTCTCTTGTCCCACTCACATCACACCTACCAGATTCCCACCCGGAAGTCCAAATTCTCCGCCCCCCCCCTTCATTGTGCAGAACCCTTCCTTACCCTCCATCTGGCAGCTAAACTTCACTGCAGAATCACATTAATGCACAGGAGCCCATCAGGCCCCATCCTTTCCTTCAACTGTGGTTGTAGCTTTAAAAAAGAAAATATAACTTCCTTACAAACCTCCATCTCCCCTAGAGACTGTGCCCTCTTGTTAGCAGAAGAGGCCTTATCATCTTTATATTTCCCATGCTTTGCACGGTATCTGCCACATAGTATGAACACAATATGTTTGCTGCATGAATACATGAACAAACTCACAAACGACCCTGCAGTCTATGCCACCCTCACTCTCTCCATGGATGGAGGCTGGAAGGTGGGAGAAGGGTGGGTTCAGGTTGAGCAGGACTTCACAGCTGAGGAGCACTTTCCTGCCCTCCTCCCTCATGGACCACGTGTCCTGTCTTGAAAAGTGGTCTCTTTCCCATCAAATGCATCACCTCAGCCACCTTCAGTGGTGGTTCAGCATATTTCTGCGTGAAATAAATGTTATTTTCTGGTGCACCCAGATTTCATTATTTTTCCTGTCAGAGAATCAAAGTGAGAGGAAGGAGAGGCCAACAGAAAGTGGCTTCTTGCTTACACCAGGAGGAAAAGGATAACGTTACCCAAGAAAAGAGGGAGGAAGGGAGAGAGACCAGAAAAACTCACTTCCTCATTTAATCAAGTTGAAACACGGATTATCTGAGGTTGAAAAACAGCTACCTTGTTCTCGAACCAGTCTCTTGCTGTGTCTGGGGCTGTAAAACCCTTTGCGATTTTATCTTTTCATAAACTTTTATTGAATCTGATGTTCAAGGGGCCATGGAGGATCATCCAATTAAACTCCCCCCGCTAATCCCACTCTTAAACCCCAGCACTAAACTGATGGGAGATTAAAAGCTAATAAAGATGACAAATGAGAGACGATCTGTAGGTTGATAAGGGAAATGGAGTCGGGTGGGGATTTGCCAGGGAGGAGCCAGGCCCGATTTTGGAAAACACAGCAATGGAGGGGACTTTCCTGGGAGCAAATGCAGAGAACTCTGAAGAGATGCGCCATGGACACTCATGACAAAGTCCTTCTCAGTGATACTGTGATCTGGCGCTAAGACGGGCTGCAGGAAGAGGGCTGACTTGGCATGGACACACCAGGGCTGCAACACCACCTCTGCTATCACCAGCCACGGAACCCTATGGAACTAGGGGTCCTGTTGACATGCCGTTCTTAATACAGACATTATCGTAACGACAGCCATATAGCTGCCCTTTGTCGAGTGCCAAGCACACGCCAGACACTCTCTTATAGATGTAAGTCATGGGTGAGAGGAGTGCTATCCTATCTCATACATTAGAAAACTAAGGGCCAAAGCAGGCAAACAATTCCCCTGGGCCGATGGCAAGTGGCAGAGTCAATACTATAACCCTGTCTTTCCTAGAAAATACTCCCCTCTTCATAAGGCTGTCCTAAGGATTCAGTGAGGGTTCTGGGTTCACAGTGGCCACCCAAAATTTGACTTCCTTCCTTTCCTTAGACCCATATCTTGCAATTTGAGCATCTCAAAGGGATCTTTAAATTCCTCACCACCACCCCAAAATGCAATTTTTAACTATAGGGTAAGTGAGAGTGATTTTTCAACATTCGTGCCAGATAGTTTGTATCAATTCATTTAATCATTCCACCGGCATCTATGAAAACCTTTCTTTGCCAGACTCTTTCATAAATATGTATCAAACTAATCCTCACATCAGCCCTGAGAAGTAGGAATTATTTCCTCATTTTAATTAATGAGTACACAGAGGCTTAGAGAATCCAAATGATTCTCCTGAGATTACAAAGCTAATAGCGACAGGGATGGAATTCAGGCTCATGTGTGCCCGATGCCCAAGCCCATGCTTTTCCTATGGCTCTGTCCTGTCCTCATTGGCATCCAGCCCAGTAACGGGAATGAGACAGATAGATACGCTCGCAAATAGCAAAACCAGGCTGTGCAGTCCATCCCATACGAGATATACACGCTGCCATCGTAGTTTCTCCAAAGGAGGGCATTTCAAGAAAGGATTCATGGACAGGGAAGGGAAGCAGTTTTTTGGAGGCTTTTGGAGATGTCTGGTTGTGCATGTTGTAGGGAATGGAGCCTGTTGCGGGGGGTGGGGAATTGAGTACCCCTGTTTGGCTGCATTGTGTGGGTCTCAAGAAGGGAAGATATGATATCTGAGGAAGGTGGGTGAAATCAGGGCACCTTGATGGAAGAAGTGAGAAAGCACGTTAAAAGCTGTATATCACACCATCTTCCCTGCTTCTCCCAAGGAACCACATCTCAGGTGACTTACTAAGCAAACCAACAGGACAAGTCTCCTCACAGTTGATAGAACAGGCAAGTTTTGGGAACTGGAATGGAACAGGCTGGGGCCTAGAGGTCAGCAGACAGCAGCCGCTCCCAGCCATGCCCTCTGAGCCTGTGACCTGGCCCCGCTCACCTTCCTGGACGTGTCCTTTCGCTCCTCTGGAAAATGAGAGGTTGAAAGAGGAGTGCTTCTCACTGGCAATGCTATCAGGGCTCAGCAAAGAATTCACTTTGGCTTAAACTGCCAGGGGCCTGCAGTCCTCTGAATTCATCCTGGTTCATATGCAGTTGAATCTTAGGCAGGGAAACGTGACAATTAATTTTATGTGTCACCTTGACGATATGAGGGGAAGCCCAGGTACCTGGTGGAACATTATTTCTGGGTGTGTCTGTGACGTTGCTAATCCAGAAGAGATTAGCATTTGAATCAGTAGACTGAGTAAAGCAGATTGCCCTCCCCGGTGGAATGGGTATCATCTAACTTGTTGAGGGCCTGAACTGAACCAAAAAGGTGGAGGAAAGGAGGATTCTCTCTCTCATTCTCTCTTTCTCTCCCCCTGACTGATTGAGCTGAAACATTGATCAACTCCTGCTCTCAGCACTCAGGTTCTCTGGCTTTTGAACTACATCACCAGCCTTTCTGGGTCTCTAGCCTGCACATAGCAGATCATGGAACTTCTCAGCTTCCATAATCACATGAGCTAATACCTTAATAACAAATCTCTTTATATGTGTGTGTGTGCATGCGTGTGTGGGTATGCATATATACACACATATATGGACATGGGTGTGGATGTGGATGGATATGGGTGTGGATGTGGACATGGGTGTGAATGTAGGTGTCGGTGTAGATGTGACTATGGATGTGGATGTGGATGGAAATGGATGTGGGTGTAGATATAGATGTGGATGGATATGGGTGTGGATATGGGTGCGGATGGGCATGGATGCGGGTGTGCATGTGGGTGTGCGTGTGGATGTGGATAGCCCACTGGTTCTGTGTCTCTGGAGAACCCTGACTAGTACAGAACTTGGTACCAAGTGTGGTGCCAGAAAAACAGAAAATAAGGATGAGTTTTCTGAATTGATTCTGGGGTTTCTGGAACTGGCTCTCTCATCTGATTAAGGCTGCTAATGACTCTATTTTCAGCAGTAAAGAGAGTACTGATCTTTCAGAGCAGCAGAAACCAGCCCTTTCTGAGGCCCCACTAGGTACCCAGTCCTTTTACTCCTTTGATCTCATTTGGTCATCACAGATGCACCACGTAGTTTTGATTAATCTTATTTTTACAGACAAAAACAAAGCACAACAAAACTGAGGCTCAGGGAGTGAGAGACTCAAGGACACATGGCTGGCCCAGAGTCTCATGTGTCGGCATGAAGTTTTTCACTGCATCAGTGGTTCTCCAACCTGGCTGCTCATTAGAATAACCAGGGTAACCCCACCCCACACAGATCTCTAGCATGCAATCCGGGTCTTAGCATGTTTTAGAAGCCCCTCAGGCAATTCTGGGTGCAGCCAGGGTTGAGAGCCACTATGCAAATCACTGTTGCTTCTCAGGAAGACCAGTCACCTCAGCCCCTTTCCCCAGCCTCAGCCCCACCCACCACCCACCAACACAGCCCAGGCCTCAATTTTACAAGTTAATATTCATTTCATCACATTTAATTAACACAGGGAGACTGGAGCTGTCTCAGCCTTGCACCCAGCTAGCAGGAGCCCGCGCCTCCCTAGGAGTTCAATCACAGCGCTGTCTTGCGCAATTAGCTTCCTTCCCCCAGATCTGAAGGGTCTGTGCCCATAAATATCAACCAATTTTATTGATATTTGTAATTAAAACCACCAAACAGGTCACACTCGATTGAACAAGTCTGCAATACACACATCCATAATGGGAACATGAGCATATTTGTATGTGACATTTGATAGATAATAATCCTGGGCATTTCTCATTTTCAGAACATCCTGTGGGTACCAGATAATTGAGCTTCGTCTGTCTCCCGGGACAGAGGGCGTTACTCAGACATACCCCTTTGATTGTCTTTGTTCCCGAAGTTTCAGGGAAACCAAGGGCCAAGAAAGTGGGGGCCAGGCCAGAAGCCACAGAGAGAAGACAGCATGGGCACTAGGTCTGACCATGCCAACTTCTCAAGTTTCTTTTCACAGCTTCTGTCTGCAGGCCTTCAAGGACATGTTCTGAAACCAATGGCAGTAAGAAGGAGCTCCGAGCCCCCCTAGAGCCTCCAAGATTATCTCTCTGGGGTTCTCTCTCATGACCCAGTTGGCCCTTCCATCCCAAAAATTCGGTGGACCAAGCCTGACTCAACCCTTAGTTCAAATTTTGTGGGGCTGGAGTGATAGCTGCCACCACCCAGCAAGCGCCATGATCCCATCTCTGTGTTGGCCCAGTTGTAGCTATACCCACAGGTTGCTTGGGATCCTAAATGGGTGGCTTTTGCCATGTACACCCAAAATACTCTGTGGGCTGAGGGGAGATCCAGAGCACAGCACGCCTTGCAGCTCATCAGGGGAGCAGAAAATGTTGCCATTCGTGGGCCCAGCACAGGCTCAGGTTAGCAGACCAGTCTCCGTCTCAGTTTCCCTTTGAAATCTCACTGCTCGCACATACCCAGGGAGATTTAAGACCTTTCCCCAAATCCCCTAACAGCATTCTTACGAGAAACAATCAGTCTTCAAGTGAGTTACAAGGAAGCCATTCTATCCCACAAGGCAGCCTGTTGAGTGCTTGGGCAGGAAGATTATTCCTCTTGTGACCTAGAATAAATCCCTTCATTTCCAAATCCCTCAAGGGTGGAAGGGAATTCCAGGGGGAGCGGGAAGAATGTGTGGAGAGAGAGAGCTCGAAAACAGACTACCGGGCAATGTAGGAATGAGGGCATTTTTACAGTGTTATGATTTAGGCCACACCTGCTTCCAAAAATGATTTGAGACAGTTACAACAATAGGCAAATATCCAATAAAGCCATTAAACTAGAAATAAGGAGGACACGTAATTGTCTGCAGAGAGTGACTTTGAGGTGGCCATCATTCCCATTATCCTGAGAGCTCAGGTGGGAACAGTGGGTTTAAGTGAGTACAAGGTGCTTCATTGATCATCAAGACAACTAACTCAATTATTCAGGGGCTAATGATCCAATTTGTGTTTAATCTGGCCCCATGGCACCAGCCCTTTCTCTCTTTTGCTGCCTAACTATGAAGAATTTCACTGTTCAGCATGTATCTAACCAAACACGGGCATGAAAAGGCATGGAATCAGAGACTTTCACAGTTGGAAAGGACTTTCTACCTCACTTCAGAAGGCTTCTTCCTAAGTCCAGCAATTCTTTTTAGAGCTGCTGTATCAGAAATTTGTGCATCAGTGACTTGAATACCTCTAAAGACAGGGTACTCACTATCTGATGAGGTTTTTTCCTGACAGTCTATTTTACTGTCACACAATTTGAGTCATTAGAAGACTCTTTCTTGTGCAAAGACAAAATCCACCCCCTTGGAGACATCAAGCAGTGACTCCAAACCTGGTTGATCTTCAGAATTATCTGGGATGCTTTTGAAAGGAGACCCTGGTGGGATCACAAATCAATATAGCACTAGAGAAACAGTGCAGTGTCATCTACCGAAGCTGAATATACACACCCCCGTGGCCCTACCATTCCACTCTCAGGTATACACTCAACATAAATATTTGCACACGTGCACCAGGAGACCAGTGCAAAAACACTCACAGCAGCATTAGTCACAGTAGCCAAAAACTACAAACAACCAAAATGTCCATCAATAGCAGAATGGGTAAATCCTGATGCTTTCAGAAAATTGAACAGGTCCATCACTGATATGAGGAATTCTTAATCTCAGGAAACAAACTGAGGGTTGCTGGAGTGGGGGGTGGGGTGGGAGGGATGGGGTGACTGGGTGATGGACACTGGGGAGGGTATGTGCTCTGGTAAGCGCTGTGAATTGTGCAAGACTGTTGAATCTCAGATCTGTACCTCTGAAACAAATAATGCAATATATGTTAAGAAAGAAAAAAAGAAGAAGAAGAATGTAGCAGGAGGGGAAGAATGAAGGGGGGGAAATCAGAGGGGGAGAAGAACCATGAGAGACGATGGACTCTGAAAAACAAACTGAGGGTTCTAGAGGGGAGGGGGGTGGGAGGATGGGTTAGCCTGGTGATGGGTATTGAGGAGGGCACGTTCTGCATGGAGCACTGGGTGTTATGCACAAACAATGAATCATGGAACACTATATCTAAAACTAATGATGTAATGTATGGGGATTAACATAACAATAAAAAATTTAAAAAAAAAAAAAAAGAAAATTGAACAGGTCCAGAGCAGAGCTGTCCAAAGCATTGTCTGGAATGATGGAAATTTTCTGTTCCGCAGTGTCCAAGATGGTAACTATTTATCACAAGTGGCTGTCGAGCACTTGAAATGTGACTAGTGCAAAAGAGGAACTGAATTTTGAATTTTATTTAATTTTAATCAGTTTAAATTTAAATAGCCACATGCCCCTAATGACTACTATACTGGATAACACAGTGTGTTAGATACAACAGTGACAAAGGCAGACTGTAGCTTTATGCAATAACATGGATGCATTTCATCCAGCGAAAGAAGTCAGACCCCAAAAATACATCCTATGTGACTACATTTATGAAAAGTTCAAAAATGGGTAAAATTATACTAAATGTTCACGACGAAAAGTTAAACCACAGTGTTTACGGGTGCATGCTTAAGGAGTGTATCTTTGGGCCGGAAGGAAAAGGTAGGGCAACAGGGGCTGCTTCTGGAGACTGACCATGTCCTATTTCTCAGTTGTGTAGTGATGACAAGGCCTTCACTTCGTGATAAATCATAAAGGTATCATTTTCTTTTGGGGCACTTATCTATATGTGCCTTATAGTTCACAATTTAAAAATGATTAAAATACAAATTATCTTTGCAACTTTCCTGTTAATCTAAAATTATCCCCAAGTTAAATGTTTATTTTTAAAAAATACAGATTCAGAGCTCCACTCCAGATTTGTTGGATCGGTTTCAGGACATGGAGCCCTGGAATTCTTATTTTTCCAAAAGTTCCATGTTATTTCTCTTGCACAGCCTATTGGGGAAGCATGGCTTTGTCCTCTATGTAGAGCTCTTCCCCAAGACTAAATGTCCCCAGAATCTTCTTCTGTTCCTGGGATGCTCCTGTTTCCACTCCCTAAACACCCCAGGGTCCTCTGGGGGCTCACTGCAGTGGATGATCACCCACCTAACACCGCCTGGCCTGAGCATGGTACCGTAGCTGCATCCTTCCACACGAGCCAGTGCCAATCCATCTGTTCACCACTTGCGCTGGTAGCTGGAGAAGGCTGGAGGGGGAGAGCCACCAAGGATGAGTGAGGGGGAGGTGAAAACTAATGGCTGCAATGAGTGTCAAGAGTCTCACCTGCTGCCATTGTCCCAGGCCTCAGTTAACCACAGACAACAGTGCATGTTAGATGCAAGCCTTTGGCGGGTCCATGGATTGGACTGACACATGCAATGTCCTCATTTTTCCTGTGGCCTGCTTGACCCTTCCCACCCTGGAAGTCCATCCTGTATTCAGTAAGCTGCCTCCTTCTATAAGATGTGCTTTTCTCAGGTCAGCCCCAGTAAAGCCGTGGTCACTGCAGTTTCCTCCACGTCTCTTTTCCCTTGGAAACTCAGGTCTCACGTATCAAGAATGCAAGGTTGACTGGGAAAGACAAGATGGAGGGTCTGCCAGAGGGAGACAATGGGTTTCTGCCTTACTCAGGCAGCTCAGAGGTCACATTCCAGGAAAATGAGCAAAAGCAAGGAGCTGTAGGCAGTAGATAATCCTTTATCTCATGTGACCCCCACATCAGCTCTGAAGCAGGCAGACATGGTCACTGCTCTGCCCCACTCCAGGGGGCTCCATGGACAACACAGTCATGTGTCTCCTAGAGTCGTTAGTTGTGCAGTGCCCAACCTGTGCATCTGTATGTGGCAGCTCTGTAACCTGGGTAGGTTTTCTTATTCCCATTTTTAGAGGAAGAAACTGAGGCCAGGAGAAGCAGGGGGATTCACACTCACATCTCCGGGTTGCAGCCCCGTGCTATTATGGCTACAATACCAGCTGCCCCAATGGTCTCTGTCAACATAATCAGTCCTTAAAAGTCATAAAGATGCCCCATAAACACCCACTGGGCAGTGGGCAGAGATTCACTTTTCTAGGAATAGAGAGGACCCAGATAATGCAAGGAAGCAGGCCTTCAACCATTACAGTATCCTCCATGTCTGGTTTCCAAAAACCAAAGCAGGAGGCCAGTCAAGTTTAGAGCCTCAGGAAAAGAGGCTGTGGAAGGCACGGGAAGAGAAAGCCAGACTTCACCTGCACAGAACACATTCAGTGAAGGCAGAGCAGAGCATAATTAAGCCTAATTGTGTAAGTCCTGCCATGCTTTCGAGAGAGAGTGATGCCAAGGTCTCCTGTTCCCTTCCGTTCTGTGCAGCCCGCATATCCCCACCCGAAGGTCACCCTCATTAACGCTGCCCAAAAAAGCCATCCCTGTGCACATCCAGTTGTTCCACTAATAGGACCTTCTCCCTATGCCCAGGCGTACGAGACCCGGGAACGTGCCTGTGTCTGTGCATGCGTGTATGTGCGTGTCCCTGTGCGGTCTGTGCGAGTGTGTGTACTTCTGTAACTGCAGGGGTTTCATTTTCTTCTGGTATTTTATGTGCTTACACAGTTAAAATTAATGGAATCAGGTTGAGATTCAGATGACATCACACTGGTGACTCACATCTTGACAGATGGATAGATTTTTCCCCCTCTGCATTCCTTTCAAGGTAACCTTGATTTGTCACACAGCCGCCTGGGACGGCCAGGAAGCGGGGTTTTTTTATAGACATTTGCCTTGGCCATCCACAGCAACCTAGCCTGTGGGGAAAGGGTAGAGAGGGGACAAGGGGCAAAGGCCAAGGCTAGTCCTCCCCTGGGGCTGAAGCGTGAGCTCATGAGCGGAGTCAGCCCCTGGGCCAGGCAACACTGAGCCACCCATCACTCCTTCCGGGGTGGGGACATCCAAGGGCAGTCTCTGCAGATGGTGCTGTTCTTGCTTCCTGGAAGTAACCTTTCTTTGGCAACATTTTTATTGAATACTCTTTCCTATTGGAACGTAAACAGGTATTGAGGGGAAATAACTTGTAAGAGCAGCTGGAACGCATTGCAACAACAGAGCAGGGTGGCAATTATGTAATCATTTCAGCTACTAGAATTTCTTTGAGGGAAATTTTCATTGGTAAAAGGCAAAGGAGAGAGGATGATGACTCACAGTCTTTTAAGCCTCAACTCGCCCCAGATTGTGTGAGTCCAAAGGTCAAAGTGACATGGCTGGATGACCTCTAATTCTCAAAGTCCAAGGGTATCAACAAAGACCTTCTCTTCCTTCTCTTCCTACTTAGCATTTTTGCATCTTCACACCAGCTCCTTCCTCTGCCTGGGGTTTGGGGAGATACTCCTTCCTAAAACATGAACTGCAGACACCAGGCCAACTTAAACCAAGCAATCTAGATTATTACAAGCAAGTTGCTTGCTCATTTTTCTAATGTTCGAGTTCTAAAAGCATACCCTGAGTATGCACTGACTGGGCAAGCGGTCAGCTTTGTCAGGCTTTGGGGCACGTCTAGGTCGATAGGACACAGACACTTAGACTTCCAGAACTAGAGGCTTCTTAGCAACCATCCCAATCAGTCTTCTCTCCTGACAGATGAGGACACGGACAGGTGAACTAGTCATATAGGTCGTGAGTGGTGAAGGAAGAATGAGAGGTCTGAGTTCCTGAAACCACCAGCACGGAGTTCTTCCTTACTTACTGCTCTCGATTCTTTAAGCTCTCCATCTACTTAGCAGAAAGGATGATACTCAGCATTTACAAAGTGTAAGGAGCCCCCTCTTGCAAATCCAGAAAAATGCCAAACCCTGTTTTACTAATAGAGCAGGGAAATCATGTGAAGATGAGCCCCACATGATACATACAAGGTAAGGGACATGTCTGTGTCATATGCAAGACCTCTGACCAAGGCAAGATGTCTCTGGGTGCCTGCCCTTGGAGAGCTGGCTCCATCAGTCCACCCTGCCTCTGATGATGTCCCATCCCTCTGAGGCAAAACCTCAACCTCTGCTCTTTCCCTAGAGGACATCATTGTCAATAAGCCAGGTCTTCCCACCCTTTGATGACTGCCCCACTCCCAACCCCAAGCCACAGGAGTCTCTACTTCTCTGCTGTTCAGGACTTCCCCTCCCAAACCACCCCCACTCCATCCTCCCTGGACCACTCTCCATCCTCTGCACCTAAGCTCACCCCATGTGTCAAAATCCCACTCTTTTTAAGACCCATCTCAAGGGCCACATCCTCTAGGAAGCCTTCCTTAGGTCCGCAGTTGGAGCTCATATTTCCTTTCTCCTTATGTTTTTAACCCCTTGTGCCCCCGTAATCTTGTGATAAGTGGCTCTCCCTGGTGAAACTGAGCCAGTCCAAGACGCCATTCTTAAAGAGAAGCTCCTGACATGGCCTAGCCATCTTTGGACTTACCAGAAACTTGAGTGTGATGGTCAGCAGCATCCACCCAGGTCAGGTCCATATACAGCAATATACTGATAGTTCTCGCACTTAGGATTTTATGAAAATGACAAATGGATTGGTCAAAAGTGAAGTCACGCCAACTCTGGGGAGAAACTATGCTCCTGCATAACACTTCCCTATCTAGAGGAAACCAAAAGGCCCTATGGCAGTTCAGATATCAGCCTCCATTTCCTCCACCCTTAGGAGCTGGGGTAACCCCAATCAGTGGTAGTTGAGGAAGAATTCTGTCCACTTAGGTTCTCTCCTGCCCTCTGAGCACTCTTTCCTCAGAGCCCCTGATGCTGTGACCCCACACCCCCTTAGCGCTGCGGAGTCTTCCCTACCTGGGCTCTCTTCCCAGGCGTGCTTTCCTTGATATTCTCTGCAGATGGCTGCGTGCCTGCTTTACTCTGAGGGGAATGGCCATTTGATGGCTCTCTATCCATCGAACAAGAGATCTCTGTCTGCGCTGCTCTTCAGGAGCAGCATAGTGAGAGCAGTTTAGCCTGGTGTGGAAGGGATTCATTCCTTGGAGTCCGAGCTGGCATAGTTTCCCTACGGTGCGGCGTACTAACGCTTCCCATGCCACATGTTCCACGCTGCTCCAGACACAAGAGCCAATCAGTCCAGGGCAAACGTGAAGTTACTTATAACAGCCCTGAGCGTGTTCTGTCTTAAATAAAAACAACAACAGCTCTACCAATAAAAGTAAAGAGTGTCCATCCTTTCACGATTTATAGACAGACTATACTGCCATCAGATCTTCATAACCTCACCGCAGTTCCGTGGGGCGTTAAGGTATCAGTACTCCCATTTTACAGTTGACAAAAACAAGGGCAGAGAGATTAACGTAACCTACATATGATCGTGCATGTAGCAAGTGGCAGAATGACAAGATGAACACGAATTTTCCTGTCTTTAAATCATTGACACCACACTGCTCTCTCTTTGTAGCTTCTTGAATGTCTCTTTCCCCGAAATCACAAAGCCCCCAAGTAGCACTGCACACAATGATGCCATCTCTCCCCCGTTCTCTCCCTCACAGCTTGAGTCTCTCTTTCAACCCAAACCTAATTCCACAAACATGTACCAAGAACCTGTTAGAGGGCAGCATTGGGGTGGCACTGTGGGGCTTACAACTTAATTGTAAGGTTCCCAAGGCTCTTGGTCAATAAATAAATGCATCCCAAAACATTATGGATGAGAGAGAGTTACAGCATAACCCACCCACCCCCAGGAATATTTTCATTTGGGCAGAGAAACCCCTGCACCAACAAGCCTCAGCCACAAAGAAGGGGCTCCCTGTGATGGAAATGCAGACTGTGGAGCAGGCCACTTGAGTATGAGTAAGGAAAGGGTTAAGGTCTAGGCAGGGAGAGATAGGGGGCCTGTGATTCCCCTGACCAGGCTCCCAGAAATCACTGATGTGGAATTGCTGAGGCTACAAAACCAGAGAGAAGGGAATATAAGGACTCCACCTTGTTTGTCTTAAATGTTACAGACAAGATATTTTCATGAGAGTTACAAATCCACCACTGAAAGTTACCAAGTTCCCTGGTCAGTTTTCTTTTACAGAAAAAAAGCCCATGAAAGCCCTCAGTGGCAACCCATTCTGGAACCCTTTCACTCTAGAGAGCTTTTTTTTTCTTCTTTCCTTTCTGCTCTCACCTTCACTTAAACTTTCACTTCACTTCACCCTTTTGTGTCCGTGAGATTCATGCTTCGACTCTGTGAGACAAGAACCCTGCAACCCTGCAATAAGGAGACATTTGAGATGAGAGTTGCCTTTTGGATATTTTCAAGGTTTTTAAGATAACACTTTTCCCTCTCTTTTTTATGACTGCCCACTGGGTATCAGCCACTGAACTCCAGCACACACTCCGGAGAGAAGGCTCTGCTCCTGCAGTGACCAGCCCTAGCATTCTCTACCCCTACCAAATGGCCGGAGTGTCCAGCTCCCCTAAAGCCTATCTTTCCAGAATCCAGAAGGATCCTCAGAGGCTGGGCATCTACGAAAGCTCCCTGCAAGGGCAAGCAGGACATCTACCAGGTGCCCTCCCTCCCTGCAGCCCCTGCCGACAGCTCAGTCTTCTGATTACAGGAAGGAGCTGCTTCCTCCTGTTTCCCAACCAGAGCCCTCCTCTGACCCTAATAACAGGGCTGTTGAAATCAGCAATTCCATTTTATACAGCCAGAACCACACGACCTAAAATCAGCAGGTCAACCACATAGCTGCATTTAGCAAGAGCAGGTTAAGATTTAAGGAGAAAAATATCAGAGAAGGGGAAATGGGTAGGCAGTCAGCTACAAATTTGACTTCGTATTGTCCAAAGCCAATGCGAATTATCAGTGTAGTACTCCTCAATAGTAAGACCAACATTCCACTGATTCTACCACTCTCTAGAATGATTCTGTTCTTTTCCGAATTTATCATTTACACCCACCTGCCCCCACAGCATCTCATTTAATCCTCACAGCAATCCCATTCTATTTTCAGAGAAACACAGTGCCGCAATGGGAAGAACAGAGGCCTTAGAGTCGGAGCCTGCGTTCCAATCCTGATTCTATCTTTATACTGGGCCACTCTGCCTCCCAGATAATAGAGCCCAGGTAACAGTTTCAAGGGCTGGCAGGCTGAGGTGTATTTTGGGCCTTGTTCATTTAAACATGCAGCTGAGTGGCTTGTCACGTTCTTCTCGGACATGCTAGCAGCAAGCCTGCCTGCTGTGGAGGACACACGGGTAAGCACCCTTCTCTCTGCTGAGGCTAACTGGTGGTTGTCTGCGGTAGGGGTGGTCACAGCAGACCATCTGTCTGGCAAGCTTGTTCAGGTCAGAAAGAACAGCTTTAGATCAACCACTCTAAAACCAAAATCGCCTTCACGGGAAAACATCCTTTGGTGTTCTATTGCCCCAACAATTCTGTATCACACTTCAAATTGTTCAGTTACCAGGGAAAAGAAAAAAGAATGTGTAAATAATGCATCTTGTGGTTTTACCAGGAAGCTACATTGCTCAAAATTTAAAATTCGAGTGGGCAGCATTTCTGGTATGAAACACATATGAACACAACAAAGTGTGTTCCAGTAATTCCTCCCAAAGGAGACCTGTAAGGGGTTGATGTGTGTCCCCCCAAAAGATATGTTGAAGTCCCAACCCCAGTACCTGTGAATGTGACCTAATTTGGAAACAGGGTCTCTGTAGATGTAACCAAGTTAAGATGATGTCACACAGGATGGCATAGGGTGGGATTCTCTCCTGGAGGCTTTGAGAGAGCACAGCCCTGCCAACACCTTGCTTTTGAACTTCTGGCCTCCAGAACCGTGAGGGAATACATTTCTGTTGTTTTGGAGCCACCCAGTTTGTGGTACTTGGTTGAAGCAGCCACAGGAAATTATACACAGTCTGTGAGAAACGATGCCTTCACCAGAGTCTTCCAACCTGAGGGGAAAAATATTTAAAGGTTTTATTTTTAAGTAACCTCTATACCCAATGTGGGGCTCGAACTTACAAACCTAAGATCAAGAGTCGTATACTCCACCAACTAGGCCAGCCAGGCGCCCCCTCTGAAAAAAAATTTTAAGTACCCCACCATACACCGTTAAATTAGGATCTCTGAAGGGCGGATACTTTTTTAAGCATTTCTTTAAAGCTCCCAGGAAATTCTGATGCACAGTGAACAAAATTAAACAGGTTTCCTTTCCTGTAAATTTCCCAGCCCAGCTAATATGCTGTGGATTACTAAGAGGAAATATTTAGATGCAGAATTTCCCAAGCTTATTTGACCCCAGAAACACTTTTTTAATTGAACCTCTTCTCCAAGACACATGTGTAGCTGAACACACTTTGAAAAACACTGCTATCTTTTGTGTTTTTATGGTCTCGGTGGGTGAGTGGTAACACCTGCTTTGAAATCTTTCCAGGCCAAAATTATTTCTGTGATGCTTCATGTTATAGAAGTTGGCCCCTTTTCACCTACATGTGCATGTTCTAGAATAGATTAGATCTTCTCATGGAGAAAGTGTGAAAGCATTGGGTCCATTCAGCCAGTCACATGTCTTACACAGGCTCCTTTATTTTCACTTGTAGACCTTGAACCTAGTATCCATCTACTTGA
The DNA here is from genome assembly GCF_004348235.1 of Phoca vitulina. Lineage (NCBI taxonomy): Eukaryota > Metazoa > Chordata > Mammalia > Carnivora > Phocidae > Phoca > Phoca vitulina. The sequence goes on from NW_022589756.1 coordinate 1,663,144, forward strand.
TTGCCAAAGCTATGGATCTGTCTGTAAATGCTAAGACTGGCTAGCTGTGCTCGTTCTCACCAAGCCTATAACTTTAAATCGCTTCAATCTCTGTCAGGCATAGTTGGCAAATATCATATATGTGTGTGGGTACACACACCCACTTTGTTCATGCAGGGTGTCCCAAACCTCATGCACCCCATCCATCCCCATTAAACAGCTATTGTTTTTCTTTTTTTTTTTAAGACTTACTCATTTATTTTAGAGAGAGAGTACGAGCAGGAGGGGCAGAGGGGGAGAGAATCCCCAGCAGACGCCATGCTGAGCACGGAGCCCGACGCGGGGCTCTATCCCAAGACCCCGAGATCACGACCTGAGCCAAAACCAAAAGTTGGATGCCCAATGAACTGCACCACCTGGGTGCCCCTAAACAGCTATTCTTAACCGATGGCTTATGGATAGAGAGGGATCCGTGAACTTAAAGGGAAAAAGAATGTATCTTTAGTTTTTCACTAACTACCTTTAATTAGGAACGGAGGCAACAAATTACAAACATAGTAATGGCACGACCTCTGACTTTGTCACCAGTGGAAATCACAGACTTTCATACCATATCACATTACAGGGGGTGCAAGAGCCTCAAAACAGCACTTAAAATCACCATTTCTTCAAAACTGTTGTGGTTATTACACCTGCTGTTAGATCTTGTTATTTAATGCATTAATGATGAAGCACAGGCATTATTGATCAAATTTATTTTTGCTTAATATTTTGAGAGTTTTTCAATATAATCAGTTTGCCAAACAAAGAGTGCAAGCTGGTAGCTGTCCAGACCCTGAGTCCTGCAGCCTGCTCCGCTCCCCCTTGTCTGGCCCCAAGCCAAAGACTGTGGATCCAAGAGAAGCAGAGATGTGGATGCAGCCTTGGAGAAGCTACCCATGCAGGGTCCCTACCTCTCATGCTAGCATGCCCAGGCAGCACCACAGCAGAAAGGATCTGGAACAAACCCTGTGCTCCTTAGAGCCCTAGAGTGTTGGGAAAAAGAGGGCCTCAAATGTTCCCGTTCTCCACACTCAAATGTAGTTGACGGAGGGCCCAAGGATCCCAAAGAGGGTTCAGATAACAGGTGCACTGGCTAATCCTAACAGACAGATACCAGAAACTAGATGGAAACACCTTGCAAAAGCAAGGATAGCTTTCTCGGGCCACAAAAACAGGTATGCAAAGATGGAACTTTCTTAAGTTTCCATTAACTCAACTCATTTTCCATCACAAGCCTCTGTCCTGCCTACCAGTGAGACTCTGCTTCTTGTCAACTCAGGGTCTCCCAGCCCATTAGGTATGTTCCCTCCTATGCCTTTTCCTAGTGGGTGGCCTTTGCGTTCTGGGTGCTGGGGGGCATTGTCTGATGACTCAGGCTGCTATAACAAAATATCATAGACCGAGTGGCTTAAACAACAGGCATTAGCTTCTTACAGTTCTGGAGGCTGGAAGTCCAAGACCAAGGTGCTAGCAGATTTGGTTCTTGGTGAGGGCCAGCTTTCTGGCTTTCAGACAGCCGCCATCTTGCTACGTCCTCACATGACCTCTTCTTTATGCAAGCACTGAAACAGAGAACTTTGCTCTCTGCTTCTTGTGAGGACACTAATCCCATTGTGGGAGTTCTATCTTCATGACCTCATCTAAACCTAATTACTCCCAAAGGCCCCTCCTCCAAATACTGTCACATTGGGGGTTAGGGCTTCAATATATGAATTTGTGGGAGACATAAACATCCAGTCCATAATAGTCAGGGAGGGTCAGGGCTGCACCCGGCCCAGGTCACCAATTATACTTTGGCATCTCCTGATGTGCCCTCACTCCTGCTGTGTTTTCTCCATCACTCATGCCCTCCTCATGGCTTTAATCTGGCCAGTGCCTCGCTTGGGATGCTCACAGTGTCTCATCTTCATGCTGCTTCAGCTTCTCAGCCTGTGAACACTGTGTCTTATAGGATTGGACAGTGGGGCTCCCCATTTGTTCTTTCCAGAAATGCTGCCCTATGTCCTTCAGGACTTGGACTTTTGATCCTGAGCAACTGTTTTCTCTCAGTTACATATTTCAAAGATCTGTGTTGTAATGTCAAAGCTGATGTAGGCATTAACAGTTTCTGCATTTCTATTTGTCAGGTGACCGGACTGAGGGGGGCCAGATGAGCAGGGGTGGCCTGATGGGAGCTGACAGGGGGGTTACAGTGATTAGATATAGAACAACTGATGCTTCCACACACACAGCAGGTACACATCTCTGAGAGCCAGGCTTACACTGCTGCCATTATTTTCTTACTTTTACCCTGACCTATGTATGCTATTCTCTTGAATTGTGTCCATGGGTGTGTGTTGGAGAGAGATTTTGTCCAAATCTTTTGTAGATTTGAGAGATGCACATAATAAAATGTAATGTGGCAGGGCAGGGCAAGGGGTTCACTAAGATGTAGCTATTAATTATCTGCATCTTACAGATAATTAATAGTAGGTGTTTACTAAATATTGGGTATTTCATTATCTCCATATTTATAGCTGAGGAAATCAATAATCCAAGGGTTCAAGTGACTTGCTCCCTATGATACAAGTAATGTGTCAGAGAACTGGAACTCAGAATTGGCCCTCTTCTGCCTCTGACCCTATGCTCTTTCCCTGTAACACATGATTTTTTTCTAACACTTTTTCAAGTGATTTTACATTTAAGCATCCACTGGGTTCATTATACTTTGCTACCAGGGTGTTAAGATGGATCTTCAAATGATGTTTCTAAAGAACTTGGAATTTCCCAGGTGAAAATTCTCATTGAAAACAGCTGTATTGTCAGCTCTTAATTATTGATGACAGCGAGAAGCAGGGATAGAGCAGTTGGATGAGATTCATAATTAATCACCTCTTGTCGTCAAGAGTCTCAACCTGCTTCTTCCAAAACTTCTCCTGCTGGAGCTGCCCACAGGAAGAACCTAGTTTCCCAAGAGGCTGAACTCCCAAGGTGTGAGCCAGGGAGAGTGGTTGTGATCAGACATCTGCATCAGTGTGGCAATGAAACAGCAATCCAGAAGAACAAAGGAACCCAGGTAGCTTAAGAAAAGAGTGGAGTGATCTAAGTAAGAGAATTTCAAGACAGATTTTTAACCAGAAGTAAATGTTCAAATCAAAGTTGCATGTCTGCTCAGATCCCGCCATTATCATTCGCTATTTTACTGAGTCAACATCATGAGGAAACATGACCTCCTTGACTGTTAGACAATCTGAAAATAATCAGCAATCTAAAGGGTTTATCACTTACTTTTTGAAACATTTCTTTTTTCTATTTGGGGCGTTATTTGTCCAATCTCCATTTTTTAGTCTAGATCCCCAAGGACAAATGGAAATGACAAAGTGACCAAGAAACTTGCTTTGTTGTAGGAATTACATTTCCAGAGCCTCAAACATTGACCAAGTACCTACTATGTGACTGGTAGTGAAACATTTTGATTACTGCAAACATAAGGGTGGCCACACACCCTCTGACCTTGCGCATCAGCACTTACAGAGAAGTTAAAGTCATCCAACAAGGAAAAATGTAAGCCATGGACAAATAAGCAGGAAGCCACAGGGCATATTAATAATAAAACCATAGGTCTGCTTCCTTCTCTGATGGAAAACCTCATGAAGTGTCTGCCCCTGCACTTAATCAAAAGCATTAGAATTACGAACAATCCCGTAACCTTTTGACAGCCTTCCAGTGTAAGCAGCCGACTCCAGCATATGAGGTGAAGTTGGACAAAACATACCTGAACCAATTATGATTCCATGGCACTGATATGAATGTAAGAGGAGCAAAAGCAAAAAGGCCCAGGGTTCACCAGATGCACCACACCCCAGATAGAGTCCCACCTTTCAGCTGCTCCTCACTTACTGGTCTCTGAAATTTCTAAGGCTTCAGAAGAAACCCCATTTTCTTTATTTTTAGATCTGCCCTAGCTTGAGTGTTTTTGACCTTCCATCTCTGTGATCTTAGCCAGAGCCAGAGAGGCCTCTTCCTGCTTCATCCTGGCCACCCATATGATTGGAAACCAGCTTTGAAGTTGGCATCAGGAAGCTTGGGTTTTATTTCTCTGAAATAAATTAGAAAGAAAAGAAAAGAAAGAAAGAAGAGAGTAAGGGAGGGAGGAAGGAAGGAAAGAAGGAAAAGAGAAAGAGAATGACATATAAATAAAACATTCAATGAGGTGGTAATTACAAGGCTCCCCCTAAAACACAACCATTTGCAAACCTCTATCAAAGGAAAATACAGAATTTCCCTAGAAGCGGAAGAGAAGGCAGGTGTATATACTAACTCAGTGCCTAGAATCTGGATCCCAGTGGAGGAGGTCCCACTTCTGGCTAGCTTTTTCTGGGGACCTGAGAAGTGGAGTCTGGATTATTTTGGCAACTAGCCTGAGATCTTCTTTCCCCAAGAAAAAGGCCAAAGGCTCTGCCCCCTCTTATGGATGCTGATATTGTTGATTACCAGGCTCTAACGTACTGCTGTCATAGGGTATCCCCACATGGACCAAGGCTCTGCACCAGAAAAAGAGAGGTCTCTATCAATTATACAACACAACAGTGAGGCTCTTGCTCTCTCTGCCATTTACTGTCACTGGCCAAAACTCTGGTGGGTTCCTTCTTGGGAATTCAGACTCAAATGAAGACTGGCTCAATAACTCCCCAAACGCACTGGAATAGCCAGGCAGGGAGAGAAATCGACAAGCAGTAGTTTATCCAAATGTAATCATGAACCAGTCCTCAAACTCAAAAGGAAAGGAACTCTGAGTCAAATTGATGAAGCCTGAATCCAATTTTCACAGAGGATCAGTGGCATGCGATCTGATTATCTACATTTCTATACCCTTTCAAAAATCATGTAAACTGGTTAATTAGTCATAGTAACATTAAAATGGGATTAAATATAACCTTGTATGGCAATCTATGGTGTTGATAAATCCTTATTTCTCCACTCTGGGCTGGCTCTGGACCTGAGATCTCAGTGGTCAGGAGTGTTACGATACTTGAGACCTTCCCTGGAAATAGGAAGATGAAGGGAAGAAGGAAAGCAGGATCAGGAGGAAGAGAAGAGGGGGGAGGAGGGGCTTCTGGTGGATTCCCCCAGAGCCAGCACATACTGGAGCTGGCTACAGAGCTGCCTGCTGTGATAGACCTTGTGTCCTTGGTATCCTCCTGCCTTTGAAATTCACACTGTGAGTTTTTTTCTGCCTACACAAAGCCCCTGATGTGCCTTGCACATTACCTGGCTCCTGGTAGGCCCTAGATAAGTATTTGTTAAAGGCCATTGAATAGAATGCCATGCCTTTATTATATATCTTGCAGGTAGTAGAAGTTTCTTCCTAAATCCTGATAGTCTACATGCCTAGCTCCAGTTGGGTTCTTTATAAGACTATCCTAGCTGCTCAAACACCACCAGGGTACCCATAAATGTGGTGCCTTTTGGATGCTCCCTGTTTTTGAAAGTAGTTCTTCACCTTCTATAATGACTACTTTATACCCTGTTCGATTTCTGACCACCCAGTCTGCAGCCCTTGCTTGTTCTCTGACTCTTCTTTTTACCTGCCCTCAAGGTTCAATGCCTGTATGAGGGAAAGAAGAAAGAGAAGCAGAAAGAGGAGGGTAGGGAGGAGGGAGAGGTGGACGAGGAGAATATATATGTATGAGGAAATTTTGAAAAAAATAAATATGCATACACATATATATATGTAGCATTTGGGTCTTACTGTTGTAGAAAAATCAGGAAAAAATGAGAGGTATTACTCTTTTTTTTTCTTTCTCAAGAGGGTAAATAGGGCTCTGAGTCCTAGAAACTATGTTTCTTTTGAGTAAGGTACAGGCGGGTTAGGTAGGGAGAGAGAGGTATGGGGCTATGTGACCAGGCTCACAGAAATCCCAGATGTGGAGAAATGTTATAGACCAGATATTTTCATGAGACTTACAAACAAAACTAGAGATAAGGAAACATAAGGACACCACCTTGTTTGTCTTAAATGTTATAGACAAGATATGTTCATGATAGTTACAAATTGACCCCTGAAACTTACCAAACTTCGAAGAAGTAAACATGGTGCTACCAGTGGTGATGTCAGGGTCCCTGGTCAGTTTTCTATAAAAGACCAACCACAGAAGCCCTCCGTGGCAGCCCATTTGGGACCCCTCTCACTCTAGAGAGCTTTTTTTCTTTCCTTTCTGTTTTCACCTTCAGTGAATAAACTTTCACTTCACTTCATCCTTTTATGTCGAGGAGATTCCTTCTTCAACTCTGTGAAACAAGAACCCTACAACCCTGCGACACTTTCACCCACAGGGCAGGCTTAAAGGGCCTTTGTTTCTAAAAGCATGTGACCTTGGTGACACAACAAGTTGTTTGAAAAGAGGACATGTGCTGGGGCTTGGGGCTGGGACAGCAGGGGGACAGCAGTGTGACAAAAGCAGACCTTGGAGAGAGCTGGGAAGATTTACAAGACCAAGTGGGGACGGAGATTTCCAGATTCTGGGAGTAATGAGGATCCAATTCCTACTCCCTCACATGCCCTGGAGACATCAGGACCTCAGAGGGAATTGTCTCTGCACGCATGTCACAATTCTCGGCACCCGGACTTCACAAAGCCCATCCTTGCCATCTTGCACCTAGGCAGCTAAGCTTCAAGGGACTGTGTGGGCTTACAGATTGAACATGTTCACCAGGACTAAAGACCTGACACGCCCAGCAAATACTCTGTACTTTTTAAGATTCTATGATTCAAGGAGAACAGAGAGTGGGGAGAAAGAGCCCCAGTGCAGCTAAGATTGAATTGTCCATTGGCCTGGCAGGAGGTGGGCTCAGAATAAACTTAGAGCTAGGGGAAGGAAAACTTCCCTTATCTTTCATGTTGTATGAAAAGTAAAACTCATACCCACTAGAGCTGAACTCTGCCCCACCCACAACCCACACCTCACTTACACTTTTTGGGTAAGTCCCTGCACTGCTGCTGGCAGCATCCCTGTTGGGTCTGACCTCAGGAAATGCCCACTTTTCTACAGGTTAGCCTCATGGATCCCAGACTTTGCAAGGCAGGTCTGCCTTTAAAATGCATGAACCAACACTAGTTAGAAGTTAATATTTCATGGGTTAATTCCTAACTGTACTGCGGCTTTACGATGTCAGAGTCTCAAAGCTTTGTCATGAATGCTGTCCAACCTCCTAAGGCCCTCCGCTCTGAGATGGCACTAAATGTTCAAAAGCACTTTCCCATTTCAGCCACAGCTCCTGCTTCAAAATTGCAAACTGCGTTCCTCAGAAGAGCTTTGTTTTGTCCCCATATTTGTCACTTGCAAGGATTGAATCTGATATGTGATTATAAAGTAATGAGACTGACGTTTAAACAAATCACAGACCTTATGAATCCAGATGAGTGCTGGCCTTCAAAAGATGTCACCTTGGGAGGCTGGCTACATTCTCCATGAGGCTGCCACCCAGACACCATGACTGGAATTTCTCTATGGAAACTGCCTGCAGGGACAATTAGTCAATTACAGAAGAAAATAGAAAATCAGTCCCACCACTCGGTGGCACTCATGGCTCTCAAGTGTGATTCACTGTTTTGGGGTCAGCCTCCCCTGGTAGCCTGTGTCCTCCAGGGCATGCGTCTTACTCATTTTTGCACACCCCGGGCAGTGCACAGAGCCCAAGCATACAGGAGGCCCTTCATAAATGCTTGGTAAATAAACAAGGATCCTCATTGGCCCAATGCATTTTTCCTTCCCCTTTTCCTCTATCTTCCCCACTGGACACTCATTAGTCATCTATATCCCCCCTTTTTTGCTGCTTAAGTCACAACAAAAAATGCCCAGAGAGGGAGCTAGAGTTGACCATAAAGCACAGAGGGACTGAGGCTTCTGTATCCATTGGGTTAGGCTAGTTAACCAACCAACCCCAAATTCGGACCTAAAGCAGTAAAGGTTAACTGCTAACTCTCTGTGTAGGTTTAAAGTGTGGGAGCAAGCGTGAGGGCTCTGCTTCACGTGGCCATCACTCAGTTGTGTACCCAGGCCAAGAGAAACTACCATGCTCTCAACAGGGACTTCAGGGTTCACACAGTGTGGGAGAAATTAAAAGACCAGAGGTGCTCACACCAGCAATTAAATTCCCTACCTGGAAATAACATAAGCTTTTCACCCACAACCCATTTGGCCCGCTGGTCTCATGACCCCACTGTAAGGAGGGACAGAAGACTAACTGGAATCCTCCTCTGTCCCTCGAAGAAGAGAAGGACAAAATCAAGATATGGGTGAGTGTTAGAATTCTCTACCACAAATGAAGTCTGTAAGTCAGCAAAAACAGATCAATAAGGTCATCACATGTGATACATTGTTACATTAATGGCCCCTCAATGGATCATGACTCCCAGAATCTGTTTCCTTGCTTAGTTCACTCTCACATTGACTGTAAGCTTGGCCATGTGACTTTCTGTGGTCAATGGGACATCAGCAAATGTGATGCAAGCCAGGGATTTATAAATGCTTGCACACTGAGGCTTGCCCTCTTGGAATGCGGCCACAACCATGTAGAAAGTCCGGGCTTTCTGCTGGAGAGACCATACAGAAAAGAGCAAAGGTGCCTCTGTTGATAGCCCCGGCCAACTGGAAGATATGCATGAGGCCATCTCCATCAGCCAGTCCCCAGATGAGCTGACAGCTGAGTGCAAGCATATGATTGAACCTGGCCAACACCATGTGGGACAGAGATAAGCCATCCAAGCTAAGCCTGCCCAAATTACTGAACTACAGAAGAGTGAACAAATAAATGGCTCTTGTTTGAAACTGCAAAAATGTGGAGTGATGTGTTGCACAGCATTAGAAAGCCATGAAAGCCTGTCCTATCTAGAACAGGGGTGCTGTTGTAACCAAAATCTACATGTGGTGGCTTGAGGACAAGACAGCAGATAGGAGCTGGGAAAGCAGTGAATCAGTCATCGGCAAAGACTGGAAAAATAATGGGCAGGCTTTTTGTGTGTGCTAGAAAGGCAGTGAGGAGATTGTTACTAGAAGCTAGAAAAAGGACAGCCCATGTTATGTAGTGGCAGGATCATTGGCAGAAATGTGTGTTATAACTCAAAGGATATAAAATTTTTAATGAACCTATGGAATTAGCTAAGGAGATTTCTAGACACAATGTTGATAGCATCAGTTAGATGCTTCCTGTTGTATGATAAGATCCTGCCAGAGAGGAATAAGCTAAAGAAGAAACTGTTCAGTATTCAAGGATATTTCTGAAGAAATGTAGAGAAATAGAAATTTCTGGTTTAGAATAAATTAAACTGTTTTTCATCCCTCATATATCCAGCCAAACAAAGATTCTCAAGTATGAAATAACCTCAGCATAAAGATCAAGTCAAGGACATGTTTGTAAGACCTCTGAAAGGCAGTGCCTTGTAGACCCTCTCAGCTGGACAGAAGGGGAGTCTGAGAATCTGGAGGGCACTGTCCCTCCACAGTTTGAGGTCTGTCTCAAAAAGAATTATGATGAAGTAGGGGGTTATGGACTGAACCCAATAAGATTCATAGAAAACCCTAAACATTTTTTTCAGAGAGTTTTGTCAGTGAAAGCACTACAAGGTTGGACTAAAAGTGAAAGAGACAATTCAAAATAAAAAGAGACTTGGATGTCCACTCTCTACAAGCAGGAATCAGGCTGAGAAAGGTACTTAGCTATAGACATGAATAATTTCCTATGGAAAAGAAAAAACATGCCACCGAGTGGAGCCAAGTGCCCACAGGGAAGATCTAAAGAGAACAACCAACTAGGTAACCCTCTAAGGGAATAGAGTCAGGCCCTAATCAAGGAACCTTCTCTGACCCATATAGAGAAACCAGCATGGGACCAGCTAGATTTCATAACTCTTGTGGACCAGTGACTGCTTTGTGTTTCCATCCTCTCCATTTTAAAAATAAAGGTGTCCATAACGTCTATCCAGTTCCTTTCTTACTACTGTGTTTTAAGGGTGTGGAAGCAGACCACTTGTGTTCTAAGTTCAAGGTTGCTGATCAAGAGAAGTTGCACTTGAAAAGCCATACTTGAGAGCTCTTATCTACATGATAATCTGATGCAGACCATAACATGATGGACTTCAAGCTTGATGCCATAATGAGATAAAACTTTTGGGGGTCCTGAGAAGAATGAGTGTATTTTGCACATTACAGGGAATGATTTGCTGAGGCCAGGAGATAGACTATAGTTTTGAGTAAGGGACAGGTGAGGCTAGGTAGGGAGAGACAGGTAGGGGGCTATGTGACTAGGCTCATGCAGGGCACTATGTAACCAGACTCACAGAAGTCCCAGATGTGGAGAAATGTTATAGATATTAACCAGAGAGATGGAAAGGTAACACATCCACCATGTTTGTTCTAAATATAGACAGGATATTCTCATGATATTTATAAATCCACCATACTTGTCTTACATGTTATTGACATGATATTTACCAACTTCCCTGGTCAGTTTCCTATAAAAGACCAACCATAAGTGTCCTCAGTGGTAACCCATCCAGAACCCCTCTCACTCTAGAGAGCTTTTTTTCTTTCTTTCCTGTTCTCACCTTCACTGAATAAACTTTCACTTCACCCTTTTGTGCCCATGAGATTTAGTCTTCAACTCAGACAAGAATCCTGCAACCCTATCTTGTCTAAAGAAAGTCCATTTCTTCCATCTATGTTGCACAACTTTGTAATGTGACTTGGCGGCGGCTTTCATTACAAGGTGAAACCTATTTCTCCACTTCTTGAATCTCAGCTGGCTTTGTGACTTGCTTTGGCCACTCAAATGTGACAAAAGTGATGTGAGACTACTGAGCCCAGGTTTCCAAAGGCTTAACAGCTGCAGTCTCACACTTTTGAAAAGTGGCTGTTACCATGTGAAAGAAAAACTGATTATCCTGCTAAAAGGAGAAAAACGATGCAGAGGAGAACTAGACACCAGCTGAAAGCTCCAACTGAGGCATGCGAGTGAGTCCATGTTGGGAGATCCAGCCCCTGCTGAGCTGTGGATGGGTGCCTGCAACCACAAAAGTAAGCCCCCACCAGACCAGCAGAAGAACCATCCAGCTAAGCCCAGCTCACATTTCAGAACTGTGAGCAAGTAATTGATTGTTGTTTTAAGACACAATTTTTTGACAGGTTGTTATGCACAAAATTAACTAAAATACTAAGAACTAGAGTAATGGTCCAGTTAGTGTATTTGTGCATTATAAAAGCCAACTGTTCATAAACACCTTAAAATGCAGTCTCACTTGATTTTCTCCCTGCCCTGTGTGGTAGGTGTTGTCGTTATCTCCACCTATGGATAAAGCAACAGAGACACGGAGAGGATGAGTAACTATTCGGGGCCATGCCACCTGTAAATGAACCAGGACTCAACTTTTTTTTAATTTCAAAAACCACGGTACTACTTGTCTTTTAGTGGTGCAGTCTCTGGATCAAGAGAGAGGACGCCAGAGGAGTCCTACTTGAGGAGCCTTATCTGCTTCTGCACCTGATGCAGATCACAAGATAATGGACTTCAGCCTTGATGCCACAATGAGAAGTAACTTTTTGTCATACCACTGGTGCCTCTTCAATGCTACAGTTAGATGACATTAATGCATCTGGAAACGCCAACCCCTAGAACTTGGAGACTGAGCATACAGCCCACCTGTGTGCAAGAGGACAACTACAGAGATGCTAAGTAGACAGATGCTAATGAGAGCACCAACCACAGCCCTGCTTTCAAGCCTTTGCACTCACTATTTCCACTGCATGAACCACTCCGCAAGGAGTCCACAGGGTTGGCTCCTTCCCTTCCTTTAAATCTCTGCTCTTTGTTACCTTGTCTGCACGGCCTTCCCTGGCTGCCCAACCAGACCCATGCACAATCCATTCCTCTTCCTGATTTGCTTTACTCTGTAGCACTTAACCACCCTCTGACATACTATTTACTTTACTGGTTTACTTATTTGTTGTCTGCCTCCCCCCACTAGGATGCAAGCTCCATCAGGAGAGGGATTTTTCATCTGTCTTGTTTAATAGTGTATCCTCAGTGCCTTGAACTGTTCCTGGCATGTGGTAGGTACTCTGTAAATGTGTGTTAAATGAATGAATAAACAGAATACAGTTTTCCCCACCTTAGTAAGAAAGTTCGGATTAAAGATACCTGAATTATAGAAGGTTCTGCCTGAATATCTGTGTATTCCCTGGCTCTCTGTTTTCTGTGCCTCTGGTCAAACCCACCTTCCCTCACCCTCTGAATTCTGAAGGAAACTACTAGGCTCTTTGGCTTCTAAGAAATAAGGCTATCCCAATTCAGCCCCAAAACTCTTGAGCCCTTGACCCCAGAACTTCAAGGCACTCATTCTTCCTGTCTTCCTTTCCCTGCTTTTCTTGGACTCCCATCTGGCCGTCACCATGCTTCTGCTCTTGTTGAACAAGAGTTCCTAGATGCACATAGACACATGCAGTGAGGTGATGGATAGGGAAAAGGTGAAGCTTCCTCAGGGATCCCAAGCAATGGAAGTGGAGAAAGGAGCATTCTAATACATTTCCTCCCATAGCAGAGTTGGAGCTCCTTGGGGAAAAGTGTGGACTCTTGGAGAGATTATGTCATAGGTGCTCGTTTCTGCCCTAATATCTTTGCTTATGCTGTATATGCACACACACACACACACACACGTGTACACACACACACACTCACACCCCTATCTGAAATGCCAATCTCTAACCCCAGATCAACCCCATATTTCAGAACCTACTTCTTTGCAGCTTATTCTCACCACACCATCTAACATTGATTTTTCTTCTCTGAAATGCTATAGTGTTTATGGTCTATAACAGTCTATATCAGTCAAGGTCCCAGCAAAAAAGGGATGTCACCCTCAGCTAGGATGCTTGAAGAGATGTTTAATAAAATGTCCCTTTACAGATGTATGAGCAAGGGTTAAATGGACTGTTTTTCTGGGTCCTCTGGGAAGAAGATGCCAAGAGAAGATAGAAATTGCAAGGATTTTTTAGGGGAAATATCTATAAGAGAAAATGGAAGGGGACTCAGGTAAGGCTGGAAGAACAGTCAGACCATGATGCCAGCTTAACCCTAAAGGAAGGCCAGAGGAATAGAAAGTGGAAGCATCCTAAGGATGATACAGTTTAAAGAAAGTTCACGAGTCCTCAAGCCAGTGGCAGTCATCAGACTGTTCTGTGAATGGACCTTCCTTACCATATCTGCCACCCTCATTCTTGGCTTGGAGTAGCCCATGGGAAGTGGAGCCTCAGTATAAATATGATGGTGGATTTTACAGCACAGCAACTGGCACCCTTGGTCATCTGTGTTTTCTGTAGTTGGAGATCCAGAAGGCACATTTGCATGACCACTACAGTCCAATTCTTGCACCAAACAAATTTACTTCATACTAATTTGGGCAGCAGCTCTTACATGGTTCCAGTGGGCCTTTCTTCCTGAGGGAGAATCAGAAGAGGGAAGTTAGTGCCCCATCTTTGGAACTATTGCCCCATCTTTGCAATTGACCATGGGGCCACAACTAATTTCCTCTCCACTATCCCTTTTAAAATTTTCTCAACCTCAGCTATGCCTCACCAAGAATTTGGCAGGTCTTGGTGGCTTACCTGGTGGTGTAACCCAAACCTTCATTCCTGAGGGTTATGAACCCATGATAATCATTCATCCCAGGGTAGGGTGATTGCATATGCTCATTAATACTTACAATGAGGAAATGGAGCATCAGGAGAGACCAAGGTAGATCACGTGATGTGTTAGTCTATTCAGGCTGCTCTAACAAATTACCAGATTGGGTGCCTTAAAAAACAGAAATTAATTTTCTCACAGTTCTGAAAACTGGAAGTCCAAGATCAAGGTACCAACAGGGTTGATGTCTGATGGGAGTGCTCCCCTTAGGTTGTAGACAGCCACCTTCTTGTTGTGTGTTCACATGGCCTTTTCTCAGTGCATGTGCACAAAGAGAGAGAGAGCGCTCCGATGTCTTTTCTTACATGGACACTAATCCTATGGAATCAGACCCCCATTCTTACGACCTCTTTTAACCTTCTTCAGAGGACTCATCTCCAAATATAGCTACACTGGAGGTTAGGGCTTCAAAATACAAACTTTGGAGGAACACACTCGCCCATAACACCTGAGTTCTTTCCTACCATAATTATGTAAAAGCAGATCTGCATCTTCCTGCTGATCAAGGTCATTTGCCCCTGTAAGTGTAATGGCTCCTCTCCTTGCTCAGTGAGTCCAAAGTGCTTTGGCAGCATCCTGCAAATTATAGTTCAATGGCGCACTTGGTGTGACCCCAGGCAAGTGTACACCCCTTCAGCAATCAGAACTTCCAACCCTGCAGAACCCAAAGTTGCAGGAACAGGGCATATAACATCTCCATGTGGGTCATGATGGTAAATGGGGCTGCCCCTGTTTCTGCTCCTTGGGTCCTGGAACCCTGCATCTTTCTTATTGGAATCATAGAACCATATAAGGGTCACTGATTTAGTAAATACTGCATCCTGAATGATGACCCAATCCCTTCTCAATGTTCCCTCTAAGCTAGGGCTTCAATTGTGCCTATTGAAGGTTGTTCCAGCATTCCATGAGGATGACTGCCTCTGAGTAATGCACTATGTGATAAAACCATTGTATCCCCTAGTCACACTTCCTTTAATGTGGAGTGGATCCTCTGACTGGGTGCTGCACTGTGTAGGATTCCATACCTCAGGATCAGGCATTGTATATAAGTGCCTCGATAGTAATGCTAGCTGAGGTTTTACAGGCAAGAAAGGCAAACCCATCCCCAGCAAAGGTATCTATACTTACAAGAAGGAACAATTGGCCTTTTCAGGATGGAAGGGGGCCAATGTAGTCAACTTGCCACTAAGTGGCCAATTGGTTTCCTTGAGGAATAGGGCCTTGGTGAATTGGTTTCTGTTGATAACAGTTTGGACATTCAGAAGTAGCAGTAACTTAGGTCAGCCTTGGTAAGTGGAAGTCCATGCTGCTGGGGCCACACATTCTTCCTTTCTGACACTGTGGCTGCTCCACTCATGAGCCCATTATGCCAGTCTGGGGTGGCTGATGATGAAGGCTGGATAATGTCAACAGAACAAGTAATTTGTCCTACTTGGTTGTCCAGTGGATGGTGGATACTTACTGGTGAGGGTTAATACAAATACACTTATTGGTGAGTGCAATACAAAAATCTTCACACTCTGTGCCCATTCCCACATGTCTACCGCATGCCTCTACCCCACACTTCCTTGCCTATGATCCTCTATTCCTTTTGCATTCTGACTCTGGACCAGGCCATTGGCCACTCACCTTGGGCCACTTTTCCTTCCCTACAAAGAAAATCCTCAGGTGTATCACTTATAGCTCTACCCATTGGGAACATTTTCTCTTGCTACTGCCTATTAAGGCCACCCCTAAGTGTGGGGGAAATGCAGCTGCTGTTCACTTTTGACTTGCACCTATGTACCGAGCTAATCCATCTGTAAACCAAGCTCAGGCTTTTTCCTTCTTTTCTAGCTGGACATATGGGATTTTCCTATATGGCCATAGGCACAAATCAGAAAAGGACATTGGTCCAACTGTGGTGGGTGACAAGGAGGTCTGGGCTCCCTATTCTTGCACATTACTCATGCTCTCTGGTCCTGCCTGGATTCAACCCTAGATGTACTATTTCCATACCACAATGGATGCCTTCCGGACCTGTCTGATTTTATAACTTGGCAGGTCTGATGGAACCCAGCTCATAATAGGCAGTTCCAGATGCATTGTCACTTGATGGTTATGGCTAAGTGCTCTGTCTCTACCAGGATCCAGTAACATGCCAAGAGCTATTTCTCAAAGGATGCATAATTCTCCACTGCAGATGGCATGACTTTGTTCCAGAATCCCAGGGGCTTGCATTGTGATTCTCCCACTGGAGTTTGCCATAAGCCAAGGTCACCCCTACTCATCCTTCCCTCCTCCAACCAATTACTCTCCTGCCCGTTTCATCTTATTTTTCATCTCAAAACTCTATGTTTGACCTATATTACATTGTATTCCTAGGATTCCCAGGATTGCCATAGCAAAGTACCATAAACCAGGTGGCTTAAACAACAGAAAGTTACTGTCTCACAGTCCTGGAGGCTACAAGTCTGAGTTCAAGGTGTGGGCAGGGTTGGTTCCTCCTGAGGGCTCTGAGGGAGAATCTGTTCCATGGCTCTCCCCTCGCTTCTAGTGATTTGTTAGCAATCTTCAGTGTTCATTGCCTTATAGGAGCATCACCCCAACCTCCAACTTCATCTTCATGTAGCTTCCCCCTGTGTGTGTGTCTGTGTCCAAAGTCCTCCTTTTTATAAAGCTACCAATAATATTGGATTAGAGGTCCACCCTACTCCAGTATAACCTCATCTTAACTAACTAAATCTCTAACAACCTTATTTCCAAATAAGGCCACATTCTGAGGCATTGGGAATTAGGACTTCAGCATGTGAATTGTGGGAAACACAGTCCAACTCATCACAAGCATCTTGACATTCTCTCCTCATTAAACACCTCTCTCTGATGTCTCCATCCTCCTGGGTTGATGATGACTGCCTCCTACATCAGCCAAGTACTGCTATTCTTTGAATTTGCACCACTCATTTAGAATGCTGGTGAGCAGAAGGCCCCAGGGGCAGCTGTCGCACTGACACTCACAGCCCAGGCCAGCAACCATACTTACCACAGGCTTCACCCTTGCCAGACCCTCTCGATCCCTGGACAGCAGGTGTCCTGAGGCCTGTTACTCCTCCTGACCCTTCAACACAGCCACCCCCTCCCCCGAAGCCCTTTCTCCACAGACTTGACCTTGACACACCACAGTTCACATGTTCCTCACCAGACAGAGCATGAAAAGGCACTTTTTAAAGAAGCTATGTTATCTCCAGAAGCATGGAGCTGGATATAGCCGTGAAGGAGCCCAAACGACTTTGGGACCCCAGGCCATTTCATCATCCTCATCAGGCCTTTGGCAACTCCCAATTCTACCCTGCCCCTAAACATCATTATAAACAAGTAGCACAATGCAATAAAAAGACGCTAAACTAGGAGTCAGAAGCGTTGGGGTCCAGCCCAGGTTCTGTTATATACACCCAGGTGGCCTTGGGCAAGTCACTACACCTCCCTAATTCTCATCTGTCAAGCGAACAGGCAGACAAGAAACTATAGTTGATCCCTAAGTTGCCTTCAAGCATGAATGACTTAGGGCTCAAGCCTGGCTGGTCATTAACTTGTCCAAAGAGAATGGAATATATTTGCTCAGTCAGGGCAGCTTGAAAATGTCCTTTTCCTTGAAAGTAATTGTGTGAAAGTAATTGTGAAACTGTGGACAGAAGACCCTTTGTCCATATTTAAAATTCAGGATCTCGATTATTTTCCTTCAAAATATTTCCAGTTCTGTATCACTGCATAACAAACCATCTCATAACTTAGTGGTTCCAAATAAAAATTGTTTGGATAAATGTGAATTGTGGGAAACACAGTCCAACTCATCACAAGCAATTGATGATTATCACTCACATCATTATGGGTTGACTGAGCTCAGTTGTGTGGTTCTTGCTCCAGGGTCTTTCATGCAGCTGCAGGCAGATGGAAGCTGAGGCTGCAGTCACTGAAGGCTCAGCTAGGCTGACCCACCCAATGGGCTGTCAGGTGACGTTGGCTGCCAGCAGGCCACTCAGCTGGGGCACTGAGCAGAACACACACAAGAGGGCTTTCGATGTGCCTTGGACTTCCCCAACGTGGGGGTGAGTTGTGAGAAGAAATACCCAAGGGTGAGTGTGCCAAAGAAGGGAAGCAGAAACTATAGGTTCCTCTCACCTAGCCTTGGAAGTACCAGCATACCAGTTCCACCACATTCTGTTGATCAGACGACTAAGCCCAGATTCAAAGGGAGAGGAATTCTTTCCACATCTTGATGGAGAAGTGTCCAGACCACATTACAGAAGAGCATGTCAGGCAGGAGAATTGGCCTGTCCAACGTTGGAAAATGCAATCTGCCACAATATAAAAACCTATGGTATGAACTTGTATAATAGAACGCATATATAAATGCATGGAAAAGGCATCAATAATACTTATCTCTGGCTGACAAATTTTTTTATTTTACTTTGTCAAGTGCTTATACAGGGCTTACTATGTCCCGGGTACTTTTAAAAGCACCTGAACACATTAAACACATTTAATCCTCAAAAACTCACATAAATCACTATTATTACCTTCATTTTACTGATCGAAAAACTGAAACACTGAGAGGTTAAGGAAATTTCCTAAAACCACACAGCCAGTAAGTGCTGGGATTTGAACTCAGGCGGTCTGGCTCTAGAGTCTATATGCTGCAATTGAAGTGAATGTTTATTTTTTTAATTGGTCTATAATTTCCAAAATTGTTATTATTGAAGTATAATTGACACACAATGTTGTATTCATTTCAAATGTACAACATAGTGATGTGAGAATTTTATACATTACTCAGTGCTCACCATGGTAAGTGTAGTCACCATCTGTCACCATACAGCGTTATCATAGTATTATTGACTATATTCCCTATCCTGTACTTTCCAGCTCCATGATTTATTTATTTTATAATTGGAATTTCGTACCTCTTAATCTCTTTTATCTATTTTGCCCATCCCCCCACCCACCTCCCCTCTGGCAACCACCGGTTTGTTCTCTGTATTTAAGAGTCTATTTGAAAAAAAAAAGTGTCTATTTGGTTTGTTTGTTTGTTTTGGTTTCTAGATTCCATATGTAAGTGAAATCATATGGTGTTTGTCTTTCTCTGTCTGACTTATTTTACTTAGCATAATACCCTCTAGGTCCATCCATGTTGTCACAAATGGCAAGATTTCATTCTTTTTTTTTTTCATGTTCATTTGTGATCTGCATCTTTTTTTTATTTTTATTTATCTATTTTAATTTTTTTTATTATTATGTTATGTTAATCACCATACATTACATCATTAGTTTTTGATGTAGTGTCCATGATTCATTGTTTGCGTATAACACCCAGTGTTCCATGCAGTATGTGCCCTCTTTAATACCCATCACCAGGCTAACCTATCCCCCCATCCCCCCTCCCTTCTAGAACCCTCAGTTTGTTTCTCAGAGTACATAGTCTCTCATGGTTCATCTCCCCCTCCGATTTCCCCCCCTTCATTCTTCCCTTCCTGCTATCTTCTTTTTTTTTTTTTAACATATAATGTATTATTTGTTTCAGAGGTACAGGTCTGTGATTCAACAGTCTTATACAATTCACAGTGCTCACCATAGCACACACCCTCCCCAATGTCTATCACCCAGCCACCCCATCCCTCCCACCCCCTCATTCTTTTTTATGGCTGAGTAATATTCCAGTGTATATGTATATACCACATCTTCTTTATCTATTCATCTATGGATGGACGCTTAGGTTCTTCCACTTCTTGGCAATTTTAAATAATGCTACAATAAACATGGTGTCTATATATCTTTTCGAGTTAATGTTTTTGTTTTCTTTGGGTAAATACCTGGTGGTAGAATTGCTGGATCATCTGGTATTTCTATTTTTAATTTTTTTGAAGAACCTCTAGAGTGAGGTTTACATTCCCACCAATAGTGCACCAGGGTTCCCTTTCCTCCATATCCTCACCAACATTTGTTCTTTCTTGTCTTTTATAATTTCCAGTTTTTAACAATGAACATGCATTATTTTACAAGTCAGAAAAATAAACATTCACTGATACTGAGAAAAAAGAAGTCTATGAAAAGGGTTCTGGAAAGTCATCTGTGCATTTGTCTCCATGAACTTGATATTGCAGATATAGTACTTCAGTCTAGATTAAGGAGGCATGAGAAGAAGAGGCAGCTCCCGAAGGAAATGGCGTGGTGTTACAAAACCTGTCCTGGGGCTTGGGGTGTTTGACTTCTAACTCTGATCTAGCTGGACTCAATCGGGTGAAATCATGCTAATGGCACCCCCAGCTACAGATCTTCCAATAAAATCGTTTCAGATAAAAACCAACACTTTCATAGTGTAAGTGTGTCCTAAATATTGCATGGGACACACTTAAGTTAAACATGTATTTGGTTTTTATCTGAAATTTATATTCAATGGAGCGTTGCATATTTTTATTTGCTGAACCTGGCACCCCTGCCTGCAGTGAATGTGGCAGGGACTCTGGGACCACCACCAGGAATGCTACAAAGGTGGGTGAGTGCTCAGGCCCCAGAGACAGGACTTTTTGGAAGAACTCAGCTCCGTGGTCTCCTCACTAGAGGATGCAGGGGAGGAGGTGCTGAAATCAGGAGCAGCCCTGGTTGGGGTGGGTCTGTGCTTGTGCATGACAGTTTAAAAATAAGACAGGAAGCAAAATAAGTCTGAAGAATGAGAATCTGTTATCTGAGCCACTTTCCCTCTTTCTACTGTGTCTTTGGCAATGTATCCCTCCCGTCACACTAGGTGAAACCACACACTTCCTCTGCTACCTGTGTCAAACAATGAAGGGCACTGACCTAAAGCCCAAGACGGCTGCAGAACAACAGGGGCCGGGAGGGGGTTATGGGAAGGTTGACAGTGCAGAAGGGCTTCAGGTTTAGTGAGAGAACTTCTAGTTAAATCTGGAAAGGAATGTCCTTCCTCTTTTGTGATTAAAGCCTAGAACGGATCACAAATTCCTAGTGACAGTGTGCATTTCAGTGGGTACTTCTTGTCCAAAGGGTCTTTAAGGAGTCCCCTTTCTTGAGGTCATGAAGGGGATTAATTTAACTCTATACCCTATTGCAATCTTATCCCCTGGGCAGGGTGGACCAATGTGAGGACAGTGGACCAGTGTGAGGACTGTGAATCTTGAATTTGAATCCCTGCCCCCTATTTGCTGACCATATGACTCAAGCATGTAATATCACCTCCTGAGCATTGAATTCTCCCTTTGCAAAATGGCAGGCCCCAGAATTAGTCTCCCTTGCCCTTCTACTCTTCTCTGCAATTACTCCTTCCAGACCCTCCATTCCCCAGCGGGAAGCACACTTTCCCTGTCCCACTTTTCCACTCCCCATGCACCCAGCACTATCTGAACCTTTTTCCTCTGTCCTTTCCCAGCTCAGGCCCTCCCCCTCACAACCACCTCTTCTGGTGCTCATTGGCCTTAGACTAAAAACACTCTATCTCTGCCTGCCTAGAGAGGTCAGCACGTTGCTGGGTGCAAAGGAAGGCAGGCACCTGTAATGGCCCAGGAGTGCCAGGAGGGTCCTGCAAGGCAACCAGTGCTGGATCATGAGCAGACCCAGAGAAGGAAGCATGTGTCTTGTGAACATTTTATATGTCAAGAGTGAGTGAGCAGGAAGCTTATGGCCACCATTAGTGTGCAATGAAGCAATTCCAGAGTTGATGTGTTTCAGCAGTTTAATATCTACAAAACCCTCTGCCCGAGGGAAGTCATAATCATGTGTGTGTGTGTGTGTGTGTGAGAGAGAGAGAGAGAGAGAGAGAGAATGTGCATGCACACACACCGGCACAAGTGTACACATTTCAGAAACTCCAGTGTCTTCAAAATCTTTATACAAATGTAGGAATTTTATGGGGTTGTAAGCCCCAACCCATATCACGGAGCTCCCTGATCATGGCCTTCCTGGGAGGCCACAAATATCCACTCTTTTTCCCAGGATGCAGCTCCCAGAGCTAGCCCTCTGGATCTGATTACATCCCAGATGTTTCTAAAGTGTTCTGGTAAAAGCTGTGCCATCGTGCTAGTTTAAGTAGAAATGATCCCCATTCCCATCACCATCCCATCATCATTTTGTAAAGAGGCCAGCCCCAGAGAACACTTTCATTATCTAATCATCTTAACTTGCATAATTATTTCCCTAAAAATACAATTAGCAGATACACCTCTGGGATTTAAAATATATAGATAGCACAGCCTAACACAAAAATTGTATCACAAAAAGGAGAAGACACTAAAACACAGAAAAAAAGAGAGATTACAAGATTCAGGAGAAGGCAGAGGCAGAGGTGGGGAACTAAACAGGAGAAGGGGAAATGAACAGAAAGAAGGGCAGAGAGAATGAGGCAGAGGTAAGGAGAGAGAGCTGCTTGCAGAAGTGGGAAACCTCATGAAAATGAGCATCAGCACCCTCCATTCCAGCAGCCCGAGTGCCTCTCCTGCCCATGTGCTGGTCAAAGAGCACATCAAAGCCCACTGCAACCGGGAACTCCAACCCAGACAGCTGCTCCTGCTCCACCTTCTCCTGCCCACTTCCGGTATCGCTGTCCTGCTTTCTGCCCCCTTGCTTTACATCCAGAGTGCCCCTCACCACCTCATCTCTCCAGATTGACCACTTACCTGCTGGTAAGGATGCTGCTCCCTAGGTATCACCCTTGGTTCCAGAGACCGGAGCTTCTAGAGAAGTGATTCCCACTCTAGTGCCCTAGCCAGGTTTTTGGACACTAAACCTCAGGCTGAGCTCTGTCCTGGGATCCCACTTGTCTAGGAGTGGCCATCAGACATCAAACCCCTCTCACTCCTCCTTCCACCTTAGAAATTATGAACACACCATTAAGTGCATGCTTGGAGAACCAGAGACCCCACAGCAGTGTTCCTCACCTCCTCCAGGTGTCAGGGGGCAGATACAGTGAGGATCAAGCCCAGAATCTAAGAATCAGGGCTGTAGAGTCCCAGCATCAGCTAGTTCTCAATGCCCCCAGATGGATGTAAGGCACAGGCACTGGTGGAGATACAGAGCAGGGAACTCTGGACAGATACTGACAAGGCTGACAAATGTGATCTGCCAAATTCCCCTGTTCCTTCCTTGCCCTTCAGAATGGGGTGGGAACAGCTCCATTGCTGCTGGTCCCAGTTCACGCCCTGTCCATTACACCCTGCCCATACCTGGCTTTTCTTTAAATTAAGCTTCTTTATACTATCTGCATTTGAGTATGCCGGCTGTCTCCTGTGGGCCCCAACTGATACAGGTATTAATAATCATTAAGGAGGAAAAGCAATTTGGGACCAAATAAGGTTGGAAAAGCCATGGTTAAATATAACCAGGTTTTCCAGCTGCAAAGTGCAGTGAAATATGTACCGAGATGTTAACATGCTTTTTATTCTCATTGTTGTAGGAGACTCAAAAGAATTGGGGTGTTTCCCAACCCCCAACCAAGAAGTTGGCTAAACTTGTTCCAAGTCTTGACTCCAGGCCCCACAATGGGGTTATGTTAATGTTGTTGTTGTTGTTGTTATGTTACTTATTAATTAGCCATTCTATTATTATTAATAATTAGTTATAATGTTTCGGAGACTAATGCCAAACACCTGGATAACAAACCTCAACTGAGATTGATTTCAAGAAGTGGAGACCAATAAAAGGAGAAGGGTAGCATCCCCAGATCCTTGGGTGTAGACTGAGTATGGACAGAGTGCCTATCTCTGAGCAACAGGACCTGAGCCCCAATTCCTACAGTACCCTAGAATGGCCAGAGCTCCAGTGGGAACCTAAGTACATTGATGCCTGTGGGAGATGGACACGGTATCATTGGCTTGAGAACCTTGGCTAAGATCCCTACTTCCAAACTGAGCACAGAAAGAGCAGAGCCATCCACCGTTCAGGGTGCTCCACAGAGACATTTCAGCTCCCTTTTTCAAGAAGAAAAGCAAATAGAGGTGCAGCAACTTACTTAGCAGAGTTGAGAAAGCTGCACTCTACAAGCCTGCAGAGGGGCTCTCACACCTGTGACATGTGAGCCGACTTTCCCCGCAAAAACCCCAAAAGTCTTGGCAATGGGAAGCACCAGCTACATCAGAAACAGAAGGGGAGGCAGGGCTGAAAAAAAGATATTGGTTGGTTGAAGTCAACATGTGGAACTGTCAGGCTCCAGGGTCTTTTACTTTGCAACCGTGGATAGCCACATGACTCTCCATCCTGCCCAGATGGCAGAGCAGAGGTTGGTCCTCTAATTATACTGAACTGGAAAAGCTTCCGATACAAGTGCAGGAACACTCAGCAAAGCAGAAAGCAGAAGGGTCTTTGCAGGGGAAGTCAGCTCACACCTCACAGGTGAATCTTGGTGTTAAAAACAGAAATGAAATTCTACATTTTGAATAGTGAGAACAACCACCCCCCCCCAGCTCCCTTTTGCCATCCAGCTTTGAGAATGACAGCAGTTATGTAGAGACGGAGATAGAGATAGAGGTACAGATAGAGATGGTACAGGTAGAGGTAGAGAGACAGAGACAGAGATTCCAGGAGAAGACAGACTTTTCTGAAGAAACTGAATTCTCCTATCTTCTCACCAAAAAGAAAGACCTATATCCTGCTTGGTGCCTGATAACTATACAGGGAAACCATATAAGAAGTCCTCTTCCCCCAACACACACACACACACACACACACACACACACACACACACACACAGTGCTTCCAACCATTTTTAAGACCTTGCTCTTAAACATGAATCACAGCCATGAAATATAAAGAACAGCAACCAAAATACACAGGAAAAAAAAAGAACCTAAAGGAAACAATATTTTTGTTAATATTGTTTTGTTAATATTGTTAAAACAAAACTTTTGTTAATATCTTTTAATTAATATGAGAAAATATTGTATCTATGGAACAAAAATAGGATTCCATTTAAAAAAGACCAATGAAAGAACAGAAAGAATTCTTGGAAAATTAACATATAATAGCAAAAATTAAAAA
Organism: Phoca vitulina; assembly: GCF_004348235.1. Taxonomy (NCBI): domain Eukaryota; kingdom Metazoa; phylum Chordata; class Mammalia; order Carnivora; family Phocidae; genus Phoca; species Phoca vitulina. The sequence goes on from NW_022589756.1 coordinate 1,687,897, forward strand.
TGTAATAGAATCACACTAAGAAAGATGAAAAGTTGTAAATAAATTTAGAGAATAATCCAAGAAGTTCAACAATTATCTAATAGACATACCAAAAAAAAAAAAAAGAACAGATAAAAACAGAGAAACAGAGAGAAGAAAGTCATCCAACATGTTCAACAAAAACATCTCCCATGAACTGAAACGTATCAGTCCCCTGACTGAAATGGCTCCCTTATTGCCCAACACAACCAATCAATAAAGACCCTACCTTTAGGCTCCTCATCATGAAATTTTAGACCAGCAGGGGTAAAGACAATGTCTTAAATTCTTGCAGACAGAAAAAAATGTCACATCAAAAGGCATGAAATATGAATGACAATTGATTTCTCAATAACTACATGGGACAAAATTCTGAGCAAAATTTCTTTGCTTTTTAAATTTGTTTTATGTAAATTCAGTTAATTAACATATAGTGTATTACTAGTTTCAGAAGTAGAGTTCAGTGCTCATTACATCATGTGCCCTCCTTAATGCCCATCACCCAGTTGCCCCATCTTCCCACCTACCTCCCCTCCAGCAACCCTCAGTTTGTTTCCTATAGTTAAGAGTCTCTTATGGTTTGTCTCCCTCTCTGATTTCCTCTTATTTTATTTTTCTTTCCCTCCCCCCTATGGTCCTCTGTTTTGTTTCTTAAATTCCACATATGAGTGAAATCATATGATAATTGTCTTTCTCTGATTGACTTATTTCACTTAGCATAATACCTTCTAGTTCCATCCACATCATCACAAATGGTAAGATTTCAGTTTTTTGATGGCTGAGTACTATTTCATTGTGTATATATACCACATCTTCTTTAACCTTTTATCTGTCACTGGACATCTGGGCTCTTTCCATAGTTTGGTTGTTGTGGACATTGCTGCTATAAACATCGGAGTGCAGGTGCCCCCTCAGATCACTATGTTTGTATCCTTTGGGTAAATACCTAGTAGTGCAATTGCTGGGTCATAGGGTACTGAGCAAAATTTCTTTTCAATATAGAATTAAATTCCCAACTAAACTATGATTCAAGCATGAGGGTAGAATGAAGATATTTTAAGACCTAAAAGGCACATTCAGTCTTCTCAAAAGCACCTAGATATATAGTGGAAGAAAGCCAAAAAGAGGAAAACATGGATCCCAGGAAACAAGGCTCTAGACAAGACAATAAAAAAGGTAAATCCTAGGATGGTAGAAAAGAAGAGTCCCAGATGGCAACTTTACAGCAGGTATAGAGAGCAAGTTGATCCAAATGGGAATGTAGGGTTACTTACTTTGAGGAAAAATGGCATTAAAAAAATCAAGCTCTTATAAACGCTGTTATGAGCACACTAGAAAGGAAATGCAGTTACAGTACACTAGTTGGCTCAGCAATGCACAAGATTCACATTCCATAACCATATAAATACTGAGTATTGGCTCATACAGAATTTGTGATATAACTACATTGTTGGTGTGGCAGAAATGGTGTTAAGAGAGCTAAAGTATAATTTCCCACATTAAGAATATGCATTCAACACCCCTGAGAGTGAGCTGAAATAGGCATCCCCCCTCAAACTACGTCTAACTACAGAACCCCTTTGTGATGAGGCATCCTGTGAGGCTGGTGTTTCATGGAATCTCCTTGAAGGATTTTGTCCACCACCCTCTGATTTTCCCAACCCAGGAGCCTGCCTTGTGGTAATGAGACCCAGCACATTGCCTATTAAATCACAATGCATAGCAATGCACTATTATAAGTCTAAATGAATGAGGCTCATGGGAGTCCAAAATCACTACTTTGAGGCAGTAAGTTTTAATGAAGAGAGGAGGGTACATTGATATTGGCTTCTAAAAACTGGGGAGGGTATGTGTTCTGGTAAAAACTGGGAAGATTCTAAAGCCACTCCTTGATGTGCTTTCTGCCAGACTGACCGGATTCCCCAAGGCCTCCAGGCATCTGAGATGAAGTCCTCCTTTCTCTCTCAACTCAGACATCGCCAATCATGTTTTCAAAGGCAATTGGGTGGCTCTCCAGCACCTGGTCTCACAGTTCTTGGGTGTGACACAACTTACTGCACCTCAGAAACTCCAGCATCCCTCCCCCACACCACAACCTCCCACCTTAATAAAGCACCTGGTCAAGTTAGTTCTCTGACTTTTATTGTTCACTTAACTACTTGTTCAACTGATAAAGTCAAGCTTATTCATGTCTTTTTTAAGTGTGTGATGGCACTGTAACATTGCAATTGTAATCAGAGTCCACAGACTGTGCTCAAAAAATGATGGGGCAGTTGATTTTTGAGATATATCTATATGTATGTGTGTGTACCCATATATGTTTATGATATGCCAATAATTATATCCTTTGCAACTGTTAAACTAATGATGAAGAATGTATATATCAACCAACAATATACAAAAGAGTGTAAAAAACAAAAGCAGCTTTCCTGCTCTCTTTCTTCCATTATACCTGCTTTTCAACTTGATGATACTTGGTTCTTTGAACTTGTAAATTCTCCCAGTGTCCTTTCTCTCATTCCTTTCCTACACTCTAGAACTCAGGTCAAGATTTCAACTCTCCCCACATCGGGCTCCTTCATTTTTTTTCTCATGCCCTCATTCTTCTGTGCCACCTGCCCTATAAACACTCTTCACTCCAGGTGCACCTGGGCACCTGAGCAGTGCTAGAGAATTAATACAACCATAACTATTGGAGGTCTGGTGATATTTTCCAGTCTCAGCTGTGTCTTGAGACTATTGGTCTGTGTTGGCTTCCTCTCCCATTCACAGTCTTCCCTGATCTCCTTAAACCTGTACCTCTTCGCTTCACCTCCTATTCACAGTAGAAGAGGCATCTGTCTCCAGGTGCACAGCCAACTCCTCCTCCTCTGTCCTTGGTTTCATCTGCTCCCAGCTCAACCAGTTGCTGTCGTCCATTCACAATGGCAACTTCTCCTCCTCCACCTGCTCCTCCCCGTCAAGTCTTCTCCTCAAATCTATGTCACTTGTCATTATTACCTTATCTCTCTCCTTTCATTCTGAGCTTCTTAGGGGGAAATGTCTGCACTCAGTACCCGCTCTCGGTGTCTATTATTTACGCATTAATGTAAACAGGCTGTCATAGGTTTCTGCCTCTACCTTGGCAGGGAAGTTATTCTTGCCAAGGATACCTGCCAACTGCCAAGTGAAATGGGTGCTTCTTGGCCCCTAAATAACTTTATTCTTTGCTGTACTTCATGCTCTTCACCAAGAATTCTTTCCTTTCTCTCTATGACCATTCCTTTCCCTGTTTCTTTCTTCTTCCTTTTAGACAATTCATTTACTCATCCAGAAAGTATTCATTGAGCACCTACTCCATGCAAGGCTGGGCACAGGAGCTCACAGTCTGGTGGAGGAAAGTGGTCATGGAGACCAGAGTGCCGAAGTTTAAGTGTGGGAGGGAGCACAATGAAGGAATTGTCCTTCACATTTAGGAGAGAAGTCATCAGAGAGGACCTGAAAGATGACAGAGTATTTGCCAGAAAGAGGCAAGGAGATGTGCAATCCTGGCAGAGCTCTTCCTCCTACCGAGGAAGCGAAGGTTGGAGGCTTGTAGTGGCCAGGGACCCCTGCACCCCTGTAAGTTGTATGGTGTGCCTGCAGAGTAAGTGCAGAGGTCTGCTCATCACTAGGTCTCCCTCCAACCATCCTAAGGTTGCCACTACTATGGTCCCTCCTTTGTCTATCTTTCCTTCCACCTCAGAACCCTCTCCTTGAGTGGTCTCTGGTTTACCCCCATCTAGATGTACAAAATAAAACCTCATCCTCCTGAATTCTATGTTGTGGTTGATGGTGTTCTCATCCCCCAGTGACCAGTGATGGAAGCCTGGGGGTCATTCTGGACTCCCAGCTGTCCTTTCCCTTCCCCCAGCAATATCCAGGAACCTGTCAATTCCACTGCCAGATGCCTTCACCTCCCACCCCCATGGCCACTGCCATGGAGCTCTCAACCTCTCTAAAGCAAGCTATCCTGAGGGCCTTCTAACTGGCTTCCCTGCCTCAAATCTCATCCTCCCTCTTCATGCCAGCCACTAAGAGACCTTTATAAAACACAGATAAGATGGTTACTCTTCCCTTCACTTCCTGTCACCGCAGCAGGCTTCCTCAAACTTTCCCAAGAGACTCTCCCAAAGGCAGAGCTGAGCCAACATACTACCCCTTAGGGGGCCAGCCTGGAACCCAGCCAGAGGCTTGTTCCAATGCTATAATCATACTTTAAATTACTTAGCTACTGAATTATTCAACTTCTTCCCCAAGGATGTTCAAGTAGAATTAATGCCCCAGGAAGATTACACTATGTTTATTTCTCTTGTGGCTTTGAGTTCTCCCTGACATACCATCTCATGCCACCATCTATACCCATTCCCCAGACTGAGAAGCAGACATGCCTGCCCCAAGCCTGGTACATAAAGCTCTCCTAGCCTGGCCCATGCCTGGCCCTCCCGCACCACCTCTCCCCACTCTCCCCACCTCATACTCCGTTCCAGCCATACCCTGTGTCCTCAGATAACAGGGCCTGTGCAGAAAAAAAAAAATGAACTAATTACACTCTGATTCAGAAATCGGCTTCAATCAGAGGGCCCCTCTCACTTTAAAACTTCAGGGCTCCTATTTTTTGATGGACTTCTAGACAACTCACTATGTAATATTGTTATTTTTATTAAAGTAATATGTTTCTCACTTTTTATGAAGTACACATGTTCATTACTTAAAAAGTAAGCAATAAAAAAAAAAGAACACAGTAAGTCAGTCAAACTCCCACCACTACCCAGAAATAACCAATGTTAACATTTAAACATCATTTCAGGATTACCTGTAAGTATAACAGCTTTGTGGTTGTTTATAGGTCAATCTCTGGTACAAGGCAGTGAGCTACTTGAGGATCCCAGTCTCACTCATGTACCCAGAATCTTAGAATGCCTGACTAAGCTGGGGAAAGGTAGTGCCCCCCAGTGCCATGTTCTCCAGAAACAGGAGCCCACTGTTCTTGCATAAGCCTCCCTCTTCACTGACCATCAGCTTTTAGCTCAAAACCCTGGGCTCACCCAGTCCCCCAACTCTACCTCCCCGCTCCTACCTGCTTTTACCACCTGTTTCCCTATATCCTGCTCTGGGGTAAAGATTCACCAGGTGAGAACCTCACGGACTTTCTAATTACAGGGGAATTGACAGGGTGGGGTGGAGAGATGTATATTTTTAGCTGTGTGAAGAGAAAGGAGATCAAGAGCAAAAATCTTCTGTCGGAACTTTCATCAGCTCCTGCTCCCGAACTCAGCAGGTTCCCAGGGTCTCACACTTGAAAAGTTTGGGAATGAGAGCCAGTGAACAAGAAAAGCTGTGGGAAGAGCTGCTGGGAGGGGGAGAAAAATGGTTAACATTGCTGTCAGGATATTTGTTTTGGAGAGGTTTGCAAAACAGTGAAAAGTGTTTACTGTTCAATGTTAGAAAGTTAACAAGAAATAGATACAGAGGCAGCGTGACGCTAACTGCCTTTGACACTGGTGATGGCCCTTTGGTTCGAACAAATTCACCCAGTGCCGAAACAGATTATTTCATGCGTCCATTGTCTTGAGAGCCACCCTTTGCAAATATTCTAATGCCCGAGTTGGCTCATCTGTCCACTTATTGATTTATTTGAAGGCAGATTGGTGTGGAGAAGCATCGGCAGGAAGGACCCTGCAAGGATGCAGGGGCCGAGGGCAGGGGAGGATGAGGTCTCTGGTAGGAATCACCCCTGCTACAGGCCGTTGGTTCAGGTGCAGCACTGTCCCCCGGGCCCATCCCCTAGGGTGATGACTCATTCTGACCTGCCATTGCCACTCATTTAGTCTTCACAGCTACACAAGGAGAGAAACTCTTATCCACTTTACAGATGAAGGACTGAGGCACTCAGACATTCTGTAGCAGTCTGGTGGAAAGTCGGGATTTTGGCTGAAAGTCGGTGCGCTCCCCACCGCCTTCCCCTTTCGCTGAGTCCTGCTCCTTGAGAAAGGAAACCAAAGCCTCTTCCCTCTGGCAAACTGGGCCCTGGCCACACTCACCCATCTCTCACTCTGCTCCTCTGCAGGCGGGCTCCTGCCCTCGTCCAGCTTTCACACAAGCACAGGGGCTCAATTTCAGGGGCATGGGGATTAGGCTAACTCTGCCTTCTGTAATTAGAATAATAGTGTCTATTTAAATTTTCTTAGCAATTGATATTGTTCAAAATGCTTCAAATATATCTTTAAAAATAGCATTAACATAGTTCAGGGATGCCAATTCCCACTGACTGGTTACAGCTGCCTAGATTGAGCTCTCATTTGAGATGGATCCTGAGGTCAACTCCAGGTTCAGTGGGAAAAAGTCCAGGGGTTAATGCATAACATCATCTATGCATATAGTAGAATCACATCATAACCACATTTAATTCACCCAAATGCAACCACTAAGGTTCTATAAAAATGAAAAGAGAGAGCAATTTTAGAAGTATGGGTGATTCTACCCATCCTTACACTGAGTGGGCACATGCCCTGGAGTGAGGGGGTGATGGGCTCTCACTCACCCTCATGCATCTCCTGGTGTGAGCATCTATCTCACTACACTAAGTGGGATTCTGGTGTTCCAAAGAGATACAAATATTTTCAAACAGCAGACCTTCAAATGCAAGCCAAGAATTTCATCCACACGGTCCTATTCTAACACTGGAAAACATTTTTGAAAGGCTTGAGGTTTCCAACTTGGCACCTTCCTAAGGGATTTTCAAGGCTAATTTTGTTTGTGTTCAATTCTGTAAGGAGCCCGTTCCTTGAGAACTCATCACTCACCTGGGACATAAATCTAGAGTACTTGCCGTCCTGGTAGAGCAGATGAGCACTGCGCTGGATTTACACCGGCCAGCTCTGCCATTTACTACATCTCCAGTAAATTAGCAGCTGCCTCAACTCTGCTGCAGGCCTCACTGCAGACAGACATTAGTAGCACCAGGTAAACCCCAGAGCCGAGTGTCGGGAAAATGCTTCAGCTGTGTTCTTCCAGGTTCTCAAGTTTTGTCTTTCCACTCCACCTCCTACTAGCGGGGCCACCTTGGGCAAGTCTGTAACCTATCTGATCTGTTTCCTTATCTTTAAAATGGGGCCAATAATCTATCACAGGTGGCTTCAAAGAGCAAACCCAACCAGATAATGTAGAAAAAGGTATTCTAAATTTTAAAAACACTCTAAAAAGAGTTTGCTTTGCTTGGAGGTGGTTTTCTGTTTGTGTTTTTAGGCTGCTGTTGTCAGAACACAGACCTGATCCTGTCATTCTCTACCTAAAATCCTTCTGCTATAGACTGTTCATGACCCTCCAAAATCCATATATTGAAGCCCTAATCCATGAAGTGATGGTATTTGGAGATGGGGACTTTGGGAGGTAATTAGAGTTAGATAAGGTCATGAGGGTATGACCACTATGATGGGATTAGTGTCCTTATAAGAAGAGGAAGCTACTCAAGACCTCTCTCTCTCCCTCTCTCACTCTCTTTTTTTCCCTCCCCTCCCCGCCCCCCGACATCTTTCTCCACACCAAGAAAGACCATATAAAGACATATCCAGGCAGAGGGCCTTCACCAAGAACTCAACCATGCTGGCACCCTGATCTTACACTTTCCAAGTCCAGAACTATGAGAAATAAATGTTTGTTGTTTAAACCCCCAGTCCATGGCATTTGTTGTGACAGCTCAAGCAGACTAAGTCACCTTCACTGACCACCTAGGTCCTCAGGGAAGAAACCATACTCCAGCCTTACATGCAAGGCTCTTCATAAATTGGCCTCTGTCTACCACCCCCTCCATTCCCATAAACACATTCCTGACTTCAATTTCCCATGCACACCTTGCTTCAAATAACTCTTTTCCATTGTACAAGCTATTTCCTCTGTTGTTGAATGATTCAAACTTCAGGAATCAACTCAAAAATCGTTTCTCTGTGAGGAGGCAGAATCAATTATTCTGTTGTCTTTCTTATGCTCATGTCTGCTGTGGTGCTTGTCACATCACATTGTTACTGGATATTTAAATACCTTTACCCTCAATTGACCATGGGAAGCATGAAGAACTCCTATTCCCTAATTAATGTCAACCCTTAGACTAGAGCTCAATATATTGATGGGTGGATGAATAAATGAATGAAGGATCCATTCTCAAGTTAGAGATTTATGACTGTCTCCAGACAGTTTTGAAAGTGAGGAAAATATTAGTAGTATCAATTTGACATGGATATACCTACCACATTTCCCTCAAAAACTTGAAAGTCTCTTTTTCCCCACCCACCCAACCTGACTACTAAGTTTCCTTTATGCCTTCACTGAGGAAGAGCAAGCCTGGAAAATCCCACTGAAGCACCTCTTTGCAAAGAGAATTAAGGATAGAAATAGAGAGCTCACGGTACTGATTAAGTCAGAGCACCAAGTATTTTTTTTATTTTGTGCCATTTAAAAACCATCTATTTGACTTACAGTTAACATGGTACCCAATGCAGGCTCGCCTGACATCCTCTTAAAATGCTTACAAAAATACCGAAAAAGAAAGAAAGAAAGAAAGAAAATTTACAACCAATAAAACTAAGAGAACTTTACAAGAAAGTAGATGGAAGTGTATTAGGGAAAACTACCTAGCCAAGCTTTGCCTTACAATATATTGAGGTTCTATACTACATGAAACAAAGACTTTTTAATTTAGGAAGACATTTCATGCTTCCCCCACTGCTTGCCCTCTGACTCAGAGACTCAGAAACCCAGGTCTGTGCCAAGCATCAATGTGAGGAGCCATCCCTTGGTGCTGATCTGAGTTTTAACCAGAGAACTGTTGCCTGATCTCTCACCCTCTCCTATTGATCACCAACCTTAAACCTTGAATTTTTCTACATCTCTTTAGCAAGAACTCTTAGAAGCCCCTCATTAGAAGTTCAGGGAAGCTAGGAATGTATATTTTCATGTATTCCATCCATTCAGCTTATCAGAGAAATAAGCAAATAAATAGCAACATGAAAAGATGCCTTCTAGGTTATTACTAGAGTTAGGCATTTAGACTAGAGGTTGTATGCACAAACCCAGCCAATAACTTTAGGTCTGAAAAAGTGAGGATTTGCGATTTTGCCTCAAATAGACAAAGAACAGGTAAGAGCTATTGCAAATCTCTAACAAAAGAATAAAACAAATTTTAATTTTTTAAATTAAGGAAAGGAAAGGAAAATAATTCAAAGAAAGAAAATTGCCTAACAAGAGAAATGGAACAGCATATAAGACACAGTGGAAGAACATACCTCTGAAAAATGATCACCTCTGGGCATCAGAAGAAAATGTCTGGAAATTTGTATTCTCAGTAGAATGCAACAAGTCATTACCTCTTATGAAACAGAATGAAAAGAAACTGAGATTTCAAAGACAATTGAATAAAAAGGAGAAATGGATAAAATATAAAAATGATTACCAACCTTTCAACATTATAATGGACTAGACCTTGGTGAATTATAAAAATCACCTTTTAAAGCCTTTTGAGCTCTCAAAAAAATCTACAAGACAGTGAAATGAAGAAAGCAAGAACAGCTTGAGAGAAGGAGCACTGAGGACTATAAAGACAGGATTGCATTATAATTAAATTCTTGTATCATTAAAATCAAGAGACTAAACTTGTAACCCTATACTAATTCAGGGAAATAAACCTGATGACCTGTTAAACTGAGGTCCTTTCAAAGAGACTGAAGTGGTCAGAGGTCGATAATGCTCCTCGGTTTCTAGTAGGAGTAAGCACAAATCCTCTCTGAATGAAAATTACTCCATCAGATGTTCCTAGTATTCTCACCCATTAAGTTCAACCAAATATGAACTCACAACACAAAATTTTATCCAAACCCACAAGGAAACAAGGTACCATGGTTAAGAATCATCAGAAATAAAATGCAACACATCACAATATCTATTTGAGGAAAACTACAAAACTCAAACGAAAAAAATCAAAGAAGAACTAAATAAATGGATAGATAGTCCATATTCATGGATAGGAAGACTTAGTATTGTCAAGATGTCAATTCCTTCCAACTTGATCTATAAAGTCAATACAGTGCCAACCAAGATCCCTGCAAGTTGTTTTGTGAGTATCAATAAATTGATTCTAAGGAGTACTTACACTACTTGACTTCAAGACTTAATATAAAACTACAGTAATCAAGACAGTGTGATATTGGTGAAAGAATAGACAGATAGCTCAATGGAGCAGAGTATAGAGTCCAAAATTAGACCCAAATATAGTCAACTGATCTTTGACTAAGGAGAAATAACAAAAATGTTGCTAGAGTAATTGGTCATCCATGCATAAATAAATAAATCCATAAATAAATAAATAAATTCATAAATAAATAATCTAGACATAGATCTTACACCTTTCAAAAAATTAACTCAAAGTGGATTACAGGCCTAAATGTAAAATGAAAAACAATAAAATTCCTAGATGATAACATAGAAGAAAACCTAGATGACCTTGGGTATGGTGATGTCTTTTTAAATAAAACACCAAAGGTATTATTCACAAAAGAAAGAATTTATAACCCGGACTTCAGTAAAAATAAAAACTTCTGCTTTGCAAAAGACACTATCAAGAAAAGCCACAGACTGCAAAAAAAGTATTTGCAAAAGAACTTTCTTATAAAGGACTGTTATCGATTCCATTTACAATAGCACAAAAAACCACAAGATACCTAGGAATAAGCCTAACCTAAGAGGTAAAGGATGTATACTCTAGGAACTACAGAACGCTCATGAAAGAAATTGAAGAAATTCCACAAAAAGATGGAAAAACATTCCATGCTCATGGATCTGAAGAATAAACATTATTAAAATGTTTATGCTACCCAGAGCAATCTATACCTTCAATGCCAGCCCGATCAAAATTCCAATGACATTTTTCAAAGTGCTGGAACAAACAATCCTAAAATTTGTATGGAATCAGAAAAGACCCCGAATCACCAAGGAAATGTTGAAAAAGAAAAACAAAGCGGGGGGCATCACGTTGCCTGATTTCAAGCTATATTACAAAGCAGTGATCACCAAGACAGCATGGTACTGGCACAAAAAACAGACATATAGTCCAATGGAACAGAATAGAGAGCCCAGATAAGGACCCTCAACTCTATCATCAAATAATCTTCGACAAAGTAGGAAAAAATATGCAGTGGAAAAAAAGACAGTCTCTTCAATAAATGGTGCTGGGAAAATTGGACAGCAATATACAGAAGAATGAAACTCGACCATTCTCTAACACCATACACAAAAATAAACTCAAAATGGATGAAAGACCTCAATGTGAGACAGGAATCCATCAAAATCCTAGAGGAGAACATAGGCAGTTACCTCTTCAACATCGGCCACAGCAACTTCTTTCAAGATACATCTCCAAAGGCTAGTGAAACAAAAGCAAAAATGAACTTTTGGGACTTCATCAAGATAAAAAGCTTCTGCACAGCAAAGGAAACAGTCAACAAAACAAAGAGGCAACCCACAGAATGGGAGAAGATATTTGCAAATGACACTACAGACAAAGCGCTGATTTCCAAGATCTATAAGGAACTCAAACTCAACACCCAAAAAACAAATAATCAAGTCAAAAAATGGGCAGAAGACATGAACAGACACTTTTCCAAAGAAGACATAGAAATGGCTAACAGACATATGAAAAAATGTTCATCATCATTAGCCATCAGGGAAATTCAAATGAAAACCACATTGAGATACCACCTTACACCAGTTAGAATGGCAAAAATTGACAAGGCAAGAAACAACAAATGTTGGAGAGGTTGTGGAGAAAGGGGAACCTTCTTACACTGTTGGTGGGAATGCAAATTGGTACTGCCACTTTGGAACACAGTGTGGAGGTGTCTCAAAAAATTAAAAATAGAGCTACCCTATGACCCAGGAATTGCACTCCTGGGTATTTACCACAAAGACACAGATGTAGTGAAAAGAAGGGCCATATGCACCCCAACGTTCATAGCAGCAATGTCCACAATAGCCAAACTGTGGAAAGAGACGAGATGCCCTTCAACAGATGAATGGATAAAGAAGATGTGGTCCATACATACAGTGGAATATTACTCACCCATCAGAAAGGATGAATACCCAACTTTTACATCAACATGGATGGGACTGGAGGAGATTATGCTAAATGAAATAAGTCAAGCAGAGAAAGTCAATTATCACATGGTTTCACTTATTTGTGGAACATAGGAATAACATGGAGGACATTAGGAGAAGGAAGGGAAAAATGAAGGGGGGGAATCGGAGGGGGAGACAAACCATGAGAGACTATGGACTCTGAGAAATAAACTGAGGGTTTTAGAGGGGAGAGGGGTGGGGGGATGGGTATTAAGGAGGGCACGTACTGCATGGAGCACTGGGTGTTATATGAAAACAATGAAACGTGGATCACTTACATCAAATACTAATGATGTATTGTATGGTGACTAACATAACATAATAAAATAAAATTTTAAAAAATACAAAAAAAAAGGACTATTATCCAAATTACACAAAGAACCCTAAAAACTCAACAATGAGAAAAAAATTTTAATTTAAATATGGACAGAAAACCTTAACAGACAACTCACCAACGAAAATACAAGATGGCAAATGAACATGAAAAAATGCTCAACATCATAGGTCATTAGGGAATTGCGTATTAAAACAATAATAAGATACCACTACCCACATTTTAAAATGACCAAAACCAAAACACTGACAACACCAAATGCTGATAAGGATGCACAGTCACAGGAACACACATTCCCTACAGCACAACAGTTCTATACCTAGATATATGGCCAGAGAAATTGTGCAAAATGTCCATCAGGAAGCATGTACTAAAGTGTTTATAATAGATGTATATAGATGTACACAAAAACTGGAATCAATCTTAGAAATACAGATTGAATGAAAAAAGAAAGTCACACTGCATAATAGTACTTAATAAAGCCATTAAACATTACATTCTTTTCAGATACACACTTTGTGATAAACTATTTTTTTAGAAATAAGGGAATGACAAATACAACTTGATGACGGTCGTTACCCATGGGGGAAAGGCAAGCAGAGGAGTACGTTAAAGTTATAGTTAATATTCCAGTTTTTAAAGTGGATGGTAAAGCCAGCTGTAAGTTCTCATTTTGCTATCATGATTCATAACTCATGTAACTTATATGCTATACATATTATAATTTATAAGTTATATAAAAATTTAAAACAAAAGAGAAATTGCAAGAAAATTTCAAATATGATATCAAAATTAAACAAACAAATAAAGAGCAGTCTGGACACTGTCAAAACGAAAACATTGTTATGAAATACACATTTCAGAAGACTTTTCTAATAAATGGAAAAGCCCAAAGAAACAAATAAGAAAAGAGAACATATTATGGATATGGAAGACAGTTAAGTGGAAACAAACATTCCTGAAAACAAAACAAAACACATGGAACAGCAATAGCTAAAGACAACTGAAGAAAATTTTCCTGATAAGAAAAACTGGATTTGCCAGAACAAAAGGAGTCACAACAAAGTAAAAAAAAAAAAAAAAATTATAGAGAAATGCCTTAGTGAAATGTTTAATTTCAAGAATAAAGTGAAGAATCATATAAAAAATATAGTCACAGAAAATAAAATAGCTCTCCAAAAAAAAAAAAAGACAGCAAGCTAATCTCAGAACTTACCTATCCTAAATTTAAATGCCAAAGGCAATGGAATAATAGCAACAGGGTTTTGAGAGGGAAAAAAAAAAGTTACTACCTGAGAATTCTATGCTGGTTGTTACTTACATGTAATAGCAATAGAAAATATTCTTAAATATACAAGTACACACAAAAAAATATATGACTCACAAAGTCTTCCTGAAGGAAATAAAAACTAATTAAAGACAAAACAGCTGACAGGAATAAATGAATAAAAATAAAGAACTCGGGGCACCTAGGTGGCTCAGTCGGTTAAGTGGCTGCCTTTGGCTCAGGTCATGATCCCGGGGTCCTGGGATCAAGGGGTGCATCAGGCTCCCTGCTCAGCAAGGAACCTGCTTCTCCCTGCCTGCCATTCCCCCTGCTTGTGCTTGCTCTCTGTCTCTCTTTCTCTCGCTCGCTCTCTCTGTGTCAAATAAATAAATAAAATCTTTAAAAAATAAAGAACTTAACACTGAAGAAGGTATTCTGTAAAAGGACTGGTAAATACTGAAATCATTAAGACGAAGATTTAAATGAGAACACCTGCTACCATTGAAATTACAAAACAAAGGAAATGTCAAAAAATAATTATCAAAAGAAAAGATATATAGTGTAAAATGATAGTAAATACACAGTAATTAACTAGTCTAAACATTATATATTAAATGAACACATACCCTAGGTAAGAGAACAATTGAGGGAAGTAATTTGTAAATAATATATTTATTATATATTAGATAATATTGATGATATTAGATATTTTGATAATATTAGACATTGATACTTGGTTGACATTGATAAAGAAAGTTAGGGGACACGTATGTCCTTTTAATTAAAAGTAATCACTTAGAGAAGAAAATAAAAGCAGCATTAATTTATTTACCAAAAATAAAACAAATGATATATATTTCTTTTTTTTTTAATATTTTATTTATTTATTTGACAGAGAGAGGGAGAGAGACAGTGAGAGAGGGAACACAAGCAAGGGGAGTGGGAGAGGGAGAAGCAGGCTCCCCACCGAGCAAGGAGCCCAATGTGGGGCTCGATCCCAGGACCCTGGGACCATGACCTGAGCTGAAGGCAGATGCTTAACAACTGAGCCACCCAGGTGCCCCCAAATGATATATATTTCTAAAGTACAAAAATGGCCAATGAAAATGAGTTGAAAGTAGGACAAAACTTATATGTGATAGTAACAAATAACAATAGGATAAACTCACCTATTGAAATTCAAAGACATTCAGATTGAATTTTAAAAAGAGTCCAGTTATAAATTATCTCCAAGACATACATTTAAAATGACACAAAGTTCAAAAATAAAAAGATGAACAAAGATGTACCAGACTAATGTGAATAAAAAGAAAACAGAGGCCATAAGATTACTATTAAAGTAGAACTCAAAGCAATATGCAATAAACAAGATAAAGAGGACCATATTTAATTGATAAAGGGCAAAATGCACAAGGCAGATAAAGTAATATAAAACTTCTATGTTTTGAGTAACATAGCATCAAAATAAGTGAAATAAAAACTATTAGAAATACAAGAAGTTGACAGAAACACATTAGAATCATGAGATTTCTTAATACATATTTTTGAGACCTGATAGAGAAAATAGGAAAATAGAAGAATATGGATAATGTGATTAAGAAAATTGATTTAACTTTTGCATTAAACCTGGCAGTTTATAGAGAATATATCTTCTTTTCCAGTGTCCATGAACATTTATGAACTTTGACCATATAATGGACCCTAAAGAAAACCTCAAAAATTTATTCAGAAGCAAAAGCTATTATCCTCTTTCTCTGATAGGCACTATTGTAAGATAGAAAGCCAATGCAGATGCACAACATATAACAAATCAACTGGAAAATGCTTTCCTAAATCATTATGGAGCTAAAGAGGACATCAAACATATACTTAGAGAAAGCTTGGGTAAGGGGGACATAGACCATGTCTCCCATTAAAAGATTCAACATTACAAAAAGCACAATTCTCCATCAAACTTAATTTATAAATTTTAATGTCATTCCAACCAAAATCCCAGTCAATTTTTTTTTATTTGGAGAAATAATTCTAGAAATTATATAAATGGTAAATTGATGGGCTTTATTTTTATAATTAAAAATATTTTGAAAAAAATAATTGGAGGGAAACTAGCACTGTAAATTAACATAAATGATAAAGCTAAAACAACATTTAAAAAGGGTACTGATACAAAAGAAAATTTTATCTAGAAGTCTAAAAATATATAATATTTTAATATAGTTACATAATGCTTCAAATCAATAGGGAATCAGTATTATTATTATTATTATTATTATTGGTGCTAGAATAATTGGAAAAAAATTAAAAACCCACATCCCATCATCAAAACATAATACCCAAATGACAACAGTGTATGAACTAAAACAACAAAATACTATTTAATAGGACAACCAGCCTTGAGGAAAATTTGATAATGCATATCACCAGTTTAAAAATGTCTATTATCTTTTACCCAGAAATCCAATTTTAATTACTCAGAATTTACACAATGGAAAATAACAGAAATGTGAATAAAATTAAGCTAATAGAGATATTTACTACAGCATTAATAATAACATTAGAAAATTTTCAAACAACCTTATTGTTTGATAATAAAGGAACTATTTGAGTACTGTGTATGCAACCATTAATAATATTATAAATAATAATTTGAGAAAATATGATCTGGAGGAAGCTATATTGCATTGTTGCTTTTGTATAGACCTATAGGATTTTCTACACAGACAATTATAGTATCTGAGAAAAAAAATAGTTCCACATCTTTCTTTATAATCTGGATACTTTTATTGCTTTTTCTTGCCTTATTGCACTAGTTAGGCCTGTCACACAATGTTGCATTGAAAGTTAGCATCCTTGCCTTGTGCCTGATTTTAGGAGGAAAACATTTAGTATTTCACCACTAAGTTGGATTAGCTGTCAGAATTTTGTAAATGCCCTTTATCAGGTTGAATAAGTTGCTCCTATCCCTAGTTTTTAGAGAGGTTTTGTTAGGAATAGTACTGGATTATATCAAATGTTTTTTCTGCATGTCTTCAGATGATCATACGGTTTTGCCTTTTTTGTTCCCTAATATTGTGAATTATATTGATTAATATTTTTAATGTGAAACCAACTTGTGTTCCTGGAATAAACCCCAGTTAGCCATAGTGTATTATGCTTTTTATAAATTCTTTGATTTGATTTCTAAAATTTGGTTAAGAACTTTTTTTTTAAGTCCTATAGATTTTTTTTCATGTCTGTCTCAAAGCACTTTTTCATCTGTTTATAAGATATTGATCTATAGTTTTGTAATGCTTTACTCTGGCTTTGGTATCAAATGAATGTTAGCCCTATGGAAGGAGTAAGAAAGTAGTCTCTCCTCTAATTATCTGAAAGAGTTTATGTAAATACTATTTCTTCTTTAAACATTTGGTAGAATTCACCAGTGAAGCCATTTTCTGTATGGAAAGTTTATAATTACAATCTATATTTCTTTCATATATATAAAATTTTTCAGGTTATCTATTTCTTCTTGAATATGCATTAGTAGTTTCTCTTTAGGAATTTAACATTTTATCTAAGTTGTTAGATTTATTGACATAAAGTTGATTATAATAATCCCTTATTATCCTTTTAATAACTGCAAAATTGGTAGTGATGTCACCTTTCTCATTCTTTAAAATTAATAATTTATGCCTTCTCTATTTCCTAATCTGTCTGAATAGAAGTTTATCAATTTTATTGATGTTCTCAAGAAACAAGTCTTTTTTATTGACTTTCCATATTTTTTGTTTTCTAGTTTATTGATTTCCATTCTGATCTTTATTATTTTCTTTTTCATGCTTACTCTGCATTTACTTTGCTTCTCTTTTTCTGGTATCTTATGATGAAATGTAAGATCATTAATTTGAGACCTTCCTTTTCTTCTAAAAAGGCCTTTAGTGCTATAACTTTGTTTTGATAGCATTCTACATATTTTGACATGTTGTGTTTATATTTTCATTCAGTTCAAAATACTTTCTAATTTTTTTTACTACTCCTTTTTCCCATATGTTATTTGCAAGTGTGTCATTTTAATTTCTAAATATTTGGGGATTTTCCAAAGATCTTTCTGTAATTGATTTCTAGTTTAAGTCTGCTGTGGTTAAAGAATATACACTGTACTTTCTGAATTCTTTTAAATATACTGAGATTTGCTTTGTGATCCAGAAGACCTATTTTGATAAAAATCTCATTAGCATTTGAAAAAAAATGTTCATTATGCTTTTGTTAGTGTTTTGTGAATATCAGATCAATTTAGTATGTTGTTTATCTTCTACATTTTTACTGATTTTCTACTTTTCCTATCAATTATTAATAAAGGGATGCTGAAGTCTCCAAGTAGAATTGTAGACTTATCTATTTTTTCCTTGCGGTTGTTTTATATGTTTTGAAGTTTTGTTATTAGGTGCATAAGTACTTAGAATTATAATGTCTGCTTAATGGACTAACCCTTTATCATTATGAATCATATAAATGACCTTCTTTATCACTATATTTTCTCTGAACCCTACTTTGTCTGATATTAGTAGAACCACTCCAACTTTATTTTCATTCGAGTATGGTGTATTGTTCATCCTTTTATTATTCATGTCCCTATATTTAATGTTGGCTTCTTATAGGTAGGTTATCCTGAGTTGGATCTTGCTTTTATCTAATCTGACAATCTCTGCCTTTTAGTTGGGCTTTTTAGATCATTTACGTTATATGTGATTATTGATATGATTGGCTTTTAATTACCATCTTGCTTGTTGTTTCTGTTTGTTCTATCTAATCTTTGTTCCCTATTTCCTGCCTTCTATCTTACTGAGTAGCTTCTATAATTCCATCTTATCTCACTTGCTGGCTTATTAACTGTAAGTGAGGCCTTTCAGTGGCTGTTTTAGGGTTAAAATAATACATTTTAAATTTATCTCTATTTTCAAAGGATATATCAATTCATGTCTGGTATTAAAACATACAATAGTATAATTTTATTTCTCTCCTCCCTATCTTTGTGCCATTTTTGTCACATATTGATCTCAACATATGTCCAAAAATACACACCACTATTATTTTTGCTTTAAATCATTAATTATCTTAGGAGATATTTAAACAGTATAAAAAAAAGGCATATTTATCCTCATAGTTACCATTTCCAGTACTCTTAATTTCCCTGTGTAGATCCAGATATTCATTGGCATCATTTTCCTTCTGCCTAATGGTTCCCTTAACAATTCTTGTAGTGCAGGTCTGCCAGTGATGAATTCCTCCAGATAGATATAGATATAGATATAGATATAGATATAGATATATCTGAAAATTTCTTTATATTACCTATATTTTTGAAAGATACTTTCATTTGGTAAAGAATCCTAGATTAACAGTTTTTCCCGTGAGTTCTGTAAAAATATTACTTCACTTCTTGTAGTTTACATTATTTCCCATGAGAAGTCTACTGTCCTCTTTATTCCTCAGTATGTAATGTGTCTTTTTTCTTGCCTACTTTTAAGATTGTCTCTTTACAAGTAGTTTTAAACAGTTTGTTTATATGCCTTGTTCTAGTTTTCTTTATGTTTCTTATGTTAGGGCTTCACTGAACTTCTTGGAACTATGGGTTTATGGTTTTCACCAAACCTGTAAAATTTGAGGCAATTATATCTTCAAATATTTTTATATCTCCACCCCCTCCACTCTGTTCTACTTTGTGGATTCCACTTACACATATATTAGACAGCTTGAAATTGTCCCACAGGTCACTGACATTCTGTTTATTTTTTCAGTCTTTTCCTGTGTGTTTTGTTTTGAATAGTTCCTATCAGGACCTTTTCATAAATCTTTTCTTCTATAGTGTCTAATCTAGTGTGTTGCTCATATCCAACGTTATATTTTTTGTCTCTAGAAGTTCCATTTTGATCTTTTAAAAATGTATTTCATGTCTCTAATGAAAATTCCAGTTTTTCTTCTAACTTCTTGAATATATAAAATACAATATAGAAAGTGTGTTAGCACCTCTATCTACCAATTTGTCATCTGTGTTATTTCTAAGTCAGTTTATATTGATTAATTTTGCTCATCATTGTGGCTTCATTTCCTGCTTCTTTTCATGCCTAGTAATTTTTTATTGGGCATTAAACACTGTCAATTTTACATCATTAGGTATTGCATATTTTTGTATTTCTTTGCTATTGATTTTGCTGTAAAATACAGAGATGCAGTTACATTAATAGAAATAGTTTTTTTTTTTTAAGATTTTATTTATTTATTTGACAGAGAGAGACACAGCGAGAGCAGGAACACAAGCAGGGGGAGCGGGAGAGGGAGAAGCAGGCTTCCCGCCGAGCAGGGAGCCTGATGTGGGACTCGATCCCAGGACCCTGGGATCATGACCTGAGCTGAAGGCAGACGCTTAACGACTGAGCCACCCAGGCGCCCAATAGAAATAGTTTTAACCCCCTGGGTCTTGCTTTTAAGTTTTGTTAAGAAAGACTAGGCCAATGTTTGGTCTAGTTATAATTTTTCCTCATTAATGAAACAAAGACCTTTTAATTACTCTACTCAATGTGCACGGAGTTGAGTAATTTTTTCCATGTTTCTGGTGGGAACAAGACTACACTTGGCCCTGTGTGAACTTGATATTTACTCATTCTGCTCTTTTGGGGTCATTCTTTTTCCACTTCAATAGTTTCCTCATCACATGTGCTGAAGACTCTTGAGTGACCTACCAAAAACCTTCAGAGTACTCTATCAATCTATTGATCCATCTATCTCTTTCTCTCTGCTATTACTACTCTCCCCTCCTGCAAGTTACCCTGGTCTAGCTTTCTAGGCACCCCCAACTCTTACCTCCAAATGCACAACTAGAGAAACCCATGAGTTCCATGTAGTATTCCCCTCTCCGTGCTGTGGCCTGAAATCTCTCTCTAGGTAGTAAGCTGTGGAAATCCTAGAGATTACATTATTTGTTTCCCATCTCTCAGGGTTCACTGTCCTTTGTTACCAGCAGTCCAAAGACTTGAAAACTGTGGTTTCATTTATATACATATGGATGTGTGTGTATACACATAAGTGCATGTGTGTATACATATGTATTCCTTTTTTTCATTTGTTTCACATAAGTCGGAGCCCTGTTTTTCTATCTTGCCAAAAGCAGAGATCCCGATTGATATCATTTTATTCTTCAAGAGATATAAGCACTTTAGAAGGGTGTTCGAAGGAAGTTTTTGCCAAAGCAATTTTATATCAGAGTGTATGAGAGAGATAAACACAGAAAAAGAGATATCCTGAGTGAAAAATATGTCCCTTAGTATATAAATTAGGACTATGTAAAACAAAAGAGAACAAATTAAATGTAAAAATTAAGGAAGTCTGTGTAGTAAAAGAGCACATCCAAAAATCTAATATCCAAGTGAAACAAGTCAGACAGAAAAAGACAATACTGTATGCTCTCATTTACATGTGGAATCTTGAAAAACGGAACTCATAGATATATAGAACATATTGGTGGTTGCCAAAAGCAGGGAGTTATATAGGGGATGGAGGATGGCAATGGGTGAAGGTAGTCAAAAGATACAAAATTTCAGTTATAAGATGAGTAAGTCCTGGGGATAGAATGTAGAGCATGGTGACTATATTTAGCAATACTGTATTACATATTTGAAACTTGCTAAGAGAATAGATCTTAAAAGTTCTCATCACAAGAAAAAACATTATAACCATGTAAGATGATAAATGTTAACTAAAATTACTGTGGTAATCATTTCACAATGTATATATATATTGTTATATGTATATTATATATGTGTATATATATTATATATATAACTATTGTGTTGTACACCTTTGAATTAATAGAATGTTATACATCAATTATATCTCAATAAAACTTGGGGGGGAATTACCTCCATGAAAAAGAGAAAGATCTGCATTAACTGTTTTGTTATCATCAATTAAAGAGTTATTTGACACTTTTTAAAAAGAAAG
This sequence comes from Phoca vitulina, assembly GCF_004348235.1. NCBI lineage: Eukaryota > Metazoa > Chordata > Mammalia > Carnivora > Phocidae > Phoca > Phoca vitulina. Next base: position 1,709,676 of record NW_022589756.1, read on the forward strand.
AAAAGAAATATACCTAAAATGAAATAATACTGAAAGCTTTAAAATAAAGGCATGGAAAAAAGATACACCAAGAAATAATAAATGAAGCTAATGTAGTGATGTTTTTAAGTATCAAACATTTAATGAGGCAAAGAGAAACATTTGATATTTATAAAATAAGCAATCTCCAAGAAGATCATAAACAAAATAGCCTGGAATGTATAAAGGAAACAGAATTACAAGAATACATTGACAAAATCACAACTGTGGTGGGAGATTTTACATCTCTTCCTCTCAAAAATTGATAGGACAATCCAATAAAATTATTACAATATAGAAATGTAAAGCATATTTATGGAAAAAATCTCATACACAACAGAATAACTATTTTCAAATACATGTAGAGATTTATAAAAAATGACCATATATTAGACCAGAAAAGATATCTCTTCAAAAAAAAAGGTTAATAACCAGATATCAAAATGGAAGAAAATATTTGCAATGTGTAAAACTGAAAAGATAGTTTATAACTACAGCTTCACTGTCTAATACAGTAGCTACTAGCCAAGAGTGGTGATTGAGCACTTGAAATGTGGCTGGTTCAAATTGAAAGATACTGTAAGTATAAAATACAAGCTTGACTTTGAAGACTTACTATGAAAAAAAACTGGCTGTTTACATGTTGAAATGATAATATTTTAGATATATTAGGTTAGGTGGCGCCTGGGTGGCTCAGTCGTTAAGCGTCTGCCTTCAGCTCAGGTCGTGATCCCAGGGTCTTGGGATCGAGCCCCGCATCGGGCTTCCTGCTCTGCAGGAGGCCTGCTTCTCCCTCTCCCACTCCCCCTGCTTGTGTTCTCTCTCTCGCTGTGTATCTCGCTCTGTCAAATAAATAAAATCTTTAAAAAAAAAAAAAGATATATTAGGTTAAATAAAATAGATTATTAAACAATTTCACTGGTTTATTTTTATTCTCTTAATGTGGCTAGTGGAAGATTATGTGGCTCACATTATTTCTATTAAATAATAAATCTAGAATATACAAAGAACTCTTGATAATCAATAAGGAAAGACAGCAACAGCAAACTCAACAGAAAAATAGATAAGAGATACAAACAGGTTATTTATAGACCGGAAGTCCAAAATAATCTAAAATAAGCATATGAAGATCTACTCAATATAATTAAGAATGAGAGAAATGAAAATTAAAACAGCAATGAAGGGGCACCTGGGTGGCTCAGATGGTTAAGCGTCTGCCTTCGGCTCAGGTCATGATCTCCAGGTCCTGAGATCGAGCCCCACATTGGGCTCCCTGCTCAGTGGGAAGCCTGCTTCTCCCTCTTCCTCTGCTTCTCCCCACTGCTCCTGCTCTCTCTCTCTGTGTCTCTCTGTCTCAAATGAATAAATAAAAAAATTCTTTAAAAATTAAAAAAAAAAACAGCAATGAAAAATACTTTACAGATTGGCGAACATATAAATGAATAATGCCAAGAGTTGTTGAGGATTTAGAGAAGCCAGTATCCTTTTCACTGCTGGTGAGGATGTGGATGGGCGCAGCCATTCTGAAGAACAGTCTGCCAATACCCAGTGAAAACAAACAGATACATATGTTTTGACCCAGAAATTCCACTCCAATGTCTATATCCCAAAATAATACTTATACAGCTACAAAGGGGCAGATGCATAAGGATACTTGTTGCAATGTCATTTATGGTGACCAAGAGTTGGAGGCAACCTGAGTGTATGTCATTGGGAAAGAGGAATAAAATATGTGGTGGCTACTCACCATACAGTACTATGCAGTAGTTGAAAGCAGTAGATTACATTTACACAGAGAAATGCATATGGGTCTTTAAAACATAGTGGATGGTGAGAAATGTATGAAATAAATGTCTATGTATATCATATATTATGTATATATATCATATATATAATACACACATACATAAAACAATATCTTTTTGTAGGAACATATCCTAAGAGAAAGTTATACATTAATTCTATTATAATAGAGCTGTATATGGGGGGGGTGGTAGTGGAGGAAATGAGGAATGAGAACAGAATTCAAAGATAATAAGAATGAGTAAATATATGCCTGCAAATTCATATACATACAACTCTGGGATGATAATGTACCTTGAACTGGGGATTTAAAAAATTCAACCCTTTACACCATTGGTTGAAAAAAATTAGGCAAATTGGTGCATCTATTCTAGGACAAGAATAAATGCTAACATGGAACACTAATGATATAATGTATGGTGATTAACATAACATAAAAAAAAAGAATAAATGCTAAACTTGAGCATCTTACTTATCTGAATTTCCTGTCATTCAAGGCAAGAAGGGAAACACAGTTACAAATCTGGGCTATATGAAAATAAACACAAGTATTTGTGAGATGAGACAAACTGTGTCTTAGCATAAATTCCCATTATGATATCCTCCTTAGGCTAACATTAATGATTTTTACACTATGTTCAGAGGAGATCTTTAACAAATGAAAATGTAGGGGAATGTGAGGTAGTGGGTAAGAAAGAGGTGGACAAAGAAAAGCAAAGGGAAAAGGAAGACACAGCTCTAAGGCCTCCAGCTTCCATTTCAACCATATTGACCTATTTTAAGGCATTAAGCTTACACATAAGTTTTTATTTGAAGAAAAGATTTTTGTGGTTAAAAAGAAAAATATGGGGGGGGCACCTGGGTGGCTCAGTTGGTTAAGTGTCTGACTTCGGCTCAGGTCATGATCCCAGGGTCCTGGGATTGAGCCCCACATCAGGCTCCCTGCTTAGCAGGGAGCCTGTTTCTCCCTCTCCCCCTGCCTACCACTCCCCGTGCTTGCGCATTCTCTCTCTCTTTCAAATAAATAAATAAAATCTTTAAAAAAAAAGAGAAAAGAAAAATATTAAAGCCATTCTCCTAGGCCTTTATATAAGATATTGAACAATATAATGAACAGTATCTTCAACAGTAGTTATACAAAAGTTGCAGAGTATTCTTCATATCACTCTTTCTGTTATCAACACTGGATGGAAACTGAAGACATAATATTAGATAACTGTTCTCTGAAAAGTCTTCCCACTTCTATGGGAAGCTAAAGTAATATAGTATAGAGTGTGTCTCTCTAGTAATAGAATTCACTAAAGAGAGAGTGAATTTAGAGAATCCAGAAGAATCAGTGGTTAATGACCTGTGGACTAACTCTCCAAGGTTCTTGTCAGGCTGCTTGCAGGAGATTTAACAGGTAAGCACTCCAAGTTAATAGATATGTTCAATTATTGACTAAAAGAGGGCAATCTATTTTAAGGAAAATTGAAGTGTTATTAAACACAAAGAGCTTGATTTGTATTCTTTTCCAAATAGGGAGTCCTCTAGCTCCCTTCTAATACACCAACATGCATGCACATAAACATATGAATCTACATACACCTGTATGAAAGTGGTTTGCAGAAACACCTTACAGGTGGAATCAGACTTCCACAGAGAGCAGCTTTCCATCTGCGCAAGTACTTGAATAGTGGCTCAACTGAAGAAGTCCTATGCAATATTCTCAGGAAAAGAAAAATGAGTTTTTCATCTAGAAGATTTTAAGATCAGTCATAACCAATCTATTTGACTATTAATGACCCCTAAATACTGCCCTAATTTTTCTTATAGACTATCAGAGGACAGGATATCAGACCCTAGAATGGGATCCAGGACCTTGGACTAGATTCAGGGGTAAACAATATTGGCTTACAGGTTGCCAAGCATGGACTCAGGGAAGATTGAAAAGTTAGTTCATGGACTTCCAGATTTTGGTAATAGTGGAATAGCTAATATTGAACTAATCTCTGTGCCAATGACAATTATAAACTTGGGACAATATTTTTTTTAAGATGTAACTATTTGAAGGACTGGAGGACGACCCAAAGCAGAGCAAAACTAGAGTCTCACTGCTCCGAATGCTGGAAGTTTGAGATCAAGGTATGAGCAGGACTGGGTACTAGGGCTGTGAGAAAAATTCTGGTCCGTGACTCTCCCCTAGCTTCTCGTGGTTTGCTGGTGATCTTTGGCATCTCCTGGCTTATAGATACATCACCCCAATCTCCGCTTCATCTTTATGAGGAGCTCTCCCTATGTATGTGTGTGTCTGTGTCCAAATTTCCCCCTTTTGGCGGACATGAGTCATACTGGATTAAGAGCCACCCTAAGACTTCATTTCAACTCAATTACCTCTATAAAGATACTATATCTAAATAAGGTCACATTCTGACATATTGGAGGTTAAGTGTTCAACATGTGAATTTTGAGAGACATATTCAACCCATAGCAGTAATAATTGCATTTAACTGGCTTTTCTCCTGAAGACAGACCCCAGTCCACATGGCACATAAGAAATAAAGCTCAAGAAGGAAACAACAATCTTACTGGGCTGCAAAGTCAGATTAAAGTGTAGGGTTGACAAAATGACTGGAAATTGAGAAGAGAAATTGAAAAGAGTGAGCCACCAAAGGGGGAGCCATAAAATGTATATAAAAACTGCCCTCAAAATCTTAGCTGACTTCTGAACTGCTCGTGCATTGAGTGAGGTTCTAAGAAATCCAGCAGAAAGCTATAACTGGTAGGCTAGAAGAGGTAAGAAGATTGTCTTAGTCAGTTCAGTCTGTGATAACAAAAATACCACACTGAGTGGCTTAAACAACAAAAATTTATTTCTCATAGTACCGGCAGCTGGAGGCAGATTTGGTTTCTGGTGCGAGCCCCCCTCCTGGTTGGTAGACACCCTCTCACTCTGTTCTTACCTAGCGGAGAGAGCAAGAGCTCTAGTCTCTTCCTCTTCTTAGAAGGACACTAAGCCCATTCATGAGAGCTCCACCCTCATGACTTAATTACCTCCCAACAGCCCCACCTCTAAATACCATCAGCTTGAAGATTAGGGCTTCAACTTATGAATCTGATGGGGACACACCATTCAGTCCATAACAAAGATATTCCAGCAGCTACCTCATGCTGAGGAGCCAGAGTTTAGGGTTCAAACACCAAATTTAGAGGTCTTTGGCAAACCCCAGAAGCCTTCCTTTGGAGGCCCATAAGGATCATACCTTGGAGTAGAGGCTACATTTGAGCCCCAAACTTAGGGTAAAACTGAAATAGAGACAACTGAGAGAGCCTAAAATCATGTCTCCACAAGTTGAAGTGATCTGCCAGTGATTAAGTGATTTATAGAGCAAACTTAACACCCTTCAGAGTAAGAAAAGAGAATCCAGAGTCTCTAGAATATATCATCCATCATGTGCAGTAGGTAATCAAAAATTATTGGATATGCAATGAAGTAGGAAAATGTGACAAATAACAAATAAAATAGCCAATAGAAATAGACCCTCAGACAACATGGGTATTGGAAAGAGCTCTTAAGGAACTATGAGAAAGGGATGGGGCTAAGATGAGATGAGTAGAGGAACTTGCTTTGGGTGTAAAACTTAATGAGTTGTCCAAAAACTCAGTAATCAAAACAATATAAAGCAGTATTTTAAAAAATCAAAACTAATGCAGAAGGAATCCACAAAGTACACAATATCAAAAATTTAAATAAAGGCAGAATTAAAAATAATACCATGCTGAGTCTTGTTCAAACCTTTAGAAAAGGAAAAATCAAACATATTTTATTTAAAATTTTTGTCAGGAAAAAAAATGATAAAATATCAGGCAAAATTTTTCTAAATCTGAGAAAACATTAACCCAAAGTTCTAAGAAGCTCAGCAAAACCCACACAGGACCAATACAAAGAAAACCTCACTGAAGTATATCATAATTAAATTGTTAAAAACAAAAAACAAAGACTTAAAAAAAATCTCTAAAGCAGCCAGAGAAAAAGACACATTGCAAACAGGCAAACAGCCAATAAGAATAGCAGCTTATTGCTTATCAGAAAAAATGGAGAACAGAAAACATAAGAGTATCGTTAAAGGGCTGAAAGGATAAAAAGCAAAAACCTTTAACAGAGATTCCATATCCAGTGAAAATATCCTTCAAAACAGAAGGTAAAATAAAGACACTTTCAGATCACTGAAAGCAGAAAGAATCCATCACCAAGAGAAGGGCTAAAGGAAACTGTTCAGGCTGAAAAGTGACACCAGATGGAAATTTGGATCTATGGGAAAGAATAAAGAGCACTAGAAATCATTAATTTATGGGTGAATTTCTTCATTATTTTTTAGTGTCTTTATAAGAAAATTGACTGAAGCAAAGTAATAATGTATTGTGAGGGTTATAAAAATATGTAGAATTAAATATATGACAGCAGTAGAACAAAGGACATTAGGGGTAAATGGAATTATACTTTTTATAAGACCCTTACATTAAACAAAGTATGGTATAACACCAGTTTCAGTTAGACTGTGATTAACTTAAGGATGCATATTTTAATTTCTAGATAAAAGATTTTTTAGAAATACAAAATGTATAAGCTATAAAGCAAGTAGAGAAGATAGAGTAAAATATTTAAAAATACTTTATTAGGTCAAAAGGAGTCAGAAGAGCAAAGGAAAAGAACAGAGAGGAAGAATTTTTATATAACAAATGACAAATGAGCCCTCTCGGCGGCCATATAAATAGTGGTCTGAGACAAACTAGGGTTTGAAACCCGACTTTACCACTTGCTATTCGAGTGACCCTGATAAAGTGTCTGAACCTCTCTAAGAAGTTTCCTTATCTGTAAATAATAGTACCTGTCTGCCAGAATTATTGTACAAAATTTGTTTAGGTTATGCACATAAACCCTTTAGCACAATGCCTGGCCTTTAATGAGCCATAAATAAATAAACAGTGGAATCAGCACAAAAGAATTCAGTACAAAGGTGAAAAATATGAAAGATGACAGGTGGAAGTTCTTTCTATAAGACCCTGCTGGTGTGTTCATAGCTCTGTGATACCTTCCCTGATTCCTCCATAAGGAAATAATCGACCCATCCTCAGAGCTCCCAAAGAATTTTATTAAATCACTCTATGATAGCACTTATCAAATTGAATTATATTTATTTCCATTAACTAGTCTATTTTGAGAGAATTGTAAATTCACATATGGTTATATGCACCTGTTATATGGGGACAGTTTCCTTCAATGGTAACATCTCACAAAACCACCCTACAACATCACAACCAGAATGCTGACACTGATACAATCAAAATACAGAACATTTCTATCGCAAGATCTCTCATTTTGCCCTTCTTTGGACACATCCACTTCCTACCACCTCCCTTAGCCCCTGGCAACCACTAATCTGTCCTCCACTTCTATAATTTTGTCATTTCCACAATGTTATAAAATGAAATCATCCAGTGTATAATCTTTTTGAGATTGGCTTCTGTCACTTGGGGTTCACTCACCTTCTTGAATCTTTAGGATTCAAATTTTACCAAATTTAGGAAGTTTTCAGCCTTTATCTCCTCAAATACTTTTCAGCCCTACATTCTTTCTTCTAATCTCCTGGGACTCCAGTAAACGAATGTTACAGAGTCCCACAAGTCCCCGACACTGTTCATTTTTTTCAGTCTATTCTCTCTCTGCTGTTCAAATTGGATAAATTTTATTGTTCTACCTTCCTCTGACACCATTCTAGAGGGAGGAGGGGAGGCACTGCCTCTTTACTGCTAGGGGGATGTAGAAGTCCAGGTCCGCCCCCAGACTCAGGTGGGGAGGGGCTTGCCTTTACTGTAGGGCAGGGCTGGGAGTGCGGGAGCTCCACTTAGCCTCCACAGAAGCCACCCTGGCCGGGGGAGTGCATGGAAGTACCTCCTTAATTCTCTCTAGGTGGTCTCTCCTGGCACCACGGAGAGGGAGCGACCACCAGCTAGTGAGGAAAGTCCTCACTGTTCACTAGGTCCCAGCCTACTCAACCCCCCGCCGAGGAGGGCCGGTGCACTTCATTCCAGCCTGGCAGAAGTGGGAGTCTAGTCTTCCCCCTCCGCCTTTGCCGGTGGAGACGGGCTGCAGCCTCTTCTGTGCTGTTTGTCTGGAGTACAGAAGTCATTGCCTGAGATTTTATTTCCTGGGCCTTCGACTAAGAGCAGGCTTTTGTTGGGGCTTCTTTATCTCTCTGTGCCTATTGTCCTGTCTGGGTTGTTGGTGTTTGCACCTCCTGGGTATACCAGACAATAAGAAAGCCTGGGGAATTCACTACTGTGTCTTTTCTTGGGTCCCAAGAGCCCTTAAACAGTGTTCCTTCTTTCCTCAGCCTTTCCAAGTCTACTTATGTTTGTTTCATATACAATATCCAGGATTTTTCATTGTACTTAACAGGAGGAATAGGAGGAAATACATCTGTTCCTCCCTCCCAGAAGGGGCAGTACTGAATGGCAATTTGGTTTTTACAGTTTTCTTGTCCAGTGGAATGATTTGAGGGCAAGGAACAAACCTGATTCATTTTGGTTTCCTCAGCACCTAGCTGGGAGCATGTGTCCCATACACGCTGCTAAATGAATGTATGAATGAATCAGTGCCTAAGGGCCCATGAATCATCCTTTGCAGTGCCCAGATCTCTCCCCTCTGCCTTCCAGCCTTTCAAATATTGAAATTGGAAGCTCTTACCTGTGAGCATGCAGCGGGAGTTCTGAGATGTCCTTATGCAATGCCAAGGGCTTATATTCTGGTTTGACTGTGTGCTGTCCTAAAGACCCACCATGGGGAATGCAGACCAGAGACAAGGAAAGAACAAAAGCCATCATTCTCAAGTGTAAGGAGGGCATGTGCTCCAGCAGAAAGTTCCCCAGGGAAGAAAACACCAGAAAGCCTTTGGAAGCATTGTGCCCAGATGTTTTCATATCATCTCTCTGCTTGCTGTTGCCTGGAAAGCTGCTAGGTTAGAGTCAGAGAAAACAGAGCAGGGGAGCTTTGGGGATTTCCTAAATTGAAACAAAATTGCATCTCATTAAAATGTGCACACACACTCACACACACATAGCATACTCGAGTTATGGGTTACATGAATTCCCACATCACTGGGTAATTTATTCAGTTCCTATTCCCACGCTATTGAGACGCACAGAAGTACAAACCAGCAAACATAAATAATGAACAGCTTTAGTGCCTTAATCAATCATAAACATTGTGTTAAGTCCCTCAAGAGAGGCTTGTAATGAAATCCTCCATTCATGATTTGGGGTACCCAGTCCCTGTCTAGGGACCTGTGGACCAGCCTCACCCACTCTGTGATATTATTTAAAGGGGCAAATCCCAGGCTGGGCTTGCTTTTTAACCAAGATCTGTCAGCCTCACACCCCCTTCTTCCAGAGGAACAGATATGATTAAATCAGCTCTGTACAACAGAAATATAATGTAAATCACATAGGAAATTATAAATTTTCTAGTAGTCACATTACAAAAAGTAAAAAGAAATCAATGAAATTAATTTTCATAATGTATTTTATTTAACCCAATATATCCAAAATGCAATTATTTCCCATGTAATCAATAGTTTTTAAAATTATTAATGAGTTGTTTACATCTTTTGTCCTAAGTCATTGCAATCTAGTGTGTATTTCACATTTATGGCACGTCTCAATTTGGACTAACACATTTCAAGTGTTCAAGAGCCACGTGTGGCTAGTGGCTACCATATTGAATAGTACAGATCTAAACCATGAGTGAATAAATAAATGCGTGAATGAAAGACTCTGAGACCACCGTCTAGCTCCTCACACCCATCGCACGTGCTGGCTGGAGATGGCTGGGCAAGAGCTAGAGACTTAGAATTATGACCAGTGTGAAAACGTCCTAGCTTGATGCTTGTGCACTAATGTGCCCCATTCCATAGTCCTTTCACGTGCACACTTGGGCCCTCATTACGTCCCGTGAAGGTGGTAGGAGTCTGCAGGAATCAGGCCCCCAGGCCTGGCAGACAGCCCACTCCCACCCAGCAGCACGCTGACAGACAAGGCGCCAGGGCCACCACAATGAGAAACTCCATGCTGCCGAAACCCTCTCCTCTCAGTTCTCCCCGGCTGGGTCAAGGGCTGCCGTATCTTGTCACTTTCTTGGAGAGTGGCACCTGGCCATGTTTGTGTTGCAAAGGCAGCCAGTCCCACAGATGTGCTATGGAGGAAACTGCCTTCCTGGAGCAGATAATGATTCCCAACGCTGTATGGTAAATAAACTGCACTATACCGTTTACCAAGGACTTTCACATACATCTCTCATCCTTTCCCACCCAAGGCCAGGCCAGCCCAGCCGGGGCTCAGGCTGGAGTGCCAATTCCAGGATGGAGTCTCAGAGCCCAGGGTGGACTCGGGCAGGATGCTTTACCTGAAGCACAGGCAAGGGCCAAGGAGTGAGCATACACACACAGGCCATGAGACCCAAAAATCACATTGGTAAGAAACCAGAAGGCCGAGGTGCCTGGATTATCACAATCAACAGGGGAAATGGAACAAGGTAGGTTTAGAAAGTGGGGGGCAATACCTGGTCAGCCAGGTAGGCCTGGGAAGTAAAACTAATCCTAGAAATTCCACAAAGACAGAAAGCAGATTAGTGACCACGGGGGGCCAGGGGAAGGCGAACATGGTGAGTGACTGCTTAAGACGTGTGAGCTTTCCTTTTGGGGTGATGAAAATGTTCTGGAACTAGAGTGGTGATGGTTGCACAACACTGTGAATGTACTAAATGCCACTGAATTGTACACTTTAGTAATGGTTTAAATGGTAGATTTGTGTTATGTGAATTTTACCACAATAAAAACAATTAGGACTAGAACTCAAATTCAAGTCCTATCACCAAGTCCCGCTCTCCTTCCCATGGGCCGGGCCCACACAGCCCAGTGCAGACTCTTCCCCCTGGGTCAAGGACAGCTTTTAGAGACAGCCCAGAACAGGCAGACCCTGGATGCCCCGCCATGCCCACAGAGTGGGACACTCAGCTAACAGCGAAGCCGCCTGGCCAAAGAAACTGCGAATTGGCCACTGTCACGTCTGGAAGATTTGATGTAGCTGATCTCTGACAAAAGAGCAAGGAGCTTGTTCAGGGGATGGCGTCCGCAAGTACTAAACTCCACTCCTCGACTTGTTAGGGAACTTTAATCTTTGAAATTTCTAAACCCCTCTTGAAGTTATTTATATGATCAGTGTGTGCAGTATCTCTTGAGGATAGAGAGTTGCGTAAATTTATACTACTCCTGGGCAGAGCAGAATTCCTGTTAGTTCTCCTCAAATTCCCTCCTGTCAAGTTTTATGGGGATGAAGAGGAAGGAGAGATTTAGATCTAAGATGTTAGGATTTCAACATACATTCTCTCTTTCATGATCAGCTAAGCTTTCATCTCATCCTCTCTCAAACCTGATCATTCCAGATTTAAGAACCCTAATTGCTCCTGTGTCTCTTTTGATCATTTTAGTTGCCTTCCCATTAGCTTTTACTATTTGTCCTCTCTCTCTGAAAAGGGAGTGGTTAGACTCTCCTGAAATTCTAGAAGACACAGAAGAAGCAGCATCTACCATTACTGAATCTACTGCACACTTGGTCCGTCAGATGCCCCCCTGAATTTAGCATTGGCATCTGTTCCCTAAGCTTACAAGGGCAGCAGGCCCTGCATAGCCCAGCTCCCACCTTCCTCATCAGTCTCTTTTGGTACCGCTCTGCTCCTTGATCACAATGCTCCAGGTACCCTGGCTTCTTCCAAGTGCATCAAGATTCTTTGAACCTCAGAGCTCTTGCACATGCTCCCCATTTAACAGGAGAGAAGCTGTGTCTATTACAGAGAAAGCACTCCATGCATATTTGCTGAGTGATGACTCAAAGCTTAGCCCCCTACTAGGCACTGGGAATTCAGAGATGAACAAAACACAGTATCTGCTCTCAAGAAACTCTCAACCTAGTGGGAAAAGACAGAAAAGTAAAACAATGAATACACTTACAAGCAACGGCTGCATTCAATACTATGATGGAAGCATAGCAGAGCTGGGGAATACAAAGGGAAATCATGTAACCCAGGTGAGGGGCATCAAGAAAGGCTTCCTGGAGGAGGTAACATTTGACATAAGCTTGAAAGGATGAGAAGGAGTTGTCCCCTGGTGGGGAGGACCCCCTTCCAGTCAGAACACACCACATGAAGAGAGGCACTGAGGAATGAGAGATCTGTGGATGACTGGATCTGAGGTAAGTGGCAGAAGATGAGCCTAGGAGGCAGGTAATGCAGGAGCTCAAGCAACCAATTCTTTTCAGAGCCTTCCCTGAGCCCAACGCCAAAACAAGGACCAATGGGGACATGGGATAACCCTCCAAGAGCACTGAATGTACAAATGGAGCTGCTGCTATTAGTACTGGAGACTTACATGGATTCCTTCATCATCTTAGTGTGGAGCAAATACGCCTTTGTCATGCAGGTCCTAATGGCAGTCAACATCAAATACTCATTCACTGGAGACCAGCAAGGTATAGGCATAAAGCCAGACAGTGGAGAGGAAAAGAAGAATATCTCAGAGCAGCTTAGACTTTACACATACTTTCATATCCCACCCTCCCACACACTCACACCACACAGACAGTCACCCCTCAGCCTTCACTCCAAGATGACTGGCAGCCCCCTGCTGAGGACAGCAGAAAGCCACAACCACCCCTCCCCCAAGTGTCCCACTCACACCAGTACCTCCTTGGAGATGCCTGGAAATCCATTAATAAGAACAGAAGTTTCCATTATGACACAAGAGGGAAGGTTCAAAGTATAAACACACTGGGAGAGTTAACACCTTGCCTGTGCCATGGTGCCAATGAACAAACGATAACTTTACTATTAAATGTAGATCCAACTTTCCAATCCACTGTGGCTCCTGGGAAGAAAAGCCTTTTTCCTCAAACTCCATCTTTTTTTTATACTTTTTTTTTTTTTAATTTTTTTATTGTTATGTTAATCCCCATACATTACATCATTAGTTTTAGATATATAGTGTTCCATGATTCATTGTTTGTGCATAACACCCAGTGCTCCATGCAGAACGTGCCCTCCTCAATACCCATCACCAGGCTAACCCATCCTCCCACCCCCCTCCCCTCTAGAACCCTCAGTTTGTTTTTCAGAGTCCATCATCTCTCATGGTTCTTCTCCCCCTCCGATTTCCCCCCCTTCATTCTTCCCCTCCTGCTACATTCTTCTTCTTCTTTTTTTCTTTCTTAACATATATTGCATTATTTGTTTCCTGAGATTAAGAATTCCTCATATCAGTGAGGTCATATGATACATGTCTTTCTCTGTTTGACTTATTTCGCTCAGCATAATACCCTCCAGTTCCATCCATGTCGTTGCAAATGGCAAGATCTCATTCCTTTTGATGGCTGCATAATATTCCATTGTATATATATACCACTTCTTCTTTATCCATTCATCTGTTGATGGACATCTTGGCTCTTTCCACAGTTTGGCTATTGTGGACATTGCTGCTATAAACATCGGGGTGCACGTACCCTTTCGGGTCCCTACTTTTGTATCTTTGGGGTAAATACCCAGGAGTGCAATTGCTGGATCATATGGTAGCTCTATTTTCAACTTTTTGAGGAACCTCCATACTGTTTTCCAGAGTGGCTGCACCAGCTTGCATTCCCACCAACAGTGTAGGAGGGTTCCCCTTTCTCCGCATCCCCACCAACATCTGTCCTTTCCTGACTTGTTAATTTTAGCCATTCTGACTGGTGTGAGGTGGTATCTCATTGAGGTTTTGATTTGGATTTCCCTGATGCCAAGCGATATTGAACACTTTTTCATGTGTCTGTTGGCCGTTTGGATGTCTTCTTTGGAAAAATGTCTGTTCATGTCTTCTGCCCATTTCTTGATTGGATTCTTTGTTCTTTGGGTGTTGAGTTTGATGAGTTCTTTATAGATTTTGGATACTAGCCCTTTATCTGATATGTCATTTGCAAATATCTTCTCCCATTCTGTCGGTTGTCTTTTGGTTTTGTTGACTGTTTCCTTTGCTTTGCAAAAGCTTTTTATCTTGATGAAGTCCCAATAGTTCATTTTTGCCCTTGCTTCCCTTGCCTTTGGCGATGTTTCTAGGAAGAAGCTGCTGCAGCTGAGGTCGAAGAGGTTGCTACCTGTGTTCTCCTTTAGGATTCTGATGGACTCCTGTCTCACATTGAGGTCTTTCAACCATTTGGAGTCTATTTTTGTGTGTGGTGTAAGGAAATGGTCCAGTTTCATTCTTCTGCATGTGGCTGTCCAATTTTCCCAACACCATTTGTTGAAGAGACTGTCTTTTTTCCATTGGACATTCTTTCCTGCTTTGTCAAAGATTAGTTGACCATAGAGTTGACGGTCCATTTCTGGGCTCTCTATTCTGTTCCATTGATCTATGTGTCTGTTTTTGTGCCAGTACCATACTGTCTTGATGATGACAGCTTTGTAATAGAGCTGGAAGTCCGGAATTGTGATGCCGCCAGCTTTGCTTTTCTTTTTCAACATTCCTCTGGCTATGCGGGGTCTTTTCTGGTTCCATACAAATTTTAGGATTATTTGTTCCATTTCTTTGAAGAAAGTGGATGGTATTTTGATGGGGATTGCATTGAATGTGTAGATTGCTCTAGGTAGGATTGACATCTTCACAATATTTGTTCTTCCAATCCATGAGCATGGAACGTTTTTCCATTTCTTTGTGTCTTCCTCAATTTCTTTCATGAGTATTTTATAGTTTTCTGAGTACAGATCCTTTGCCTCTTTGGTTAGATTTATTCCTAGGTATCTTATGGTTTTGGGTGCAATTGTAAATGGGATCGACGCCTTAATTTCTCTTTCTTCTGACTTGTTGTTGGTGTATAGGAATGCCACTGACTTCTGTGCATTGATTTTATATCCTGCCACTTGACTGAATTCCTGTATGAGTTCTAGCAGTTTTGGGGTGGAGTCTTTGGGATTTTCCACATAAAGTATCATATCATCTGCAAAGAGTGAGAGTTTGACTTCTTCTTTGCCAATTTGGATGCCTTTGATTTCTTTTTGTTGTCTGATTGCTGTGGCTAGGACTTCCAATACTATGTTGAATAGCAGTGGTGATAGTGGACATCCCTGCCGCGTTCCTGACCTTAGGGGGAAAGCTCTCAGTTTTTCCCCATTGAGAATGATATTCGCTGTAGGTTTTTCATAGATGGCTTTTATGATATTGAGGTATGTACCCTCTATCCCTATACTCTGAAGAGTTTTGATCAAGAAAGGATGCTGTACTTTGTCAAATGCTTTTTCTGCATCTGTTGAGAGGATCATATGATTCTTGTTCTTTCTTTTGTTAATGTATTGTATCACGTTGATTGATTTGCGGATGTTGAACCAACCTTGCAGCCCAGGAATAAATCCCACTTGGTCGTGGTGAATAATCCTTTTAATGTACTGTTGGATCCTATTGGCTAGTATTTTGGTGAGAATTTTTGCATCCATGTTCATCAGGGATATTGGTCTGTAATTCTCCTTTTGGATGGGGTCCTTGTCTGGTTTTGGGATCAAGGTAATGCTGGCCTCATAAAATGAGTTTGGAAGTTTTCCTTCCATTTCTATTTTTTGGAACAGTTTCAGAAGGATAGGTATTAATTCTTCTTGAAATGTTTGGTAGAATTCCCCTGGGAAGCCATCTGGCCCTGGGCTTTTGTGTTTTGGGAGATTTTTGATGACTGCTTCAATTTCCTTAGTGGTTATAGGTCTGTTCAGGTTTTCTATTTCTTCCTGGTTCAGTTTTGGTAGTTGATACATCTCTAGGAATGCATCCATTACTTCCAGGTTATCTAATTTGCTGGCATAGAGTTGCTCATAATATGTTCTTATAATTGTTTGTATTTCTTTGGTGTTGGTTGTGATTTCTCCTCTTTCATTCATGATTTTGTTGATTTGGGTCATTTCTCTTTTCTTTTTGATAAGTCTGGCCACTCAAACTCCATTTTTAGACCCTCTCAGCCATGTGTTGAACTTTCAAGACTTTGGTTAGGTGTGTCCCCCTCTGCCTCTCTCAGTTGTCTTCTTGGAGACCTGTTGCTGGCATCTTCAATGTCAACTCAAATGGTCACCACTGTGAAGCCCCCCTGGATCTCCTTGATGGTACCATAGCACATCTTGTCATCACTGGTGATGTCCCTCTCACTAGATGGGGAGCTCGCCAAAGTCAGAGACTGTCTCATCCATCTCTTTCTCCCCACAACATCAAACACCATGCCAGGCAAATGGTAAAAACTTGGTTGTAAAATGTTAGACAAATAAATCACAGAAGTCAAAGGGGCATGCTCCTTTCTAGCTGGTGGAAAAGTTACTGGAATGTAAGGCCAGCTCCCCAGTTGCCCCCATGCCTGTAGACCCCTGTAGGCACTTGGGTTGTGGCTCTATTAGAGGAAATGATTCCCAAAGACTTTAAGTGCACGTGACAGATCGATTGCTTTACTGAACTGTCTCATAATCCCACCTTCCTTCAGTGATGAGACCCAGAGAATGGCCACACTGGCACACGTTGGTTCAGACCCAGAGCACCAGCCCACTACCATCACCAGCAATTCCTCAGGGGCTACTGTCAAATACAGAGGCACCTGGGACAATTCTAAGCACTCTTCCAGATTACCAGGCCTCTGCCTGTGACGCCACCAACAGCTTCAACTGCTGTTCTCCAGCTTCAGACCCAGGACCAGCTCTGCTGCCAACTCCTCCTCTGGTCATACCAGGACAGAGAGGTGGTCCCCAGAGAGGGTGCCATAGGCTCACTTTCTCTTGCTCCCTTCCTCAAGATAAAACTAAATGCTCTGGAAATAATTCAACAGAAAATCATAAAATTACTCTTAGAGGTGGAAAGTGGGCTGGATAGGGACCTTGAGACTTGAAGGATGACACTGCAGCAAGTTGTCTGGGTTTTCCTAATGTCTTACACCCAACTGGGTAGCAGAGAGCCCAGAAGCCCAGCACCACCAGGTACAGACAGATAATTTCAAAAGAAAGACAACAAGAAAACTTGCTCTTTCTGGTAAAGGCATTGGGAAGGGAGAGGCCCAGTGGGGACTTGGCAGGAAAATCATACTCTGTGGCCAAATCCGCCCACAGCAACTTCACCAGCCTGGCCCAAGCAGGCCAAACACACCTCAATCCCAAGCTTGAGGCAAGCTCGATGGCTGTTCTCTTGTTCCGCACCACAAACCCTCCCATCCCACGGAAATGCTGGGGCTGACTCCCTTCCAGGTCCACACTCCATGATGCTACCTCTGGGAGTGCTATGCCTCAGGCCACACTTCCCTCACATCAGAGCTCAGGCTATTTTTGACTGATTTGCCCCCCACCTGTTCCAGCTGCACTCTGAGCTTGGGCATGCCAGCCCTGAAGCTACCTCCCACCCTTGCTCCGTCCCAGATTATCAATGTTCTTTTTCTTCTGAGTTACACTCTCTTGCAAGTTTCCCCAGCCACAGAATTTAAGGGAACACCCAAAAGCCCTGTCCTCCCCAGCACAAAGATATGCCCCCTACAGTAGCAGGGCTGGAGGGTCTCGAATAACAGCCCCTATACTCACCAAACCTTCAACTGGCCCCTGAGCTGTGGCTGCCTCTCAGTCCCTTCCTGCAGTCCTACCAGCCAGGTAGTGGCTTCAAGTCCCCCCAGGAACTTGTCCTCTGCTGGCCAACTCCCATTTGCAGTTTACCAGACATGTCTGAATCCCAAATTCAGACGTGGCTGCAGTACTTTTCCCCAAGAGGTTTCTAGCCACCATGCAAATCAGCAGACACAAATTTGATTTGCAAGATAGTCCCTGACTCCACATAGCAAAATAAATCCATATTTCACCTGCAGGCCATGCTGGATTCTACTATACATTTTGCTTAGGTGGGTTTCTTTACATACAGCTCACTCATTTTCTGTAGTAAAATTAGTCTGGCCCCTCAAAGAGCCAACCTGCAAAGTCAATTCACCAGTCTCGGCTTGAGGAGCAATTTGGAATGATCGGGAACAGGGTAGCCCGAGCCCAGGATAGCAGGATGGAGAAGAGCTGCAGAAGGTGCCCTTTCCAGGAAGCCTTGTGGGGGGCAGGAGAGGTTGGATTTGCTCCAGCTCACAAGTTTAAAATCTCCAACTTCATTTTGAGTGATTTAATTATGGTTAATAAAGTAGATGAACTGCTTTGTACTGTGTGGCAGTCACAAATACCACCCCAGAACACATAAATACTTCTTTCCTTTGTCTTAAAACACTGCTGTTTCAATACCAAGATCCAAGTTCACAAGGGTGTATTAGACATGTAAGTTCTAACAGCTCACCTCAGGTGGCCGAAACTAGATAGAATAAAAAACTCAGGAAGGCTACTCCTGCCCTTGAATGGTGCTGGGTGGACCACACTCTTGGTGACCCTGCCTCTGACATTGATTGATCCATTAGTGAACATGTCATTGATGAACCCCCTCGAATTTTCCAGACTACATACATGTATTGTCATGGGCTTACAGACTTCATAGCCATAACCAAACCCTGTGTAAGGTATAATCTCTTTTATTTGTCCTACAGCTCTATGGCAATGTTTCTCAAAGTTTGACAGTCTGCACAAAATCATCCCAGGGTGCTTATTGAAAAGAAAGATTTCTGGATTTCACTGAGAACTTCTGATCCAGGATCTTTGGGGGTGTGGCCAGCAAGCCACATTTTAAACAAGCTGCCCAGATAATTTTAAGCATGTTGCTCCATGCTTTTGGTACTTTCTGATTTACGTTCTCCTTCTCACAAGATCATGATGATGATAATGATGATGATGGTGGTGGTGGTGGAAGATACAGTAAGATTCCTTTAGATTTCTTTGGTGCTTTCCCATTTACAAAGCTCTTTCATAATTATTTCACTGAATTCTCACCATGACTTGATTGTTGCAACCCCATTTACAGATTAGGAAGGAGCTGAGATTTAGAAAGTGATTAAGAGACTACCCAGGCTCAGCAAATCACCTACTCTGGGTCGTTTTCTGGAGATGACAGACTTACACAAATCAATTCACTCTTAGCCTGTCCCATCTTCCCAGACACCACCTAGGAGTTGACTGACCAGAACTGATTGGGTCTCAGTTTAAGGCCAAAGAACTATTTGACTCGAAGACTAAACCAACTCAAGGACTAAACATATGACCTTGAGTCACGTCTATGCAGCCAGGAAGACTCCAATCACTTTGGCAAATTGCTACTTACCTCCTCACCCCACACACTTATCAGAAATATTGTATGGCAGTCAGAAGCCCTGGTGTTAGCTGTGACTCCACCTCTGCTAACTAATGGGTGTGCCTAGACAAGTCACCTAACAAAAGTCTCATCTTCCTGTAGAATAACAGGTTGTAACAAGACTGTACAGAAATAATGCTGGTCAGGTGCTTTGCAGCTATAAAGCATATCAGTGTCAGCTAGTATTCCTGTTAGCACCATTATCATCTTTAGGGTTTCAAATTCAGAGCCCCTCCATTTCATCCTTGCATCTCCCACCACCCTCCTCCCAGCCCAGCCACGACCATGGCTGCCCAGGATGGGAGCCATGGGCCCATCATCTCCACACAGAAGGGTTAGTAGTAATTCAAAGGCTGTTTTTCCTCTATACTTTGTAGCAGTTCAGAAAGGCAAGTCACAGCCATAAATTGTGTACAGAAAGGACGGTGTGTCACCAAAGGGGCCATTACCTCCTTAGAAGTCAAGCAACATAGATTAGAATGGAAATTATTTGGGATCTTCATCAGTCGGCTGAAATTGTTCAAGGCTTAGCAATTCATGAGGTTTGCTGCTGGGTCATTGATTTTAGTAGAATGTGTGTGTGTGTGTGTGTGTATAAAAGTGTACAAGTGAGTGTGTGTGTGAGTATGTGTGTCTGTGCTCCATATTTTGTTGACATTCAGAGCAAAAAGGAAAAACAGAAACCACTTCAAGTTCTCAGCAACCTAGGATTGCCCCAACAATCTGGGCCTGGGGGTTCTTGGCCTAATTCAGTCTAGTAAAATCCTCCCAGACCACAGGGAGGTCCCCCCCAAGACAGGCAACCATGGAAAGAGAAGGCCCAGTATGAGACTTCTGGAAAACACCCCCACCCTAGAACACAAAAACTGTGACAGCCAACAGCCAATAGGGCAACTTAGACACTCAAGGACACTGTTAGAGATGAGGCCTCAGACCCAGGAGTCATGGAACTCAGTATGCTTACCCCAGTCCTGCTGGTGCCTCAGCCCCACCCAACATGGAATCCAGTCGCCCTGTCTCATCCACGGGACATCCACTGGGTCAGGGCAGGAGTGTAAAAGAATAAAAACTAGCCTTTATCCAGTACCCACTATATGCCAGGCTGTGGTAAATGCTTTATATGTATCACTCCATTTGATCCTACAAAAACTCTATGAACTAGGTTTTGTTATTACCCTGTTAACAGATGGACACATTAAATTCATCATGGTAAAGTGACTTATGCAAGATCAAAGAACCCATCACAGGGGAAGCTGGGATTCAGATTAGAATCTCATTCTACAATCACGCTCATAACTGGGTTTTGCTAGTTTAGTCCATTATTCAGACCTGGCCCATGGAGTGTAGACCTACGGTATGGAGGTTAAAAACTCAAGTTCTGGGGCTGGACTACCTGGTTCAACACTCAGTTTTGCTACTCACTAGCCAGGTACTTTAACCTCTCTGTGGCTCAGTTTTCCTCTTTATAAAATGGGTGCAAACTACTTCATAGAGCTTTAATAGAGTATTAAATGAATTAGTGTATGTAAAGCCATTTGAGGTCCTAGCACATTTAAGTGTTCAATAGGTAAAGCATTTAAAACAGAGGGAGTTTAAGGAAGCTAAGAAGCCAAACAGGAAAAATGGGACAACCCAGAGATCAGCAAACACAGGAAGCCAGTAATATCGCTGGGCTGGTGGGGCAAAGGAAGACCCGGTAGGCCTAGACTTCCCACAGACCTACTCAATGGGGACTGGGAATCTAGAAGAGATGCAGCTAGTGTCAGAAACACTGCCTAAGGCAAAGAAGGAGAAGTACCCTAGGTTCATCCTCCTGGCCCCCTCTCCTACCAGCGTCTCCCACTGGCTAAGACCAGCTACAAGCCTGCTGACCCAGAGCCTGGCAAACCAGTCTGCAGGAGCAGCCCCTGCCAAACACAGTAGCAGAAGGCCTGGGTGAGCCAGAGAGCGGCAGGCTCGGGATGGGCATGCCTGTCTGTGGTTCAAAGGACAAAATCCACACTCCCTAGCATGGCCTGTAAGGCCCAGGCTGTTCATCCCCCACCAGCCTGGCCTCTCTACAGCTACGTGGGCCCTCCTTCAGCTCCCAAGAGCCAAGCTCCTGCTGGCCTCAGGGGCTCCATTCATGCCCCCACCTATCCCTCTTCTCCCACTCTTGGCTCTGCTCATGCCAAATTATTCTTCACGTCTTAGCTTAAATGTCATGGCCTCTGAGAACCTAGGGCAGGCTGCCCCTGTTAATTTTCATTCCAGTACCATCTTCTCTTCCTTCACAGCACTGCCTACTCCCCACCTTCACTATGCACCTAGCACAGGACCCGGTAGATAATGGATGCTAAATGCTGTCTGTTGAGTGAGCAAATGGGGATGGTGCCCAGGCTTATCTGGCAGGCCAGACAAATGCTCAGAGGATCAGACCACTGGTCCATGTCCCCAGAGATGCCAGGCCCCTGCGCTAACCTCTTCCACGTGCCTCAAGGGCATGGCTTGACCTTTTAGATCACTCAATAAATGCCCCCCTTCAGCCTTGAGAAATCTGGTAGCAGGCCAAGAGCAGGATAACTCCTCTGACCCCTCTCTTTTGGATTATTCCAACTTTCCCTCTCTTATTCAACCCAGCACCCCCACTTTCCAAAGAAAAGCCCTTGGATCCATCACCCCATGAGCACCCCCAAGCCCCTCCCTCTTTTTTGTATTTACCATCACCCTCAGGTAGAATATACCTGGGGTCAGCTTCAGGGGAGCATAATGCAGCTTTAGAAGCTCCTGAGCCATTTTAAAGGTTTGGGGCTCCTGGAGGAGCAGACTAGGGCCCTCAGAGTCTTCTGGGCTCTCCTTTCCCATGGGGATGGGAGGAGAGAGCAGGAAGAGTGAAAGGGAGGTGAGGGCAGCTGGCCTAGAGAAGAGAAGGAGGGATAGGAAAGAAGGGAGTGAGCAGGCCCCGGAAACTCAGCAACCGCCTGTAAGTAGGCCATAAGGGTCTAGGCTGAGAATGTGTGATTGGTACCACTAATCATTTCACCAGCTCAAAATAGGTTCTCTCCTCTGAGACTGTCCTCCCAGGGTCAGCCGTAGCTTCTGATTAACCAAGGATGATGCTGTGCTACCGCCCGGCAGGAAACAACTCTGGGGAGGCCCGCAACGGGGACCCCAGGGATCCGTGCTCCCCAGAGCTCACTCCTCAGCCTCCCAGCACCCCCGACCAGAGGCACCCTGGACAGGTCTAGTTCAGGCCCCCTCCCCGACAGCAGGGCCCAGCAAGCCAGGGAGGTAATTGGCAGGGCCTGGGGCCAACCCCGAGGGGATGGTGATCCCGGAGAAGATCCTGTCTTCTAGATGTCATCCTCACTTATCCTCAGGGTGCTGTGGCCCCCGGTGCTCTCTGGGAGCTGTCTTACATCTGCTCCCAGAACAGCATCTGTAGTGATTAAACCCACACAGCCCCTCCGTTCGGACTCTTGTCATCTCTCAGCCCGGCCGCCTGGGCCGCCAGACCAGACAGTCACTTTCCCTTCTCCTATACAGACTCTTGTTCAACATGGTTGTGGGCGAGGGGGGCCCATGGGGACAGAAACCCAGAATTACAGCAGCGCTTAATTGCCTGGGTGGTGGCAGGGCTGACACGGGGACGTGTCTGCCTCAGAAGCTGACTTGGGTTCTCTGCTGAAGGTCATTAGGAGGAGGCAAGCTTCAATGTCTTCATCCTGCAAGGCCACATGCAAGATGACAAGTCAGCCCGGCCTGAGCATGGTACAGCTTCAAATGCTGCGGTGGGCAGCTGGGATAGCCCCAGGGCACTCTCCTCCTCTCCCTACAGCCTTCACCGGCTTGCGCGGTTAATTGGCAGCTATGGGAATGCAGCCGAGACTGCCGTTTCCCTCCCAGGACAGGTCCCTTTACCTACATTCCCTCTTGCCACAGTGTCCTCCTGTCTGGTATTCACGGCCGTCTCCACCACAGTCCAGACTACACTACACTACATAAGCTACAGATCAGTTATAGACCAGGAGGCAGGCTGCGCCTGAACATCAGGGAGCAGGGAATCCAGTTCTGTGCTGGAGAAACAGCAGACCACGTCAGATGAGTTGCATGCAAGGACTGAGTCGAATGTCCAAATTGCCCCTGCCCAAAAGAGATGATGAGCACCAGGCCCAGGCCTTCTCTGGGCATGGGGTTGGCACCTCCAACGTGCAGGTGGCGGATAGAGATGCACGAACGTCCTGAGGGTCAGTGGTCCCAAAGGAGCCATCCACAGGTGGGTCACAAAATTCCAACAGGGCCATAAAGGAAGAGCCAGTGCCAGCCCCAGAGGGACTGAAAGCAGTCATAGCATGAGACAGGAGGAGTGCCAGAAAGCAGACAGCAGAAATGCTGTCCTAGCTGGTTCTGTAGCCCCAGTCAAGGACACACTCTGCACCCTTAAAGGACACTAGAGAGGAGACAGCGAAGGCCTACAGCAGGCGGGCCAGAAACTGGCAAGGCAGAACACGCCACAGCCTGGCAGAGCGGATCCTGGCTGTGGACAAGAGTTGGCACTCCCCGCAAGAGTCTCTACCCCCTTGTCTCCCACCCAGCCCGGGAAATTGGGGCAGAGAGCATCAGGCAGCAGTCCTGCTTACCCCAGCCTGCAGAAGCAGAGGCGGGATCGGCACCCACCCAGGGCTGGCGTCAGCTGCTTCCCAGCCCAGCCCAGGCACAAGAATGTTCTGGCAGCCCTTCAGGCAGCACCGAAGCCCTGTGCGCTTGGGAGGCCCACAAAGGCTGCCTGTCTATCTGGGGAGCCTCTCCCATGCCTGTTAGTAGGGCCTGGCATTTTAGTCTTTTTGCAGCAACATGACTTTTGCCCCTTGAGATCATTGTTAGGGAGGCAGGCCAGGCCAGCTGAAGCTACCCACGACCAGCTGCTTGGGCAGAGAGCAGTGAGACAACTCTCAGCAACCCATCACGCAGGGCATGGCCAGAGTGCACAGGCACGCACACGCGCACACGCACACTGTGTAATAGGTTCCCGCTCCAGTCCACGGCCACACTCCCAATGAGCCATGTATATTCTTCTGACTAGTCCTAATTTCTGCCTATTCCATCCTGATCACTTAGGGATTTAGATTCATATAGAAACCTTGCTTCCTAATTAAGAGTCCCCTTTCAGAATGCAACATCCCTTTCACAGTGGCTTCAGTTTGTATATGAGTAAATTGGATCCGAAAATTTGTCCAAAATCACAGTAACCCTTAAGTAACTAAGCCTCTTTGAGGAGTGAGTGAGGGATTCATCTAACATTAAACACCATCTCAGACTCTGGGGACTACAATACAAATAATGTACAGTGTATCTGGAGAGACAAACACTCATAATTATAGTCTCAGGATCAACAAGTGGTAAAATTAAATCTGTCTGAAAGGTCAGGGACATCTTTCCAGAGCAGGTGGCATCGGACCTGTGTCTTAGAGGATGAACAGGACCCCTCCAGCATTATTAAGGGCCAGCAAGAACTTTCTGTGCACTGAGCACAAGGACAGGCGCATAACAGAGGGATTGTTTAATCCTCACAACTATCCTACAGAGTGGATGCTTTCCTCATTTCCACTTTACAGAAGAGGACAGTGAGCCTCAAGACGTGTGACCCAAGTCATGGAGCTGGAAGAGGCAAAACCAGCATTTGAGCCTCAGTGGCATGACTCCAGGACAAGCACTCCATTTTTTTAAAGATTTTGTTTATTTATTTGAGAGACAGAGAGAAAGAGAGGGAATGGCAAAGGGAGAGGGATAAGATTCCCCACTGAGCAGGGAGCCTGATGCGGGACTTGATCCCAGGACCCCGAGATCATGAGCTGAGCTGAAGGCAGATGCTTAACCGACCGAGCCACCCAGGCGCTCCAGTACCAGCACTCTTAATCACTGCATGGTGTCGCTGCCCTACAGTGGGAAGCAAGGGGGTTTCAGTAACAGTTCCCAGGTGGCAAATGAAGGGACGGTCATCTGAGCTGTATGCACAGCATGTGCAAGAGCACAGAGGTTGAGGAGAATGGTGTCCTTGGGACCTGCCAGCAGCCAAGTATAGCAAGAGCAGGAATTGCCACCAAAGAGGCAGAGGGCATCAGGTTAGGTGTGCATGAGCTATGGAATCTGGACTCAGACCTGTAGGTAACAGGGAGGAATTTCAGGATTTAAGCAGGGGAGTAACAATTTTTTTATTTAAATTCAATTAGCTAACACATAGTGCATTATTCATTTCAGGGGGAAGTAACCATTTTGCATGTTAGCAAAATCAGCTCTGGAAGGCTAGGTCAGGGGGATCAGTTAGGAAACCATGACCACAAACAGATACCATGACTCTGGGGGAGGAAGTTGGCCCCCAATTTGATGTGAAGAAAGTAAGATGGAGACATCTAAGATAACTCCTAGGGGTCGGCACCCAGAAGGAGAGCAAATTAGAAGTGGCAATAAAATGGACCCAGTCAGGGTCAGGTTGGGTGGGAGCTACCTAGCGGTGGTTCGGGTAGGGCTTGTGGTGCAGTAGAGATGCATGGTAGCCAGATAAGCATGGGAGTGGGTGGAGGTGAAGCCATGGGAGAACCTTGGTCTGGTGAAGGGGTGGGAAGAAAGGGAAGGAAAACACTGAGATAGGACTCTGGGGGACTGCAGACATGAACACACTCAACAGAAGAAGAGGAGCCAGCAAAGTTTCTAGGAGATACAGGGCAGCGAGCTCAGGGGAGACAGAAGCAGGACAGAGTAATGGCTTAGGTCTCAGCGGTTTCAGAAGATGAGTAGCTGAGTAGTTAATGCAACAGGGAAGGCAGGTGAGGTGTGGGCTGCACAGAGACATACCAGGGGTCATGAGGGGCTCCTGTCAGTGGAATGGTAGTTTAAAGAGGAAACAAGAAATGAAGTTGGAGATGAGAAGCTAGGTGATCTTCCAGGAACTTCACTAAGAAGGGAAGAGCAAGGTGCTGTAGCGTGGTGGAAGGAGAGCTATTTTCATCAAATTTGGTTGTTTAAATGATGTAATAGGGCTACTTGTGATAAGATATATGTAACATGCCAGTGAACACTCATGCAACCCGAGAACCAGAACCTCACTGGCACCAGTAGCTGGGGCCTATGCTTCTCCAGCCCACCTTCCCCTCTACGGAGAGTATCATAAGCTAGCCCCAGCTGGAGCACATTTAAGGACCAGGAGGAAGGAGTCTCTAAAGCAGGGGTCTGGGAGAGTGCGTGCCAGAAGAGGTGGGATGGGGAGGGCTGTGGGCACAGCAGAGATGAAAACCGTTCCTTTCCCTGAGTCAAGAGGACAGGAGGTGAGGGTTGACACAGACTTGGATGGGTTGAAAGATAATGAGAAGAGGGAGCTGGGGGAGTTTATGCCAAATGACCTCCATCTTGTCTTGAGTAGAATCATCACAATAATAAATGGGTCAGTAATGAGTTGAGGACCTTGAGGAGAGCGAGCTGACCAGAGACACATAAAGGCTGTTGCCAAGCAGAACTGAGGGCTTGGCTGGTGGATGTGTGGTGGCTCCATCCACCCAATGATATAATTCCCTCCAAGTGCCCTCAGCAAGTCGGGTGAGCATAGTTGGATTGAACCAAAGTGCGAAAGTCATCAGGGCAAGTCTAGTCCAGTGGGAATTAATCCAGGCTCTTGATAAGCATGGACACTGATAAGAATCGGGTTGACTTATTTCGCTCAGCATAATACCCTCCAGTTCCATCCACGTTGTTGCAAATGGCAAGATTTCATTCTTTTTGACGGCTGCATAATATTCCATTGTATATAAGTCAATCAGAGAAAGACATGTATCATATGACCTCACTGATATGAGGAATTCTTAATCTCAGGAAACAAACTGAGGGTTGCTGGAGTGGTGGGGGGTGGAAGGGATGGGGTGGCTGGGTGATAGACGTTGGGGAGGGTATGTGCTACAGTGAGCGCTGTGAATTGTACAAGACTGTTGAATCACAGATCTGTACCTCGGAAGCAAATAATACATTATATGTTAAAAAAAAAAAAAAAGAAGAAGAAGAAGATAGCAGGAGGGGAAGAATGAAGGGGGGAATCGGAGGGGGAGATGAACCATGAGAGACTATGGACTCTGAAAAACAAACTGAGGGTTCTAGAGGGGAGGGGGGTGGGAGGATGGGTTAGCCTGGTGATGGGTATTAAAGAGGGCACGTTCTGCATGGAGCACTGGGTGTTATACGCAAACAATAAAATAAATAAATAAATAAATAAATAAATAAATAAAATAAGTTTAGAAAAAAAGAAAAAAAAGAATTGGGTTGAACTGATGCACCCCAGGATCTTGGCCAGAGAGGGAATGGGGGCTGGCCTGAGGGCAAGCGGAAGGAGCAGAGGATCTCAGTTCCGAATGAGGTCAAGTATCAGATGACACAGTAAAGCACTCTGAGGTAAGTGTCAGATGAATGCTGCAAAGTGCTAACACAGTTTGCATCTGGCTTTGACACCTATCAGCTGTGTGGCCTTGGGCAGATTTTTTAACATCTCTGAAACCCCATGAATTTACTCGTAGCAAATCCTCTCTCAGAAAGTTGTCACAAGTCTCAAAGGAGAGAACTGTGTGAGTTCATTGTAAGCTGTGTGCAAATGTCAGCCATGATGAATCAAGCAGGGAGGCCAAGAAAGTTTTCAGGTTTCAGGCAGGGCTGGGACCCAGCAAGCCATTCCGCCTCATCATTCGTGTGGCTGCTTTTTCCTCACTTTGTCCTTGTCCTTCTGGCATCTCATCTTTTTGGTTTCTGACCAATCTGTAAGACCTATGGAGTCCATTTGAATTCTAATGCAATCCTCCAAGGTGCCCCTCCAGCCTCAGCTGGGTGTCATCTATGAAATTAATGAGCGTGCTCTGTCTCATCATCTAGTTCATTGCTGGAAACATTAAATAGCCCAGGGCTCCAGACTTCGAGGTGCTCCAAAGGGCCTCCGCAAGTCTCCAGGTTTTTTCTTTGGAGACAGTGGAAAGGCAAATATTCTTCACCCTGGATTCTACCTAACCCCCCCCCCCTCACCTCTATTGTCACCGACAAAGGTGGTCTTTTGGTGAGGCACAAAAGACACCCTATGCTTTGCAATAAAAATCAAGGCTCCCTGCACTTCTCTGAAGACCACTCCACTTCTACCCCCTTCTTTAGGAGACGCTGACCCACAGCCTTGACCACAATTCCTGCCTAGTGCCCTTCTTCTAAGGACCTCTGAATAGTCATTCTCTCAGTCCATGAAGTGTAGCGTAGAAGCAATAATTTACCACCAACAGGATTCTTGGAATCTGGCTGAAAATGTCTTGAAATGCAACCCAAGACCACGAATCTGCCTCTACCCTCCTTTTACTATAGACCAGTTCTGAGATCCAGATCCAGGAGGCTGCACACTTCTCCTACCTGCTGTCAACCTTCTTCCCTCCACCTCTGCATGGTTCTCAGACAGCACCCAGCATTCATTCAACTTTTATTGATCCATCGTCTATGAAGTGCCAGCCTCAGGCACAAGTACACAGCCATTAACAAAACAAGCATGTCTTGTCCTATGGATACTTCAGTCCGAGCTCTCCCCTGATGTCCCAACATAGTTGTCCTCCATCCTCCTGAATTCTAGTTGACAAATCCTACACTGCTTTCTTCCCCTATGTGCTAGGCAAAATCACCTTCAACTGCTCATCTTCCATTCCAGCTCTGGCTCCTGGCTCACACTGAGCTTTTCCATGCCACCTTTGTCACCTTCCCTGCCCTTTTTATCTTTCACCATTTCTCTATCTTGTGCCTAAGCAATCATCCCTTCCCTCTTTTGTAGCTCCTACCCTCTCCCACCTAAGCCCAGCCAACCCTCCTCTTTCCCTTTCTGTCTCCACCTTTCCCACCTCCAACATCAATTTACATTTAAAAAGCAACCACTTTGTAATTCTTCTCTGTGGCCCCAAAGGGGTCTGGCTTTGGCACTTCGATAATTGGGTAGGATCCTTGGCATCAGACTCTGGTACCTTAGTATCTCACATCCCAAGATTGAAGCTTTTGCTGAGGGAAGTTGGGAAACATACCCCAAAATTCCCTTTATGAGGGATCAGATCCAGTGCCCTTGGGGTCCATTGTCTCAGCAGTCATTCAAAAGTGGCATGGTACTAGGCATTGGGAATCCAGAAATGATGAAGACACACTACTGTGTCAATGAAACTAACACTGAAACAGAGACAATAACAAAGGCTGTAGACACAGCACAGAACAAAGGAATTCATTTTTTTTCTTGAGGAAATCAGGAATATTTCATAGAGGTGACACGTAGAGACAAAAAAAGCAAGTGAAGAAAATGTAAGCAGTGACCCTGTTTTTGACTTGGCAATCTGTCAGCTCTCCAGAGAAGTACTTTTTACCTGCCCCACTGAGCACACAGAGCAGCCAAAGATGTGCATGTGTGTCTATGTACAACCCAGTAAGTGGGTTTACACGTGTGCCAGTGTGTGCTGGCCAGGGAACACACAGAGTTTCCTTTTGAGAAATGACGTAAGAGGCAGAGGGGGACACAACTGTAGGACAAAGGGCCACTGCCAACATCTCTATTAGCTGAACCTTTGCAGCTCTCCTATATTTTGTCCTCATCTAACTGACAGCCTAGTGGAAACCTTACCCATTCTACCTTCTGAGCACCTCCTGCATCTGTGTACTTGCCTCCACATCACTGCACTACCAAAGTCAGACCCTCATTGTCTGCCACCTTGATTACTGCAACAGTCTCCTAACTGGCCTCCCCACCTCCAGTCTAACTCCCTTCCAAACTGTTCTCCCCACGGCAGCCAGCCTGGTATCTCACTCCTCTTACCGCAACCCCAGGCTTGATGGCCCAGCCATGCTGCATTGTTCTCTCCTACCTCCATCACTCATGTGTTCTTACTTCTTTCTGAAATGCTTTTGCGATTCCCACCCCTCACCTCTTCCTTGCATGCTGACCTATGGTCAACCTTGAGGTCTTAGTGCAGGCTTCCTGGTCCCTTTCCTGGCCCAAATCTGGGAAGGTTACATGCCCCCATCACCATGGGATAACATGAACACCTGTTCAGGCATCTGAATCCCATTAGACCATCACCTCGGTGCCTGTGTTGGGGACTATTGTACCTGCAGTTCTGAATCAGTACTTGTTAAGTCAGAGGTGCTCAATGTTTATTGAACCACCAGATGTGCTGTAACTCCTTGTAAGGCTCTACCTTCGTCATTGGCTTCCCAACCAAAATGAAGCACTCCAGTGGTTTCTCCTGAAAAATCATAGAATCCAAAGCTACCAGGAGTGGGAAGACCTTAGAAATCACCTAGTTTTAGGTATGAACAGAAGGAACTGAGGCCCAGAAAGCAGTGAGTCCCCTGAGGCTGTAGGGGGAATTATGAAGATTGTTGCTCTATCATTATGTGTGGTAATCAGTGGTACCTGCCTACATCCCGCACAACTGCAACCCCAAAAAGCCCTGTCTATTGCTGATTACAAAGCATTTTCTCATCCTCATCTCATATGTTGTTTGAACCTCATAACTCTTACAGAATTGGTTTGTAGATGATCTCAGTGCCCCCATTTTATTGAATAAGGAATTGAGGCTCAGAGAGCCCAAGCCAAAAGCCCCAGAGGAAGTCTCCTCTGAATCCATACTCCATGTTCAATTCCCCTTGCCACACTGCAGCTGGCTATTTGCCTTTTCCCCACAAGAGAGTAAGATGCCAGCAAAGACTGGAATGATGAAGCCAAATGCCATGTCACCATGGCAGCACATCGCCAGGATGCTGACAGGGTAACAGCCCAACAGATCTGCAAGAGGAAAGGCCCCAGCTACAGCTGCACTGTGTCCAGAGCTGCAAGAGTAAATGGGCAGGCAGCAGTTCTCAAACTTGCCAACCATCAGCCAGGTGCTTGACTTTATTTAAGAAAATTATTTTTCATTTGGTCTCATGGGCAATGGACCATGTCCTGCCTTTTTAAAATGAGATTGGGAAGCTGGAGCTGACCTGACACATCCCTCCAGTTTTCCTATGCACACTTAAACATTCTGCCAAAACTAATATCTTTATTCCTAAAATCTTCAATTCACGTAAGGCAAGCAGCGTCTGCCTGTGCTGTATGGAGCATGCACTTCAGCCTTTATATTACCCAGAGGAATGAGCTGCTATTATGAAATCATTAAATTAATAACTTGGTAATATAGGCAGATATATAAAACAATCTGTTCATAGAACAAAAGAAATTACTACGTTCCAAACATTCATAATTTAATTTAACAGCAAATTAAAGTAGCATACATAATTTCAGCCTCAAAATGTCAATAGAATTATGTAAATAGAGCACCGAGTCCTATTGCTCTGTGTGTGTGTGTGTGTGTGTGTGTGTGTGCGTGCACATGCATGCAGGTGTGTAGTTGTGTATGTGACAGGAGGGCGGGGTGTAGGGTTGACATTTACCTCCTGTAGGCCTCTCTTCTTCACAACAGAGAAGCAATTGACAGAAATAGATGAGGTGCCCAGCTTTTAATTAAGAATTTATTAAACATTCAAAGAGCTGTAGAGGAAAAAAGCTAGCAAGTCACTGCTGGCTGGCAGGATTGGGTGCTGAGCAAACAGTAAGAGCTGCAGAGGAGACGGGTCCAGAGGGGCTGTGCCAGGGCTCCCTCGGGAAGGGCAAGCATCAAAGGCCACAAGGCCTAGATCATAGGATCTTAGAGAGACTCCATATGAGTATAGAGGTGAGCAATGGGAACACAGGCTGCTGACTAGCGTGGAATTATCTCTGGGGAATGACCAGAACAGGGGAGCTCTTCTCCTGCCCCAGCATTTGGCAAGAACTAAGCCCCCCACCCCAGGCAGCTCTGAGGTGGGTAAGGAGTAAAGTCTCTGGTCCATTCTGGTCTACTCCCTCCACAAACCACCTGCCTTGTGTGAACCAAAGGAATGAGGCGGTGTGAGGCTGTGTGAGGGACAGTGAGTCACACTACGGCAGGAGTTCCTGACCCCTGTCCCTGGAAGCTCGGCAGGCAGTGGTCACTGTTAAAGCAAGAAGAGTACCAAGGGTTTCCTATGTGAGCTGACTTTGCCTCCTCTACCCAAGCTTTTCTCACCTCTGATATCTGTTTCATGAATTGTTTTCTAGGGACAATGGGTATCCCAGTCTTGTGAACTTGCAACACTGCAAGGGACATGTGAAGCCCATAAGTTCAGCCCTGCTTCAAAACAACACACGTGCACATACACAGAATTTGGAACATAATTTCAGGGGCTTCACATATGCCACTGATGAGCCCAAAGTAAAGAATCTCTGGTCTGGCTGAAGACATTCATTAAGCATGGAACTATATGTATAAAGAGTAACATATGTCTAGAGCCAAGGATATGAGACAGAAAGGAAGACAAGAGTTTACAGAAGGCTCCCTGGAGGAGAGAAAACACTTGAATTTGAAGGATGGCTAAGCCTTAGATAAGGAGATAGGAGGAGGAATAGATGGAGCCAAGATTAAAAAAACAACAACAAAAACAAAAAACAAGCATGAATGCATGAAGGATGATGAGTGTTCTATGGATGAGGGTAGGAGAGGAAAGAAGGCATCCTATGGGGAAAGGCCCTGGATGACAGAGATTTATAAACATAAGCATATAAAACATTTATCCTCTTAGAAATATTTATTTTCTCTATGCATGAATGGTGAACTACAGGAGGAATGAGTAGAACCAGGTAATCCAGTTAATAAACCATATTAATAGTTTGTAGTTTAGGGGTGAGGGGAGCAGCAACAAGACTAAGGTAGCCTAAATAGGCATGGGAAGGAGGAGACAGGGAGACACATTATGAAGATAGCCCTGACAGGACTTTGGAACTGTTGGGGGATCAGTCTGCACAGGCCAGCTGCTATAACAAAACCCCCAAAATCTAAGTGGCTTAACACTAACAGTTTCTCACTCACATCATTGTACCATGTGGGTGAATGGAGGGACTTGATCCATGTAGTCATTCACGGACCCAGGCCCCTTCCGCCTTGTGGCTCTAACATAGTCCACATTGTCCTCACCAGATGTGTCTCCATTCCACATAGAGCAAGAAGATGAGGGAAGAGAGACAGCATGGAGGGTTTTATAGAAGCTTTCATTGCCAGCCCAGAAGGTAATAAACATCCTTTCTGTCCATGGGTTGTTGGCCAAAGCTCATTCATGTAACTGCTTGGAGGCTGGGAAATGTAGTCTACCTGCCCAGGAGGATAAAGGAAACGATTTCCCCATTTCTATAGCTGCCTATGAAGAGAGAGGGACAGGAAGTCAAGAATGACTATTTTCAGGCCTGGGAACTAGAAGATTGATGGGACCATTGATACATATAAGAAAATTCAGAAGGGAAGCTACAAGGATCTGAAGCTTGGCACTGTACATCCATATGTCTTATTAACCCAAAGGAATAATAAAGTAGATTTGCTCAGACATATACTTGCAACATTATCCCAGAAGCTTAGCATAACAATGTGACTCTTTCTTACATGATACAAGAAGTAATGTAGTTAGATATGACACACACAAAAATGGCAACAATAGAAAACTTAGCCTTCATCAAAATTAAAAGCTTTCATGCATCAAAGGACACTGTCAAGAGAGTAAAAGAGCAACCCACAGAATGGGAGATAATATTTGCAAATTATTTACTAGATAAGGGATTAATGTACAGAATATATAAAGAACTCCTATAACTCAACAACAAAAAACAAACAACCCAACTCAAAAAATGGGCAAAAGACTTGACTAGACATTTCTTCAAAGAAGATATACAAGTAGCCAATAAGTACATGGAGGATTCTCAACATTACTAATCATTAGAGAAATGTAAATCAAAACCACAATGAGACATCACTTCACACCCATCAGGATGGTTCTTGTTAAAAACAAAACAAAACAAAACATCTTTTTTCATGAGTTGGCCACCAGAACACAGGTGTCGTGAAAACCACCACTAAACTTAAACCAAAATGGGAAAGTAAAAGATTCCTATCAATATCGCCATCACTGGACATGTAGACTCAGGCGAGTTTACCACTGCTGGCCATCTGATCTATAAATGTGGTGGGATTCACAAAAGAACCACTGAAAATTTTGAGAAAGAGGCTGCTGACATGGGAAAGTTTCCTTCAAGTATGCCTGGGTCTTGAAAGCTGAATATGAACATAGTGTCACCACAGATGTTGCCCTATAGATATTCAAGATCAGCAAGTATTATGGGACCATTTGACCATCATTGATGCCCCAGGACATGGAGACTTTATCAAAACCATGATTACAGGCACATCTCATGCTGACTGTTCTGTCCTGGTTGTTACCACTGGTGTTGGTGAATTTGAGGCAGGTATCTACAAGAATGGGCAGACCCGTGAGCATGCCCTTCTGCTTTACACTCTTGGATGTGAAACAACTAATTGTTGGTGTTCACAAGATAGATTCCACTGAAACACCTTATAGCCAGAAGAGATACAAGGAAATTGTTAAGGAAGTCAGCACCTACATTAAGAAAGTTGGCTACCACCCCAACACAGTAGCATTTGGGCGGATTTCTGGTTGGAATGGTGACAACATGCTGGAGCCAAGTGCTAACACGCCTTGGTTCAAGGGATGGAAAGTCATTCATAAAGGTGGCAATGCCAGTGGAACCACACTGCTTGATGCTGTGGATTGCATCTTACCACCAACTCATCCAACTGACAAGCCTTTGCTCCTCCAGGACATCCACAAAATTGGTGGTATTTACTGCCCTGGGGCCAAGTGGAGCCTGGTATTCTCAAACCTGGCATGGTGGTGACTTTTGCTTCTTTCAGTGTTACAACTGAAGTAAAGATGTTTGAAATGCACCATGAAGCTTTGAGTGAAGCTCTTCCTGGGGACAATGTAGGCTTCAAGGTCAACAATGTGTCTATCAAAAATGTTTGTCATGGCACTGTGGCTTGTGACAGCAAAAACTACCCACCAATGGAACCAGCTAGCTTCATAGCTCAGGTGATTATCCTGAACTATCCAGGCCAAATCAGTGCTGGATATGCACCTGTGCTGGATGGTAACACAGCTCATACTGCTCGCAAGTTTGCTAAATGGAAGGAGATTGATCATTGTTCTGAGAAGAAGCTAGAAATGGACACAAGTCCTTGAAATCTGGTGATGCTGCCATTGTTGATATGGTTCCTGGTAAGCCCATGTATGTTGAGAACTTCTCTGACTATCCTCCTCTGGGTCGTTTTGCTGTTTGTGACATGAGACAGATGGTTGCTGTGGGTATCCTCAAAGCAGTGGATAAGAAGGCAGCTGGAGTTGGCAAGGTCACCAAGTCGGCCCAGAAAGCTCAGAAAGCTAAATGAATATTATCCCCAAAACCTGCCACCCCAGTCTTAATCAGTGGTGGAAGAGCAGGCTCAGAGCTGTTTGTGTCACTTGGCCATTTAGGTTTAATAGTAAAAGATTGGTGAATGATAACAATGCATCATGAAACCTTCAGAAGAAAAGGAGAATGTTTTGTGAACCATTTGTGTGTGCATGTGTCTATGCACGTGTGTGTGTCAATTTTAAGTTATTAGTTTTTTAAATCAGCACTTTTTAATGGAAACAACTTGACCAAAAATCTGTCACAGAATTTTGAAACCCACTAAAACAAAAGTTGAGTGAGAAAAATGAAACAAAATATAACAAGTAACATGTTGGTGAGGATGTGGAGAAATCAGAACCCTTGTACATTGCTGGTGGAATGCAAAATGATGTCACTACTGTGAAAAACCATATGGCGGTTTCTAAAAAAATTAAACATAAGTTTATAATGTGATCCAGCAATTCCACTTCTGGGTATATACACAAAAGAACTGAAGGCAAGGACATGAATAGATATTTGTACACCCATGTTCATAGCAACCGTATTTACAATCACCAAAATGTGGAAGCAACCCAAATGTCCATTGACAGATGAGTGGATAAACAAAATGTGGTTTGTGTATACAATAGAATATTATTCAACCTTTAGAAGGGAGGAAATTTGAACACATGCTACTGTATGGATGATCCTTGAAGACAGATGCTAAGTGAAATAAGCCAGTCACAAAAGGATAAATATTCTATGATTTCATTTACACAAGGCTTCTAGAGTGGTCAAATTCATAGAGACAGAAAGTAGAATGGTGGTTGCCAGGGGCTGGGGGGTGGGGGGATGGGGAGTCAGTGTTTACTGAGTACAGAGTTTCAGTTTGAGAAGATGGAAAGTTCTGGAAAGGGATGGTGGTGATGGCTGCACAACAATGTGAATGTACTGAATGCCCTGAACTGTCTGCTTAAAAATGGTAAATTTTATGTTATGTATATTTTGCCATAATTTTTTTAAATTCCAGTATAACATACAGTGTTACATTAGTTTCAGGTGTACAATATAGTGATTCAACAATTCTATACATTACTCAGTGCTCATCATAAGTGTGCTCTTAATCCCCATCACCTATTTCACCCACCCCCCACCCACCTCCCCTCTGGCAAACACCAGTTTATTCTCTATATTTATGAGTCTGGTTTTTTGTTTGTCTCCTTTTTCCTTTGTTCATTTGTTTGTTTCTTTTTTTAGAGAGAGAGAGCATGGAGGAGTGGCAGAGAGAGAGGAAGAGAGAGAATCTTAAGCAGGCTCCACACCTAGTGCAAGCCAGACACAGGGCTTGATCTGATAACCCTGAGATCATGACCTGAGTTGAGATCAAGAGTCAGATGCTTAACTGGCTGAGCCACCCAGGAGCCTCTCATTTTGTTTCTTAAACTCCACATATGAATGAAACATGTAGTATTTGTCTTTCTCAGACTGACTTACTTCACTTAACATTATACTCTCTAGATCCATGCATGTTGTTGCAAATGGCAAGATTGCATTCTTTTTATGGCTGAGTAATATTCCATTATATATATACCACATCTTCTTTATCCATTCATGTATCCATGGACACTTGGGCTGCTTCCATATCTTGGCTATTGTAAATAATGCTTCTATAAGCATATATCTTTTCAAATTAGTGTTTTCATTTTCTTTGGGTAAGTACCCGATAGTGGAATTACTGGAGCATATGGTAGTTCTATTTTTAATTTTTTGAGGAACCTCCATACTGTTTTTCACAGTGGCTGCACCAGTTTGCATTCCCACCAACAGCACACAATGGTTCCTTTTCCTCCACATCCTCCCCAATACTTGTTTCTTGTGTTTTTGATACGAGTCATTCTGACAGATGTGAGGTGATAGCTCATTGTGGCTTTGATTTGCATTTCCCTAATCATTAGTGATGTTGACCATAATTTTTTAAAAGAGTAACATGGGTAAGTTCATCTTTCTAAAAATGCAGACTCTGTCAAAATGTAATTAGCCTACATATCCTCTGTTCTGAAGCCCTCTCAAACATACGTCTGCTTCACGTAAGCTCATCATCTCTGTTCATCCCCAAAACTTCTCCTCCTGGCTCTTCATCTTAGTCCATGTGCACACGTACTTCCAGGAGCCAGGTGAAAAACCTCATTGCCCTCTTCTCCTCTTCCCTCCTGTGAGCCTGCAGGTCCAACAGACAAGTCTCTCAAATCCATCCTCCCCTTTCCTCGCCACGGCCCCAGGCACTGCTTCAGTTCTGGCTTCATGGAAGTTTAGCTTTCTGTATCTCATACTGGCAGCTGGAATAGCCTCCAAGCTGGTCCCAAGGCTCCCATCTCATCCAAGCTTCCTCTCATTTCGGGGGGAGTCTTCCTGATGCAGGCCACGGTCTGCTCTGACTGGCTCTCAGGTAGGCACTGTGCAAAATGTGCACATTATCTCACCTGCATCCTGGGCAGGTGCACTGCCTCTGCCCCATTTCCAAAGAGGAAAATGAGGATTGGAGGGTGTCAGCCACCATGTCAAAGTCACATAGCAGACAAGTGACAAGGCTGAGATTCCCACCAGAACCATCAAACACCAATTAATAATAACAGCTAGCACCGACTTAGGGTTAGCTGTGTATAGCGTGGTTCTAAGAGCTTTATACCTAATAGTTCACGTAATCCTCACAACAACCCCACAAAACAAGACAGTTATCATCCTTAGTTTACAGTTGAGGCCATCGAGGCGGAAAGAGCTTAGGTAACTTGCCCAAATTAACCCAGCTAGAAAAGAGTGGAACCAAGACTCAAAACCCAGTCTGGTCAAGAGCATGACCATGTAGGGCATTCCCCTCCTCCAAAACCTGCAGAATAGACATCACCCTCTGTAGCCTGGGAACCAAAACCCAGCCCCAGATGGTCACATTCAACCTTCCACCCTCATTTAATGCTGTACCCAACTAGACATGGCACCCCAACACCTCACACTGCTCCTTTATCCTGGGGTGTCCTTCAGAACCTCTCCACCCATAAATACTAGGTTAATCTTTACAAAGTTCCATTGACTATCATCCATTTTGGATGCCCACCCCAATTGCCAGGACCTGTTTAAAATTCATTCATGGGTTCCTGGGTGGCTCAGTCCGTTAAGCATCTGCCTTCGGCTCAGGTCATGATCTCAGGGTCCTGGGATCTAGCCCCGCGGGGATCCCTGCTCAGCGGGGAGTCTGCTTCTCCCGCTGCCTCTTCCCCTCCCCCCTGCTTGTGCTCTCTCTCTCTCTCACTCTCTCTCTCTCAAATAAATAAATAAAATCTTTAAAAAAAATTCATTCATTCAACCAAATTTATCAAATACTTTCTATAGCCCATCTGTGTGCCAGGTGCTGGGGATACATTGGTAAATGAGACAAAGTTTTCATCCTTAAAATAGTGCCAAACAAGTGCCATCATTGGGTTCTATACATGGATCCTTGGATTATCATGAACAATTTATGTGTTTATCTCTGTCACAACATAGTGGGCTCCCAGGGTCAAGGCAACATCTTATCAAGTTCTGTGTCCTCTTCTTGTACCTTGATCTTAGGTAGATAAACCCAGAAAATGTGTTCGGTGAATCAATGTTTAAATGACTCAGTGGGCCCCATTGAATTATAAATCTCGTGAAATAAAACCCAGCCTCCCATGATGAGTCATGAGCTGGAGGAGTTGAGTGTCTTCATCTGTAGGACTGGCCTCTGCATACTCCGCTAGACTTGTTCTCTCACTGTTATACTGTTGATTTGCATAGCAGGCAACATTTTACAAAATATTTTCACATCCATTTTCTCATTTGATTCTCCATGGTAGGGAAATATAATCTTTTGCATTGGCTTGAAATTAATTTTCTATATGTCCATAAGCATGTTTTGATTACTCCTGATTAAGTTGTCAAACCAAAGAAGTCTGCTGAAAATAAACAAAATGTCCCTAGAGGAATAATCTGGAGAGGACTGGCTCAGAGAGTCCTGGAACAGCATCCTCATCTGTTCACGGGGGACTTCATGGGGCTGTGGTAAGGCTCAAGGGAAATAAGGAGACACACTGAACTTGGCACAGGGTAAATATTCAATAAAGATGATAAAGGTAAAATGTTTTTTACTAATAATGGCAAGGCAAGAATTAGGTTGTTGAACAGATCAGGCACTAAGTCCCTGAGAAATTGGGTTTAAGTGACTTTCCCAAGTCATAGAGTGAGTTTGCCTTAAACCCCAAAATGAAGGTCATTCCTAGGCCTCAGTCTTTCCAGAAAGCACAGTTTCTTACAGAGTCCTGACCAGTCCTCACTCGGACCCTAACTCAAGCTCTTGACCAAAGTTCCACCTCAAAAACTTACCCCTTCCTTGATTTGAGTGGCTCATTCAGAAGTTCGGGTTCAACATTCTCATTTGAAAGACATAATGTTTTCCGCTGGTTTGAAATTAATTTGCTGTAATTCACACTAGTGTATTTTGATTGCTTTTGATTAAGTTTAACAAACTAAAGAAGTCTGCTGAAATTAAACATCAAAGTAAACAGTCCCTTTTCTAAGGCTCCTTGTGCATAATTATCAGCCTTGTCATTCTTGCTAAATATATTCATTATGTGACAGGCCCTATGCCTGGGTAGTGGTAATTAATACAGAATCCCAAAATCAATTCCAGAGAAATCCTCTAAAATCAAGGAAGCTCATTTGCATAACTTCTACAATGCATGAATGAATTGTTTTGAAACTGAGATGAAAAGAAAGGGGCTTTCACAGGTCAGAGTTTCCGTGTAAATAAATAAAGTGGGCTGCATATTTAATATTGGGTTTGTTGTAAAGAAAAATAGGTCTTTCATGGGAAGTGTGAATAAACAGGTAAATGGCTCTTTGGAGCCATCACTTTGCAGAAAGCTTCACCAAAATTAATGACTAATAATTAACCACCCAAGAGACTAATGCGTTGAGAAAAGTTCACAGGCAGCTTTGTTACATTGCCGAAAATGATGAAAATTAAAGTTAATTTCACTTTCTTAAATGTGGTGAAATAATTTAAATATTTTTATAAGGGGGGAAAAAAGACCTCTTCATGCCTCCATTTGTTTGCTTATTTTCATCCAGGGAAATACAGGGAGAAAAACACCAGCTGCAAAATTCTGCTCCTCAGAAGCTGAGTGACTCTGGGCCCAAGATGCAAGCTCCCAGAGCCTCGAGGTCCTCACTAAAGAATAGGGACAACTGAGCTCTGTCCCTAGCTCCCTCTGAGGGGTGCCAGGGAGAGGGGAGTGCTTCTTTCCTGGTGCCCAGCTCCTCCAACTACAGCTCTTCTCCGTGCACATCAATTGTTAATGACAATAAAGAAGAATATTTATCAAGAGCTTATCAGACCCCATGCTAAGCACTTTTCTTGGGTTCTCATTTTTAATCCTCACAATAACCCTATGAGAAAGTTGCTATTAGTATCATCTCTTTCTAAAAGTTTAAACAACTTTTCTAATGAGAAAACCAAGGCTTGGAAAGGGCAGCCAGCTCAGTGGCAAAGCTGGTTTCTGAACACGAGGGCTGTGTATTTAACCATTGCATTATGGGGTGGCCCTGGGGGAGGGAGTGCCAACCTGATGTGCATGGAAGCAATATAATGTCTGAAAATATACGCAAAACTATTTGTGTATGTGCATTTTGTGGAAGAGTGTCCAAAATATTTAACTGATTCTCAAAGGAGTCCTTGACACCCAAAAGGCTAAGGGGCCCTGTGCTAGTGTTTGAAATTGAACCAGACCCAGTAAGTAGCCTAAGACTGCTTTGTTATTTGAAGTACAGTCCAGCTTCAGCATCACCTGGGAGCTTGTGAGCAAATGCAAATCTTTGGCCCCATTCCAGACACACTGAATCAGAAGCAGGGTCCTAGCAAGATCCCCCAGGAGATTGCCATGTCTCTAATCCTGCCTGAGGGAGCAAGGAAGGCTACCTGAAGGAGGTGACACATGAAATTAGCCCTAAATGATGAGAAAGAATCAGCCAAGGGACAAGGACGGTAGGTAAGAATATTTCAATTAGAGGGGACTACATAAGCAAAGGTGTGAGGAATTCAATCACAGATGATGAGGTGTGAGGGATTCAATCACAGGTGACAATCGGAAAGTTCCAAGCAGGTTAAATTGCTGGTGTGTGCGGTGTGAGGCTTGGGGTTCCAGAGGGGTGAGGTGAGAACACCCCAATATATGCTTGGAATGTATGCTCAGGAGAGGGAAAGCCACCAGAATGGCTGCTGAAGCAGGAGCCTGAGGTGGTCAGATACACAGTTTAGAAAATCACTCAAGTCGCAGAATGGAGGCTGGACATGGCCAACCCTATGGGCATTACTAAGAAGGATCGGCCTACCACCCTCTCATCACTCCTCCAGCCCTTTTTTCCCCCACCTCAAGCCAAACTTATCCACACCATGCCCTGCTTCTGTTCCCCAAACCTGTGACCTGAGAGTCCCTCTGGACTGTGACTATGCAGGTGACTGAGACCACAACTGATAATATGTCAGATGCCAGCTCCCTGAGATCGGGCCTGTGACCACCAGTCTCCAGTCGCAGAGGGGCCCTGGGCACTGCATAAGTGCTCAGTGAGGGTTCACGGCAGCAAACAATAATCATGAGATTAATTCAGTGTTCTGTTTGGGCAGGAGTGCCTGACTTT
Source organism: Phoca vitulina (assembly GCF_004348235.1). NCBI lineage: Eukaryota > Metazoa > Chordata > Mammalia > Carnivora > Phocidae > Phoca > Phoca vitulina. The sequence goes on from NW_022589756.1 coordinate 1,751,874, forward strand.
TCTTAGGACGCAAGGGTATCACAGCACATAGCAAGATGGACCATGTGTTGCTCCCACAAGTTATCAGAGTGCAAGGAAATTGGGACTGAAATTCTGTTGCAGTGCATTTGGTCAGGTAACACGTTCTGTGAACTTGAGACTGAAGGAGGAGACCATGAGCTGATGTGTCCCCACCCCTCAGAGGCTGCAGCCAGAGGTGGGGGCTTCATGGGCCATTTTTCCTTCCCTTCTGGGCCTCTTCCCTGGGTCCCCTCACGCTCATGCCCATTAGACAAGCATTTATTATGCTTGTAGAGGACAGAGAGAAATAAAGAGAAGTAAGTGAGAGCCTCAAGGAGCTTGCATCCACCTGGAGGAAAGAGGCAGGTACAGCAGAAAAAGAGAGTAGCGCGTGCCCCGCCCCCCACCCCAAAGATTCTGCACACAATACCTTCGCCTGCCAACTCCCCTGAGCTGCCTTTGCGGCTGGCTTCAAGGCTCCTGTGTTCATCAGCTCTGCCGCAGGAATGCGGAATGTTAACCATGAGGCTGGCTGCCTCTGCGTCACCGTGAGGTTGCCAGCCAGCACTGTGCCCTGGTCTGCCCAGAGGGGCACCCCTCTCTAATTCACAGAGAGGTACCCCGTAGGCTGGTACCTCCTTAGAGGCCAGTTCAGGACTCTGCTTGAAGAATGAAGATGAAGAGGAGTTTTCACTCATGTTGTGAGCGCCTGTGCTGGGCGCCGTGCGGGTAGGACCCAAGTTCATTCTCATAGCAACCCAGAGTGCTGGCTTGTATCTCTATTTGTAGGCCCGGTGAAGCTGTGAGTGGCGGAGGGGTGCAGCTGGGATTGAGCCTGGCTCCGTCCTGCTCACAGCCCCGCTGGCTTCCAGCACCCCAGCTGGATCAGAGTCCCCGGGGGGCCAGCTCTCACCTCCCCTCCAGCTGCCATTTCCTGTTCCCTCTTCCGTAGTAAACACTAAACGAGAAAGTAAAATCAATGAGAAATAATAAGCATTAAAAAAATGACCCCATAAAAAGACAACCTTAAAAGCAGTAAAAACAAAAGCATGGCTTTAAAAAAACAATTGGGCAAAATCAGCACGGGGGGGCCAGCCGAGAAGATTAATCTGAATTTTTAAATCTCAAACAATAAAACCATGCGGAGAGGCAAGTCAGAGGCCCAGTGCCGGAAACACACATTTTATTTTTTTATTCAAATTCAATTAACCAACATATAGAACGTCATCAGTTTCAAATGTAGAGTTGAGTAATTCATCAGTTGCTTATAACACCCAGTGCTCATCACATCACGTGCCCTCCTTAATGCCCATCACCCAGTTGCCCATTCCCCCCCACCCGCCTCCCCTCCAGCAACCCTCAGTTCCTTTCCCATAGTTAAGAGTCTCTCATGGTTTGTCTCCCTCTCTGACTTCTTCCCATTCTGTTTTTCCCTCCCTTCCCCTATGATCCTCTGTGCTATTTCTTATATTCTTCATATGAATGAAACCATATGATAATTGTCTTTCTCCGATTGACTTATTTCACTCAGCATAATACTCTCCAGTTCCAGGCGCCTGGGTGGCTCAGTCATTAAGCGTCTACCTTTGGCTCAGGTCATGATCCCAGGGCCCTGAGATCAAGCCCCACATCGGGCTTCCTGCTAGGCGGGAAGTCTGCTTCTCTCTCTCCCACTCTCCCTGCTTGTGTTCCCTCTCTCGCTGTCTCTTTCTCTGTCAAATAAATAAATAAAAATCTTAAAAAAAAAAAAAAAAACTCTCCTGTTCCATCCTGGTCAATGTAAATAATAAGATTTCATTGTTTCTGATGGCCGAGTAATATTCCAATGTGTGTGTGTGTATATATATATATATATGGTATATATGTATATACCATATCTTCTTTATCCATTCATCAGTCAATGGACATCTCAGCTCTTTCCATAGTTTGGCTATTGTGGACACTGTTGCTATTAACATTCCTGTGCAGGTGCCCTTTTGAATTACTATGTTTGTATCCTTTGGATACATACCTAGTGCCCTTTCGAATCACTACATTTGTATCCTTTGGATAAGTTGCTGGTTCATAGGGTAGCTCTATTTTTAACTTTTTGAGGAACCTCCCTCTGTTTTCCCAGAGTGACTGTACCAGCTTGCATTCCCACCAACAGTATAAGAGGGTTCTCCTTTCTCCGCATCCTTGCCAACATCTTTCATTTCCTGACTTGTTAATTTTAGCCATTCTGACAGGTATGAGGTGGTATCTCATTGTGGTTTTGATTTGTATTTCCCTGATGCCAAGTGATGAATTTTTTCATGTGTCTGGTGGCCATTTGTATGTCAAATGAACATGAACAGAACATGAAATGAAATGAACATGAACATGAAATGAACATGAACAGAACATATCTGTTCATGTCTTCTGCCCATTTCTTGACTGGATTTTTTTGTTTTTTGGGGCATTGAGTTTGATAAGTTCTTTATAGATTTTGGATACTAGCCCTTTAGCTGATAAGTCGTTTGCAAATATCTTTTCCCCCTCCATAGGTTGCCTTTAGTTTTAGGAAGCAGAGATTTTAAAAGACAGGGGAGGATTTCGAGGTTGGACTCCGGTCGTCATGTGCCTCTCACCCTGGTGGGCAAAATCAGCACTCATTGCAATGGTGCAGGAAGGCTTCCTGGAAGAAGTAGCATTTTAGCTGAACTTTGAAGTTAGGCTACCATTTGGCAGTCTTCCCAGAAGAGAACTGAAAAAACAAAGTCATGTAGGCAAGAGATGATGCAGAATTTTGGAGAGATTGGATGGCTGTCAGCCTGCCTGGAACAACTTGTTATCCTAGGGGTGAAGTGATGCAGAAGGACCCAGAATTGGTTGGAGACCGACAAGGGGGAACCTTAAGCCCACCCCCGGAGTGTGGGCCAAGGTCAGGTGGCTCTTCCTCATGGAACAAGGAGAAAGGCCAAAGGGTCCCTCCAAGAAGCTTCAAGGTCACCTGTAGCTCTTTCCCTGCCACAGGGAGGGCTGAAGGGCAGCGTCACTGACTCAAGGTCATTAACCACGTGAGAGGCTCAGGCAGGGCCAGGGCCCGAGGGAGCTGAGTCCTTTGCTGAATAAGGACTTGGCCCAGTTTTGTTTCCTGGAGTGACTGTGTGTCAGGAGGATGTAAAGATTCCTTTACAGAACAACGATTCTTCCTGGCAGGATATGAGAAGTCTGGCAGGGGTGCTGACCAGGGGTGGGCCTGGGGGGTCAGCTCCACCGTGGCAGAGTGAGGGAGGGGAGGAATGGAAAAAGCGCAAGGGGGGTGATGGTGGAATGGGAACGAAAGGGGAAAATGTCCCCTGTAACTATGGGTGGGTTTTAAGCAAGTCAAGTTCCTAACAATTATGTGCAGACTCCAGCTCCCACCATTGGGGCTCCCCTCCTCCTCCCATGCCCACATACGTCTTCCCTTTTCCTCCATCCCCAACACACATATGCACACAAGCAACACACTCATCCATATGCTCACAGACTCCCACGTCTGTGTGTGACATTCACACACTTGCCTTCCCACACGAAGACTCACACTCACAGACACACTCACACACTCACACACAGGCATAGTCCCCTAAGCTTTAGCCAGATTACTAATGTTTTCAACAGCCTCAGCAGAATTAATAAAACAAAGGCAATGCAGTGAATTTTTTCCAATGCCGTATTTATTCAATTTAAAGAACTCCACATCATTCTGAGATTATGTACTTTCTCTCCTCTTTGGTTTGGGGCAAGGGAATGTTAAAAATATCCTTTCTTTTAGGAAAGGATGGTGATAATAGATGGTAGCATTTTTTCTTCATATCCTTTCTTAGCAAAACACAAAACTGGTGATCCTATATTGATTTCCAACTAATATTTATTTATTCTGGCCTGTGAACTCCAAAACCAGGAAATGGCTGCCTTAGGCTGAAACACATAGGTTCTGGAACATGTTAAGCCCCTCCTGCCTCTAGCCTCCAAGTACCTTTCTTGTTTCCCTGATGCCCTCCAACTACTCATTCCCCCCGTATCCCTCCCCTGGAAAGCATCCAGAGCCCCAGTGCAGTGCTGTGCCCTGGGAGTACCCCACTTGAAGCACCACTACTTAAAGGGTAAGTTTCCTGGAGTGTTTGCATGTTAGGACAGTCATGGCTAATAATAAGTTCTTCCGATTGCAAAGGACTCCATCTTCCCCATTGATGGAGCTGGTCTCCTAGCAGTCTGACCTCAGTAGGCAGCTGAATCCCACCTCTCTTCTTCCTTGCAGAGCAGGTCCCTTTATGGCACCGTAAGCAGATTCTCTAACTCTCTGGTTGATTTTGATTATTAAAAAGTTCAGTCCGTCTTACATTTTGTTCTGCATCCATTTAAAGCTTTTCTTCTCCTCAGCCCTAAACAGCCTTCAGCTTCAGGACTGGAAGAAGTGAGGTCTGGTCTTTTGTGTCTTCCTATTCCTTTCCGGGAATCCTGAAGAGAAGTGTGAAGACCACCCAAGAACACCCCCTCTTCCCTCTCCTTGAGTGCTGGGGCAGGGAAGCAAAATGAGACAAGCTACATCTTTTTAACTGACTGCTTTCCAGGGACATAGAAGTATTGTGGACTAAGTGTGTCCCCCAAAATGTGTATGTTGAAACCTTAACCCCCATGTGACTGTATTTAAAGACAAAACCTTTAAGGAGGTAATTAAGGTTAAGTGAGGTCCTATGGGTAGGGCCTTAACCCTGTAGCACTGGTGTCCTAAGAAGAAGAGAGACACACACCAGAGCTCTCCCTCTCCATGTGCACAGGGGAAAGTCCCTGTGAGGACACAGAGCGAAGATGACTGTCTGCAAACCAGGAAGAGCACCCTAACTAGAAACCACACTGTCAAAACCTTGATCTTGGACTTCCAGTCTCCCAAACTGTGAGAAAATAAATGTCTGTTGTTTAAAACACCCCATCTGTGGGACACCCGGGTGGCTCGGTAGGTTCAGTGTCCAACTCTTGATTTCAGCTCAGGTCATGATCTCAGGGTCATGAGATCAAGCCCTATGTTGGGCTTCTGCTCTCAGTGAGGAGTCTGCTTGAGATTCTCTCTCTCTCCCTCTGCCCCTTCCCCTGCCTGAGCCCTATTAATTAATTAGTTAAATCTTTTTAAAAAATTAAAATAAAACACCCCATCTGTGTGGTCTTGTTGTGGCAGCCTGAGCAAACTAAAGCAGAGGTATTCCAGGTCTCTTTCAACTCCACCTGGTTCCACGGGCTTCAGGTAGCCTCTGCCGGAGCACACGGTTATTTTAAGGCATTTCATGCTGGGTAGTCCCTATGGGTCACCACCTGATGCACCAGGGTTAGAGAAAACTATACAACATCACGTGGCATAGATTAAGGAATGGGCTTCATTGGAGAAAGAGAAACTTACAAGCCTAAGTCAGCCAGAGAGGAGAAGGCACAGGCCCCATGCCCTCATCAGCCCACAGCCAGGTGTCCAGCACTGTGCTGGATATGTAAGTGTGGTCACCACTGCAGTGGGGACTGCCATCCCATCTGCCTCCCTCTGCATAGGGCAGATGTGGAGTAACACGGCCAGTGGTGGAAGAGTTACATGACTTTGGTTTCAGGTAGGCTGAAGTTGGAGTGCCTACTATTTACAGGATTGACAGGGGAGCAAGACCTCAATACCTGGATAGTTCCTGGAATCTCTTCCCTAGTAATCCTGCTTCACATGTCAGATTCACTCGGCCCTCCACTGCCGATAACAGAGAAAGGCCAGGGTGCCTCTCCTCAGCTGTCCTGGTCGGTATATCCTCACTGAGGTCCAGCCTCCCACCCTACCCTCCAGGATCCTTCACACTGACCCTGGGCAGGTCAGTTGCCATCCCTAATGTCCAGGCAACACAGTGTGCTCCTAATGTCCACAGTGTGCTCCAGCCAAGCTCCCACTGCAAGAGACCCCAGGTAAGAAGCAGGCCCCAGGGTTGTTCTCCCCCAACTCCTGGCAACACGTGACACACACGCCAGCTGTCCCTTGAGCTCCCCACTGCCTCACGCACCATTCCAGTGATAACACCACAATGTCTGCCAGCTCCCCAGGCTATTGAGAACCCAGCGGGAGAGAGAGCTTGTATATCTCAGTTTCTGTGAGTGACTATCTTACCCTTCATCGTTGCCTTTGGAAAAGGATGCTCTCCCAACCAGACAAAAGGAAAGGAGAAGCCTCAGAACTTCTCACAGATGAATGAGTCATGACTCCCCAAATGCCTCCGCTCATCTCACAGGTGGGAGCGCGTAGAGACTGAGGCCATGACTGGGGATGGCAAGGCCAGTTCTGTTACCACTTTGTAGTCCCTAGAAGCAGTGTCTGGACAGATTTGGGCTCAAGCCAGCAATTCTGAGCAACAGTAGGACTCCCACTGGACAAGCTATTACATGGAGCTGTGGCAGGAAGATGGACCACTGAGCCTGCCATCCCCTGAAGCCTGGCCCAATCCCCACAAGGCCTCTGGAACTCACTCTCTATCCTCCCATCTGCCATGGGTGAATACGTTCCCATCTGTTAGACAGACCCTAACCCCAGGGTGACTGATCATAATAAAAGTAGCTGTGTGTTAGGGACTGAATTGTGTCCCTCCAAAATTCATATGTTGGAGTCGTAACCTCCTGTACCTCAGAATGTGACCATATTTGGAGACAGGGTTTTAAAGAAGTAATTAAGCTAAAACGAGGTCAGTAGGGTAGGCCTTAATCCAATCTGACTGTTGACTTTATAAGAAGGAGAGATTAGGAGATATACACAGAAGGAAGACCATGTGAGGACACAGAGAGAAGACAGCCATCTGCAAGCTAAGGAAAGAGGCCTCAGAGGAAACCAACCCTGCCCACACCTTGGTCTTGGACTTCCAGCCTCCAGAACTGTGAGAAAATAACTTCTGTTGTTTAAGCCATTCAACCTGTGGTACTTTGTTAGGTTAGCCCCGGCTGACTAACACACCGTGCCTCATGGATAGAGAAGGCTTCCCGTCCTTAACCTCACTTTACCTCATTTGAGCCTCACTAGAGCTCTGTGAGTAGTAGGGCAGGGGTCATTGCTCGCATCCTAAAGTTGAGGAAGTTGAGGCTCAAAACAGATAAGTAACCTAAGAGGACACTGGGCCCCCCAGAATCCTGGCCAGGGTTCCTTCCTCCTCACCGTGTTTCCTCCTCTTGTCACCATGTTTCCTCCCTGGCACAGCCTTTCTTCTGCACCATGAGGGCTCAGCTGCCTCCCTGGCGCTCGCCAGGCCTTGGTGGGAGTCTGGGAGACCATTTCACTCCAGTCACATCCCAGGTCCCCCCCCCCCCCCCCGCACCATCTCCTAGGCCTCCTGCCCCTCATGTCACCCAAGCAGCTCAGGGCCACCTGGACTTAGGCACTCAATCCTGGTGCCATTGTTTCCATGGACACCCACGTCCACCCCTGCCTGCAGAATGAGCCTGCACGTAGCTGGATTGGCAGCTGAACTGAAGTTAATAACAGGCCGAGGTGCGACCCACTGAGCAGCGGGGGTTAATGGCTTGGTTAGGGGATGGGGGCGGTGGAAATGTTCAGTTAGTGAAAGAGATACCTGTGTGCCACCCCTGGGGTTTGGAAAAGGAGAGCAGGAAGGAGGTGCTAGAAGCAGAAAGGAAGCGGGGGAAATTGAACAAAAAAGGGAAGAAAAGAGGAAATGGGAAGCAAGAGGGAGAGAGGCATGAAAGAGAATGAAGGGATAAAGCTGTCACTGGTGGAACCGTGGCCAGGACCAGGGCAAGCTGTCTTCCACTCCTCACCCCAGCTTTGGGGGTGTTGTTGCAATCTGTGAAATGCAAAGAGCCTCTTGGACTTAGAAGTTGTAACCCACCAGAGCAGGGACACACTCTGTGTCTGTCCTCTTAGTGTCCCTTCCCGTCCCTAAACATGGTGTCTCCACCTCACTCTTTCATGTCCCCCTTCCTTACCATTCCCGATGGCCCCCACCCCTCTTGTCCCCAGAACAAATCCATGTTTTCTCCCACTGATTTGCTCTTTCTCAGCATAAATCGTGTGGAACAATTGTGGTTTTCTGTTGGGCAGCTGCGCACCTTGATGAATGTGCACGGGGGGCACTGGCTGCTGGGTGACCCTTGGCAACATCACATGCATATCTTCACTGTGATGCAGGCGGTTACACTCAATGGAGTGTTTACATGGGTTGGGGCTATTTACAGACACACATGTCCATAGGCTGCAGTTACAGTGGCCTTGGCCCTTGGACTTGCCATCAGGGGAACCTCACAGAAATTATAACACACATTCTCAAAACAGTTCTGATAGGGAGTTTTCCCTGTTTTTCTGAGCAGAGAATGCTCAGAGGCACAATATTGCCAGCTACCATTTGTCGAGCACCTGTTATGTGCCTGGGCTTCATATAAGTACCTTATGTCTGGTCTTTCTAACAAACTGAGTAGACATTTATGTCCCTACTTTGCAAATGAGGAAACTGAGGTTCCATTAGATTAAGGAACTATTCACAAGTCCAACAAAAAGTTGGTGGTGAATCTAAAGCCAAAGCCTGTGCCATTTCTGATATGTCACAGAAAAGAATTCACATGGCCTTCAACAGACAACACAGCCACAGCCATCTTGGTCTGTTCATCACCATGAAATCAAACTTTTTCAGTCTTCATACAGCTTTGTATTTTCAAAGCCCAGAACATTTTCTGGGCACAGAAGGGACTCAATAAATGGCTATGGATAATGAGAAAGTCATACAGACAAACAAGATCTTGATTAGCCAGACTCCTGCCAATGCGAATTCTCAAGTAACTAAAACAACATCATTGAGCTTCTAATTTAAGTGACACAAGCAAATCGAAGCAAAAGAGATTTGTGTCTGACCACTATTTTGAGGATTCCCCTCAGTTCAGGTCGATGGACTAGACAGCCAGTGGGCTGGGTTGAGGAACACATGCATTCTTGCAGTGGGGTCAATGTCCTGCCCCCACAGTCCGTAAGACCATCTACTGTCTCACTCAGAGAGAAGTGATAAACACAAGTTTGACCCCAAGGCCTAAGAAAACTCCTAACACTCAACAGAATCAAGAGGCATGATGAGGGCTTACTATGTTCTGGGCATTGCATTAGACATTGAATGGAGTCTGGAATTACAATAATGGTCCAAACATGTGCACTACATTATAGTAACTGAAGCAGGAGAATAGTCAGAGACTACAAGAAAACTTTTAATAGTCAGGGTAGATAAGTGCGGTCTATTGAGTTGACTCTCGGTTAACTTGACAATTCAATTACCCAAGCTAACCAGTCTCAGTTAATCAAGGTTATAATACAATTGGGATTGACTCTACAGATTACTTATCCTCTGATGACCAAAACATTCCATAAATGTGTCCTTCCTGGATGTGAAACTTTCAGTGTAGCTTTCAGTTCTCATCAGCTTCACAGCCCCCCACCCCCGTAGCTCCTTGTGCAAGAGCCTCCTCTAATCCCCAGTATCCCTCTTTCTGAATATATTTCTGAGTATGAGGAGGGCAGTGAAATGTGACCTTGGCAGTGAAGTTTGACCTTGGCCTTCTACTTACTTACTAGCTTTATGACACTGGGAAAGTTGATTTACCTTTCAGAGCCTCAGTTTCCTCATCTCTGAAGTGGGATGATTCTACCTGCTCCCTGGAGTTTCTTATTTACTCATGTATATCCTCACCTTGCTGTACATAAGTTTTAAAGAAGCTTATGTTTAAGGAGTTTAGGGAGCCATAAGGTAACAAAGTAAAGATTGAAGCTGACAGCAGAAAGAAAAAAGAATTAAGGCAGGGATAAAACAGATAAAGCACTGGAAACGTGAAGATGACAAAGATTTAGGAGCTGGCCACACTAATGGCCCCAAACGTTATAGAAGCTAATGTGAAAGGGAAGGTTGGCCATTTATATAATTCACAGGGTTCCTAACAGAGATACTAGATGACCAAAGGTAGAATTGTACTTGGCACTTAGGCCAGAGAAAAAGGTCTCCGTGGACACTTCTTAAAGAGAACCCATTCGTGATGCAATAAGCAACACCCTTGTGGTAAATGCCACCAAGATTTGTTTTCAATCACTCCCCATGTGGACTAGGAGCATCCCACCAAAGCCCATTCAGTAGATGCAGGAAGATTTGAAGGAGGGGACACAGGAAGGACAGAATGATGAGGTCTTGGTGCTCAGTTCTAGTGCTATGACTTAGCCTGGGATAGACTTTAGACTATTGAGACTTCAGACTCCAGGTTGTCACTTGAACAATTTCCTTACTTACATTGTTCCTCTTAGCAGAGTTTTTAAAAGTCAGCATTGAGAGACCATGAGCTCAGGGCTGTTCCTTCTGAAAAGCGCCTGTGGTGAAGCTAGTCTGGGCTGCCATTTCAGACCCAGGCACCTTCACCAGGAGCAGAGTCAAGGGTAAGTGTGGTATCCCCTTGTGGGAGCTGAGAAGGCCTGAGCAGAAGCCATCCCTCCTCCAACTGGAGAGACCAACAAGCAGGTATTGCCAAGATTCTTTTTAGTGAAGAGTTCTGGGTCAATCTTAATGCACAGACAGATGGGCGAGCAAGGCCACCCCGTGGAGAATGGCCATAAGAATTTTAGCCTGGACTTTTTTAAGTGGGTGTGCACAAGAGCAAAATTCATGGGCTTTCATAACAAACCCTTACATAGGCCCAGCTACTCTCTGAACTCTACATGTATTAAGTCATGTAAGCTCACCAAAGAGGTAGGCCCTGTTCACAGATGAAGATGAGACCCAGGGCCACACAACTAGTAAGTGTCAAAGCCTAGATTTGGACTCAGGCACTTGGAGCCAAAGTCCAAACTCCTAACCATGCACAATTTTTGTTTGTAAAGCATTTGAAGCAGGTAGTTAGAAACATCTACCAAATTTGGTAACACTGCTTCTGTGATCACAGCTCTGGAGGTTTCCTTCTGACAGTAAGCATCAGCTCCCTTGGCTCTTCAGTCCACTCCTAGCTCAAGGCAGTGAAAATTACAGTCTGAATATAAAACAATGTATGCCTTTGCTTTCACCATAGTGGGGGTGTTTATGTCCCATTTAGCCAAAAGGCGATATCAAAGCATTAACAAACAAATTGAAATTATGGGGTTCAGAACACTTCCCCTGATTTTACCGCTCCATCTACTGATCCAGACTGCTATTATAAAATTGTAGTACCAAGCGTGTATGAGTATCGATAACTGTGGGTCTTTGATGAGTTCATGTGTTGGCTCATCATCAATATGAAAGCTAGGAAAGAGTCAACAAACACCACACATGATCTAATATTGTTCCTGGTGGACTTCAACACCAAATGGTAATTGGTTAAAAATATGGTCTGTGGTTGAAAAACCTTATCTAAAAGCCTGCCTGCTTCTCACATAAAACATTGTTCTGAAAAACCTAGGCTTCAAGTTAGTTCATCAAGCAAACATTTTCCATAGAATGTCCCCAAACTAATAAGTCTGTATTTGGGAGACACAGAGAGATGTCTCTTTTTAAAGATGGGCTAAACTCTCATTTTTGTCTGGCTAGTCAATGGAAGTTCATAGAGTTGACAAAGGTAAGCAATACTAGGACTGGGGACCCACCAGTCAGTGATCTTCCTCTTGTGTACTATCCTGCTACAGTTTTACACAATGTGGAGTCTGCAAACACTGGGGCTTTTAGACCTGGGAAGTTAAGCTGCCACAAGCTCAACTGGAAGCTAAGAACCCATATTCTTAATCCCCAGGCTTTTGCCTCAGGTAATTGTCCTGAAATCTGTTTTTATTATCAGATCTATCAGCCACATTCAGGTCATCTCACCGAGTTTTATTACAACTGTTTTCCAAGCAAAGTAAAATTTATAACAGACTTTAAATTTGATAAGGTCTCAGTTAGATGCTTCTGACCTTTTGTTTGTGCAGGTCTTTACCAATCCAGCTAATTGGTGTGTGTGTGTGTGTGTGTGTGTGTGTATTTTTGAAGTTTTGCTTTGTTTTGTTTTTGACCATTAACTAGTTCTTGTCCAAGTAGGCACAGGAGGGTAAGGCCAACTTTTTCTGGAATGCTTGACAACTAAACCAAATTTTAAGTTTTTCACACTCTGCTAGTGAGACCTCTACCTCAAGGGCCTGGAGATAAAATATGTTGAACTTGAAGAGTTTGAAAGTTCTTCTTACCATTCAGTCCTTTTTATCCCCCCTAACTTTCCCAAGACAAAATTATAGACCTGGTGAGTTCTGGAACAGTTGTGTCCATGGTTTGAATAAGAGGGGCTTATTCCCTTTCCACTTGATCCAGATTATCCGTCCTTTGGATGTTTTTAACCCAAGTGGGCTGACTTCAACAGAGTCAATAATGTTAGAAGAGGCACAATAAAGAAGGGGTGCTGTTAAAATTTCCCCCAATGTATTCAACAAGCTACCATTTGATACCACAGGCTCTATTCATAAATGAGTTTGCTGGGAACTTTCACTTTCAATCGGTACAACTATCTCTGAAGATTTGTCACACAAAGAAGTAAACTGCCCATCCCCTAGTGGCCCCCAGTGGAGCCCAAGAAGAGTTGCTGCCAATCTGGGTGCCCAGGACCCCCCAAAACAACCAGTACAAGAGAAGTGTATATAAATAAAGTTCAAAATATCATTTTTACAAGACCATGTGTCCAAACATGCCATGAACGCCCTGGCAGGGAATCTGAGTGTTAAGACAAATCACATACAGCTTGCCAGGGAACAAGATCAACTCTAGAAGAAAAATAGCCTTGTCATGCGAGCTGGGTGATCTGACAGCAGTTCCCCTGAGTCTGACAGAGATAAGAGTGGCCAGTCCACTTTTACTTCTGCCAAAGTAATTTTTTCCCTGATGGCCGGAGAGATAAAAGACCTAAACCATAAACATCAGCAGGTGAATTTGTAAAATCCAGGTTATTTTCAAACAGAGAATGTTTATCAAAAAAAAAAATTCAAAATAGGAAAAAACCTCCAAGCTATTGTCTTTGGGGCTCCAAATGGCCAAATTCCCAGAAGGGAATTGTAGTTATTGTGGAGGTCACCCCAGGATGTGTACCAGGTATAAAAAATCCTGGCATTGGCTTTTCAGCTTGGCTGGGTACTTTCCAAGGTATCTTCTTTCTATGGGCCAACAGACCTCCTGTTTGGCAGGCAAGATCATTCCAGTCAAAAAGGGAGGGTGGGGGCGCCTGGGTGACTCAGTCAGTTAAGCGTCTGCCTTCAGTTCAGGTCATGATCCCATCGAGCCCCCCCATCAAGTTCTCTGTTCAGCAGGGATCCTGCTTCTCCCTTTTCCTCTGCCTGCCACTCTGCCTGCTTGTGCTCTCTCTCTCTGTCAAATAAATAAATAAAATCTTTAAAAAAAAAAAAAAGGAGGGGAGTTCTCACGGGTTGAGATCACCCTGGAAGCATTAACTGGGGAGGTGGACAAAAGACAATGCTCATGGCTATTACCAGGAACAGAGGAATCAGGCATCTTGCTGGAAGAGCTGAGGGATAGTCATGAGACCATCGCTCAATTGGGAGTAAGCTAGAGAAGAAGTCATACATTTGTGTTTGATGGCAGCTGAGAGGAAGGCAATCCCACAAACTGGAAAAATCCAGTTGGAAACAAACCATAACAGGAGATTGTTGCCCCAGTAGGGAACTTCATAGAGACCTGGTAGGGCATTTAGAACATGATCTATGCAGATTGGGAGCTAACGGTGGATTGAGCTACCTTCCAGGGACTTGTTGTACATTGGTAGGTAAAGCCAAAGATTCCTAGCGTTCACCCTCAGAGCTAACCTCATGCTTCAAGGACACAAAGCATTGTGCCCTTGATCTAACAGAAGGAGAGCACTTTCTCCTCAGAGCTGCTTACGGGCATCTAACCCATGTTCACAGCTGCAGTCAGCGTGACCCTGGCCCCAGTAACAGGGTGAGGAAGCTGGGAAGAATCACACTGCAGATGGCCTTTACAGTCCTGCCAGGAAAGAGAGTGGAACAACTGAGCAATATATTGGGGTGACTTTCAAGGGTATCTATTGGGAATATCAACACTACATGATTCTTCATCAAGGTCACACAAGAGACATAACAAACATATCTCCCCTAGGATGTGACTTCTTCTTACCCATCCACCTGAGTCATGATATACTAATTGTCATGTGTTTTAGTCAGCTGGGGCTGCCATAACAAAATACCATAGACTGGGTGCTTAAACAACAGAAATTTATTTTCTCATAGTTCTAAAGGCTAAAAGTCAGAGATCAGGGTGCCAGCAAGGTCAGTTCTTGGTGAGAGCTCTCTTCCTTGCAGATGGCCTCTATCATGTCATGTGTTCACACGGCAGAGAGAGGGGGAGAGAACTCCAGTGTCTCTTCTTATAAGAACACAATCCCATCATGAAGGGATCCCACTCGCATGACCTCATCTAACCTGAATTACCTCTCAAAGACCTCATCTTTAAATACATTGAAGGTTAGGGTTTCAACATATGAATGGTAGAAGAAGAGACAAAATTCAGTCCATAGCAGCCTGTTTTGCCATAAATCCAGTCACTCTCTGTTACTGACCTTCATTAACAAACAACATTGTTTCAACATGTCAGCCTTGATATTAACTTAGTGAGGCTATGGTTCTATGGAGACTATTAAAAGAGCTAATAGACAAAGTGATGGGATAGAATAAATGAATGCTCACCAAATACTTATCCCTCACCCCCACTGCCCCTCATTTTCTTCCAGAGCCCATTTCCAAACTTTGTGCTCTTAACTCAAATGTCTTCCAAATTCTCTGCTCCAACCCAATTAAGATACCCTGGCTTCTGGAAACTTCAAAAAAGATACGTTACTAGCCCATGAAACATGGCAGGCACTATTGTGGGAAAATTTGAAACTCGGAAAGAACAAGAGAACCTCTCCACCCACAAGGTATGCAAAGAGCAGAGATCACAACCATTACCAACATATATTTTTTGAGACCAGTACAGTGCTAGGTTCAGAAGGATACATGAAGGAAGGTCCTCAAAAAGCTCACATTGCCTTAATAAGGAGCATTGGAATTATAATTTATGTGGTTCTGACTCTAAGTGCTGAAAGGTCTTGGAAGAGGAAGAAATCTGGGTTAACCAGAACAATCAGAGAAGAATTTATGGGGGAGGACATATGGGAAGTGGAGCTTGAAAGATGTGTAAACATTTTAGAGAGGAGAGAGAAGAGTTTATCAGGCAGGAACCAGCATGAGCAGAAGCACTGAGGCAGGGATCTGACGGGTAGAGGGCATGAGGAGACCTATGTGCTGGAATGGCGGCTAGGTGTTAGGATGCATTCATTCATTGGCTCATCCTTTCATTCATTAATAAATATTTATTGAGCACCTATTATGTAACAGGCACTATTCTTGCTAAAGAGGACTCAGTAGTGAACAAAAAGATCCCTGCTGTCATGGAGCTTCCATTCTAGTAAGAAAGAAAAAACAAATAAATATATAATGTCAGATGGTAATAAAATTATGAAAAAAAAAAGGAGGATTAAGATTTCTAATCAAGTAAGACAATTACCTGCTTGCCTAAAACATTCAAAATATTGACAAAAATATATAATGCAATGACTTTTAAGATACTGTACATCAGGCAACAATGGACAGTGATTCCTAAAAGACAAGAAACAAAGTGCACCCAACAGTAGTCCCACTTTGAGTTTCCAGATCAAGGCACAAGGAAGAGGAACCAAGATGGAGCCCAGCAGATTCCTCTAGTGAGAAGACAGAGTTGAGAGTCTAGAGAGACCAAGAAAGTTAGAGTTCCCAAGGCAAAATAAAAGAGGAGAGAGATGTACACAGAAATAACCCTGAAGATCAGGAGAAGGGTTCCACTGAGTAGTCATCTGAGTACTGATCGGTGCATGTATGTGTGTAGAAAATGTCTAAGGCCAGGGAAAGAACCATCCAAAAGACTTGAAGGGAACAGTACCCTGTGTTCACAAAGGGACAGGAACAGTACTTGCTCCCACCAGTCGTACTGTGAAACTTCATAATTCTAGGACTTTGCCTCAAGAGGGGAAGTAATAATAAACCCTAGACCAAGCACTGCTTTGGTCCTACCTAGCAAATCTTAAGCACAAGACCCAAAAGGTCAAAATATTTCCAGTTTCATCACAGACTATTTCATCACAGACCGAAGTTCAAGAATATTTATATGAAAATAAAAATATCCAGCACCCAACAAGGTAAAATTCACAATGGCTGGCATCCAATAAAAAATTATCAGGCATATAAAGAAGCAGGAAAATACAATCCATGTTGAAAAAGAGTAATCAGTTGAAACCAACTCAAAACTGACACAAACATTAGAATTAGTAGCAAAGATAGTAAACAGTTTTTATAACTGTAATTCACAAAGTTAAGTAAAGACATAAGAGATACAAAAAGTTGAAAACTACAACATCTAAAATAAAATTGAATGGTATAGAATTAGTAGCCAATTAAACATTTCAGAAGAAAACATTAGTATACTTTGAAAACATACCAGTAGAAACTATTCAAAATGAAACACAGAGAGAAAAGAGAATTTTAAAAATAAACACAACATTAGGCTGTGGAACAATTTCAAGTGACCTCCTGTATGTGTAATTAGAGTCAAAGTAGGAGAGGGAGAAAGGGAGGACAGAAAAATACTTGAATATTGGCTGAAATTTTTTCAAATTTGATAAAAACTATAAACCCATAAATTCAAGACTCTCAATAAAGGCCAAGTTCAAGAAACATGAAGAAAACGATACATAGCACATAATAATCAAATCAAACCAGTGAAAAATAAAAAATCTTAAAAGCAGACAGAGGTAAAAAGAGGTGCTATATACAGAGGAACAAGGATACTATGACAGCAGGTATCTCATCAGCAATAATGCAAGCCAGAAAGCAATGAAGCAACATCTTTAAGTTACTGAAAGAAAAATTTGTCTACCTAAAATTCTGTAGAGCAAACATATCCTTAAAAAACAAAGACAAAATCATGACTTTTGAGACATACAGAAACTGGAAGAATTCCTCACCACCAGCCGACCTAGAGTATAAGAAATGCTAAAAAAGAAGGAAAATGATACAGAGGAAAATATAGATCTACAGAAAAGAATGAAGAACCCTAATATTGTAAATATATAGGTAAATATATAAGATTTGTTTCTTATTATTTAAATATCTTTTAAAAATAATTAGTTACACAAAAACAATCACAATGTAGTATAGGGTTTATAACATATGTAAAAGTAAAATATATGGCAAAACAACACAAAAGATGTTGAGAGAAATGGGAGTATACTGTTGTAAGTTTCTCACATTGTACACTTAATAGTAGACTGATAAGTTAAATATGTATATTATAAACCCTAAAGCAATCAGTAAAATAACAAAACAAAGAATTATAATCATCTTACAAGTGAAATAATAAAAGTAATCAATCCAAAAATAGATAGAAAAAGGAAGATGAGAACATAGAATAGTGGAACAATTAGATAACAACTAGCAAGGTAACAGATTTAAACATAACTATATTAATATTCACATTAAGTGTAAATGGTCTAAATACTCCAAATAAAAAGAAGTGATTGTTAAATTGGAAAAAAAAAAAGCAAGGCCCACTGTATGCTGCCTATAAGAAATACACCTTAAATATAAAAGCACAAATATGTTAAAAGCAAAAGGATGGAAAAGGATATACTACACTAACACTTACCAAAAAAAAAACTACAGTATCTATAGTAATACTACACAAAGTAGATTACAGAGTAAAGTATATAATCAGAGGTAAAGAAAGTCATTTCATAATGATAAAATGGTCAATTCATCCATATGACAAAACAATTCCCAAAATGGTGATGCATCTAATAATAAAGTTTCAAAGTACATGAAGAAAAAAACTGATAAAACTATAATGAGACAACTTTAGTCAAAACTTCAGTACTCTCTATAATTGATAGAAAAAAATAGACATGGGGTGCCTGGGTGGCTCAGTCGTTAAGTGTCTGCCTTCGGCTCAGGTCATGATCCAGTGTCTACACTGGGATTGAGCCCCGCATCGGGCTCTCTGCTCAGGGAAAGCCTGCTTCTCCCTCTCCCACCCCCCTGCTTATGTTCCTGCTCTCACTATCTCTCTCTTTGTCAAATAAATAAATAAAATCTTTTAAAAAAGAAAAAAATAGACAGGAAATCAATAAGGACATAGAAGATTTAAGCAATGGTATCCATTAACTTGACCTAATTGATACTTATAGGAAACTCCACCCACAAAAATAGAATACACATTCCTTTCAGGTGCACACAAAACATTTCCTAAGATAGACCATATTCTGAGCCATAAACTTAAAGTCTTAAAAATTGAAAAGAATCTGTCATACAATGTAATTTCCCTGACCACAATGGAATTCAACCAGAAATAAATAACAGAAAGTTTTCCGGAAAGTCTCTCAATATTTACTAACACACTTTTAAACAACCCACAAATCAAAGTATAAATCAAAATGAAAAATAGAAAGTATTTTGAACTGAATGAAAATGGCAAAAACACAACAAATTTGCAGGATGGTACTAAAATACTACTTTGGGGAAATTTATAGGACTAAACCCCTTTTTTGAAAAGAAGAAAGTTCTCAAAACTTCAGTTTACACCTTAAGAAACTAGAAAAAGAAGAGCAGACTAAACTCAAAATAAGTAGAAAAAGGAAATAAGATCAGAACAAAAATCAATTAAATAGAAAACAAGGAAGCCATATAGAAAAATCAATGAAACCAAAAAAATGTTTCTTGAGAAGATCAATAAAATTGATGAGTTTCTGTTTTTTTCAGGAAAAAAGGAGAGAAGACAAAAATCACCAGTGTTAGGCATGACAGAGGAAATATCACTGCATACTGATACATACTGAAAGGATAATAACAGAATATTATTAAAAACTTTATGCCCATAAACCGACAACAACTAAAACAAAATAGACATATTTCTTGAAAAACACAAACTACCAATGTTCAGTCAAGAATTTGATGACTTGAATAACCTTATTATATCTATTATAGACACTTTTTCCCACAAAGAAATTTCCAGGCCCAGATGGTTTCACTGACAAATTCTACCAAAATTTTAAGGAAGAAATAATATTAATTCTATACCAACTCTCCCAGAAAATTGAAGATGAGGAATACTTCCCAACTTATTCTCTGAGATCAGCATCACCCTGATACCAAAACCAGACAAAAATATTACAATAAAACAACAGACCAGTATCCCAACAATTTGATATCCAGAAGCAAAAAAATAAACTCCAATCCGCATTTTGACATGATATGCAAGAATTAACTCAAAATGGATCATGCACCTAAATATAAAACCTAAAACTACAAAACTTCTAGAAGAAAATATAGAAGAAAACCTTTGTGACCTCAAGTTAGGGAAAGATTTCTTAGCTCCAACACCAAAAGCATGATCCATAAAGGAACAAATTGGAAAACTGGACCTCATCAACCTTCAGCATTTCTGATTTTTGAAAGACATGAGTAAGAGAGTGAAATCACATGTCACAGACTGGGAGAAAATTATATATTTAATTTAAAAACATGCATCCAGTTCTCTCTTTTTCTCTGCCATCATGGTGTATGCGGTTGACTGTTCCTCACCATGTCTTCTCACAAGACTTTCAGGATCAAGAGATTCCTGGCCAAGAAACAAAAGCAGAATCATCCCACTCCCTAGTGGATTCAGATGAAAACTGGTAATAAAATCAGGTACAACTCCAAGAGAAGGCATTGGAGAAGAACCAAACTGAGTCTATAAGGGATCGCACATGAGATGGCACACATATTTATGCTGCATGGAGGTCATGTGCTCACATCCTATCACTCTGTGAATATCAATACCACCTGAACAATAGACATGTTTTATCAGGGAAACTATTTTTCTCTGTTACTATGCTTTTGCACCAGCAGGTTAGTTCAGTAATAAATATGTGAGACCTTAAAAAAATTGCATCCAGGAAGCATAAAGAATTCTCAAATTCAATAATAAAAGATAGACAACCAAATAAAATAATAAATCTATGAGCACACCCTAGGGTGATCCCTAATGAGTTGTATCCTTGTATAATCACCTTCCCCTGAGTGCAAGTAGAACCCATGACTTGCTTTTAACCAATAGATTATGGCAAAGGTGATGGGATGTTACTCCCATGATTACCTTATGTTACACAAGACTCTATTTTGGCAGACTGGAGAGACTCACATGGCAAGGACCTGCAGGCAGCCTCTGGAGCTAAGAGGAGATTCCAGATGAGATAGCTAGTAATAATCTGGGACTCTTGTCATACAGCTGCAAGGAAATGAGTCCTGCCAACAACTTGATAAGCTGGGATGTGGATCCTTCCCTAGTCAAGCCACCAGATTAGAAATCAACCAGGACACCATGTTTACAGCCTGGGGAGACCCTGAACAGAGGACTCAGCAAAACTGTGCCCAGACTCCTTACCCACAGAAATCATGAGATAATAAGTGTGTACTGTTTTAAGCTACTAAGTTTGTGATAGTTTGTTATGCAGCAGAATACTAATACAATGGATAAAAGTTTTGTACAGACACTTCACCAAATAAGATATATGGGTGTCAAATAAGCACATGAAAAAAATGCTACCTATAATTAGTAATTAGGGATATCTAAGTTACAACTGCAATGAAATAATAATAATACCTTTTAGAATTGCCAAAAGTGGTGGCAAGGACGTGGGGAAACTACAACTCGCATGTGTGCCTGGTTGATCTGTACGGTGTTACAGCCTCTTCAGAAAGCAGTTCAACAGTTGCTTGAAAATTAAACATATACCTATCCCTTATAACCCAGTCATTACTCTCCAAGGTCTTTACCCAAGAGAAAAGAAAGCGTATATGTTCATCCAAAGCCTTGTACATGAATATTAACAATGTATTTATCTGTAATAGCCGAAAGTTAGAAATACCCCATGCAGCAATTGGTGACTGGATCAATACACAATGGAATACTACTCAACAATAAAAAGGAATAAACTATGGATACTCACTAAAGCATGGATGAATCTCAAAATAATTTTGCTGAGTGAGAGGTGCCAGACCAAAAAAAATATATACTATATCATTCCATTTATATTAAATTCTGGAAATTGCAAACTAATCTATAGTGACAGAAGCCAGATCAGTAATTGCTTATATGCAGGGGAGAAGCAGGAAGAGATTGCAAAGCAGCACAAGTAGACATTTGGGAGTAATGGAAGTATAAGTCATCTTGATTGTGCTGATGGTTTCACTGATGAATACATATGTCAAAACTTATCAAAATGGTGCACTTTAAATATGCATGATTTATTGTGTGCCAATTATACCTCAGTAAAGCTGTTAAATTTTTAAAATAAAAAGAAGAATTGGGGGAGAATGACAAAGGTGTATTTTAGATGAGATGTGCATCCACAGAGAGGCTCTCTGTGGAGGTGCCATTTGTGTAGAGATATGACTGGGGAGAAGAGCATTCCAAACAGAGGGAATAGCGGGTACAAAGGCTCTCGGCAGGGCTCTGCTCAGCACATCAGAGGGTAATGTGCCTGGAACAGTGAGCAAAGGGCAAAGATGAAGTCAGAAAGATAGAGAAGGCCCAGATCGTGTAGAGTTTACTCTGAGAGAGATGGGAATCTACTGGATTATTTTGCACTGAGTTGTGACATCATCTGACATGTTTTAAAATTATCATTCAGAACTATGACTATCATTCTCAACTGTAAGGAGGAAGGGCGGAAGCAAGGAGACAAGTGGGTGGACTATTGCTCTAGTTAGGTAAGAGATCATGATGACTTTGCTGCAGGAAGGTTGTGGTGGAGGTCAAGAATAGGGACTGGAGGCAGGATTATTTCAAAGATAGGGCTGCCTCGTTCTGGTGACAGGTCAAACAGAGAGAGAGGAAGAGAGAATTCAAAGATGATTGATTCTAAGGTGTTTGGTCTGAACATCTGGAAAAATTAATTTACCCGTTACTAAAATGAGGAAGGAAGTCCAGGTTGCCAGTTTCTAAGATGTGTTCAGCTTAGGATATGTTAAGTTTACGGTGCCTGTTACACAACCAAGCAGCAATATTGAGCAAGCTGGCTAGATAGGTCTGTGAGCAGGGCAGAGAGGTCAGAACTGGACCTGGGATACAAATCTGAGAAGGAACTAGAGAACAGGTGGGAGAACCGAGCAGTGGGCATGTAGGAGGTAGGAGTGAGAGATCAGGAAGGAGAGGAAAAACCAGCAAAGACTAAAAGTGTAAACTGAGGGAAGAAACTGTGTCAAGAAACACCATGATTAACTGTGGGGAATTCTGCTAACAGGCCAACATATGAGGACTCTGCATTGCCCACTGAATTTAGCAATAGGCCGCCTGGGCTCACGGGAGAGTCAGAGGTGAGGAAGTGGAAGCAGCAAGTTATCAGCAAGTTTCACTGTCAAAGCAGGCAGAGAAGTTGAAGAGTAGCTGAAGAGGTACATGGTGGTCAAGGGAGTTTTTTTTTTAAGATTGAAGATATTATTATAGCATGTTTGTATTCTGATGGGAACACTAGCAGAGAATACAGAGGTAAAAATTAATGATGCAAGAGATGGGGCGGGGAGTGGGACAATTACAGAAAAAGTCCTTGAGCTGCGGGAGCTATAGGAGATAAAGATGAAGAGGTGAGAAGAATCTAGCTGTGGCGAGCTTTTACCCAAATCTACCACTCCAGACCCAGGGCCAGGAAGGAACCTCAGATTGATGAGTGCCTGTGATACCCCAGGAGCCTCTTCGTATTTTCCTCAACCACCCTGGGAGGGGTTATTTTTAGCCTCGCTCTACAGCAACTAAGGCTCAAAAGGATGCGATGACCTCCTGTATCACCCACAGCAACCCCAGTGACACCAAGCCTGCAGCAGGTTACTCTGGGCACAAGAAGGCTGCCCCCTACCTTCTACACCTTCCAACTTGCTCATCATGATGACATCCAAACACTGAACCTGGTCTGAGGCCAAGACTGTGCAAAGAAGTTTCACTCTCCCCATTTGCGCTGCACTTCAGCTACACAGGGCAACTTGGACCATTGGTTTTCTTACCACCCTCTTTCCTCACAAATATAAAAACAGAGTACTAAAGCTAAAAGACAACTCAGAGATCACCCAATCTACCCGCATTCCCATAAAAGGAAACTGAGGCATAAGAGTACATAGGCACATGCTCAAAGGCAAGCAGAGCAAACTGTCATCTCATTGTCCATGGGCTGTCAAACATCATTCCCCCCTTGTCCCCAGAGATGTGAGTGCACACGCCCATGTGTACAAAATCGATTTGAAGATGCAAATTGGCTACATCCAATTTCATCCAACTGTCCTCAAAGTTTAAGAGTTCTGCTGACATGCACAGAGCAAAGACTAAATTGTCCTCCTGAGAGAAATAGTCTTGGAAACAGCCTCGTGCGTCCCTGTCCAAGGTGCTAAGGAGCAGAGGCCGTGAGAAAAAAGCTTGAGTCTGCCAGGTCCACATGTATCCTCCTTGTGAAAGGGGACGGGGGGGGGGGGGGGGGGGGGTTGTTGTTGGCAGAGTCTGGAGTTTGGGATGGAGGCAAATAAAGGGGTCACCTGAAGTCCCTCTGACTTGGAAATGGATTGATACCTTCATCCAGGATTCCCAGCAGGGTTGTTTTCTGATATAAATGAATGTTATTCCAGAGATGCATGATGACTAGTGCTGAACATCCTGCCTGCTATGGGTTTAGAAAGAGGATGGAGGAAACAAAGTTTAAAATGATGCTATTACTCTCAAGGAGACCCAGTGACATTCCCTGAGTGCCAGGGACTCCAGAACAGGGCATCAGTTGCCCCATGACCTGAACTTCTGACTTGGCAAATGGATTCACCTAAAAGTAGATAAATCAAACTCCACAGATTGATTAAAGCAGTGGTTTTCAAGCACTCTTTCAGAAGCAGAAATGTCTGATCCAGAAGACAGTAAACACAAAGCTATTGTGCTTGAAGGAGTGGAAGCCTCACAGCCTGCCCTTGGCTGCTCCCAGACCTTGGAGGCACTTCTGTAGGGTTTTTAGAAAAAGAGTTGAAAATCACTAAAGTTAACTCACAAAAGGTCTGTACATCTCTGCCCCACCCATCCTTCACCAGGTAAATAGCCCTGCCCAGGCTGAGTCTGTAACAAACCACATGACCCTCCCATACACACATCATGAGTAATGAGGCCTCTGCCCATTGTTACAAAAATTTTTGGTCACTGACAGACCTGAATTATACCACATTTTTTATCACACTCTGCTCTTTTCTACATTCTGCTTGCAGCTTCCCAATGACCAGTGTGGGCTGGCTCCATCTCTAACCTCTGCCCCATCCTGGCATATGCCAGGGGATGACCTCATGCCTCTGCATGAATGGACTTTCTGGTACCTCTCTGTAAACTGATGCTGTCAAAGACCTGCCCAGATTCCTATTTTGGTGGCATCCTGCAGTAAGCACATATACCTCTCTGTCTGAGAGCTTTCTTTTGGTCTGCAAATCTCCAAGGCAGTCCAGAAATGCCGAGTCAATGTGCCCATGAGAAGCCATCAGCCAATAATTCTTGGATAAGATAACTCTGAGGAATGCCTTAATCTGTTTCTAAGTTACCAAGTAAAATTGAGCCCAGTTCCCATACTAGTAGCTTGCACAATAAGACACCCTTTCCAGATTTCGTCCCTTCCCTGTGCTACTTCCCCACTCCCCTACCAGTGCTTCCTAAGATCAACTCCCAAATAAACTATATGCATTCATACCTTTGGCTCGGGTAATGCCTATGAGGGAACCCAACTGAAGATATTTAATGCTGGAATGGAGGCAGGAAGCAGACCTTTAGCATGAGGTTCTGGAATAAGATTACATGCCAGCCAAATAATAATGAGGACCACATTGCTGGTGATAAGTGAAAAGGTGACAACCCCAGCATGCTCCAGCATCACAATTGCTAAAACTCTTACCTGTGGTGAGATGAACTGAGGTGAAATACAGACAGAAGGAGGAAGGTGCTGACTTATACAATAGGTCTAGCACAGTGCTACTCAAAGTGCAGTCCATGGGCCAATCCCAGCTCATGAACTGTTTGACACCAACCTCTGACAAGTAGAAAAATTGAGAAAAAGCATATGGAAATTTTATAGCAATTTGGCAGAGATATTTTATGTCTGTTGGACTTAATAATTTTATTTTTTTAAGATTTTATTTATTTATTTGACAGAAAGAGAGAGAGAGACAACGAGAGAGGCAACACAAGCAGAAGAATGGGAGAGGGAGAAGCAGGCTTCCCGCCGAGCAGGGAGCCTGATGCAGGGCTCGATCCCCGGACCTGAGCCGAAGGCAGATGCTTAAAGACTGAGCCACACAGGCACCCCAGACTTAATAATTTTTAAAATTATTCTTATACCATGTATGCCTTTTTTATTTAATTTTTCTAGTAATTCATCAGTCCACAGAAGATTTTTTTTAACTATTCCTTACTAATAGATAGTCTGAGAAGTACGGGGCTAGACTTAAAAACTATGGGGCTGATGATAATTATGGCGGAGTTGTTTAACTGTTGTTAACTGGAGAAATATGATAGGCTCAGATCAAGCAACAATCAACTTAAAAGCCAGAAGGCCTCCAGGGGTCCTCATCTCCTGTGACTGAGAGACAGACTGAGCTGAAAATCAGGCTCAAAATCTGATTGTTAAGAGTGGCGGAGTTACAAAGGTGATTGGATTCACAGCCTCAACCATCTTTCAATGCTAACAGCAGAACCCCAATAAGAAATGAATCGGACTCTAAGATGCACCAGAAGGACGTTTGGGTTGGCACCCTTGAGAACCTTGAAATCCCAGATTCCCTGAATCTCTGGGCCAGCAGAAATATCCCCTCACCATGTAAAAGAGACAGGTTTTCATTTGTCTAGATCTATGCAAAAGCTTCACCATCGCCAGTGGCTTGCAAAATGATTCTTACCCTCTTCAAAGGGAGCATAAACCTCCCTTTATTGTTTCTAGACCAGTATCTAAAACCAATTCTCAGCATGACTTGACTAGGGAATTATGTCACTTACTACACAATAAAATAGACTATTCAACGAAAAATTTGTTGCAAGCCCAACAGGAACTTGAAGACTATGCCTCAGAATGGAACTTAAGAGTGCAGGAGTGGGTAGGTAGAATATAAGGCTGGGTGTGGACAGTTCACTGATAGGAGAGCACTTCCCCATGACTCAGGATTTAGTGCCCTGGCAAGGACATCTAAAGCCAGTTCTAACACACTGTTGGCATGGCTCCTTGAAGCTTGGAGACAATAATAGCCTCTAGTATATGAGGTGGAAATGCCAGAACTTCCTTGGCAGAGTATTGAGGAAGAGAACAAAAGGCTCAGAGAGGTACTCTTGTTGGAATGAATGCACTAGGTCAGACCAGAGAACATGCTAACTAACTATATTTCCCAGGAGAGCCCAGAGGACCTTCCCTTCACTAAAAGCAATAAAATATTGGGGCACAGTAATCAGAAGTTCAGTGGTAGCTATTGTCTGAGGCCAGGGAAAACAGTGGGAGATGCTGCCATGGCTCCCAAATGTCAATGCAGCTAAGATTCTGTAATAACCAGGCTAAGTCAAAAGCAAAGTGAATGCAATTATGTGACAGGCAGCAGGGCTGGAATGATAACCAGATGGAGGCCTTGACCTGTTGGGATCTGTTGCAATGACTAATAATCCATGATGTTTCCAGAGGTGAGATAGATGCTCTCTGCTAACAAAAGTATTGCTTGACTTACATAATCAAAAATTATCAAGAGAGGGTGAGCAGAGGGTTGATGTCAGCCACCACAATAAAATTTATAATCCCCTATCCAGTTTCCAGACCTGAGCTAGTTCTTGGACCCAGAGACCATCAGTGGAAAGAGGCCAGATCCCGTGAAATGAGACCGTGAAAGATGCCACAGAAAATATATACAGTAGCAATACTTCCATTTCTTCCCTAAAAGAACTTTTGGGCATTTACCAGATAACTGTATATACTGGGGAAGAGAGAATGCTCAGAAAATTCAAAGGTTTTTGGATACAGGGTCTGAGCATATTGAGACTGATACCAAGGGACACAGAGTGGGAGCATAGAGATGCCATGTAGTAAATGGTCTCCTGGATAATGTCCATTTCATAGTGGGTCCAGAGATTTGCAGCTTCACTCTGTGATTATTTCCCAGGTCCCTGGGTGCATAATCCAGATGGCTACACCTCACAGTTGGCAGAATTCTCACACTGCCTTCTTAACCTATGTAGTAGTCATTACAGTAGGAAAGTCTAAGTGAAAGTCTTCTCCAGCCACATACACACATACCCACACATGCACTCAAACACACCACACATTCACACATACACAGAGACACACACATACATACCACTAGACCAAGAGAGTAAAACTAAAGCAATACTGCATCTTAGATGGAATATTAGAGACTAGTGTCACCTTCAAAGACTTCAAGGATATAAGACAGTGGTCCCATCATATTTCCCATTTAATTCCTCAGCAAAATCAGAGTGATCATAGAACATGACAATGGACTACTATAAACTTAATCAAGTGGCAGCCTTAGTTGCAACACTTTTTGCCAGATATCTTTAGTAGAACAGATCCACACAGCTTCTGACACTTAGTATGTGGTTCTCAAGCTAGTGAATGCATTCTTTCCAGTCCCCTTCAAGGAGGATCAGGACAAATTTGCATTCACTTGGAACACATATCTTACATTTTAATGGTCTTGCCCCAGATTAATTAAACTTTTCTGTTCTCTGTCCCTATATAGTTTAAACAGACCTTGATTTTCTGAGCATGCCACAGAGCATCAGACTGGCCCATTATATGGATAAATAATCATAACAGGTCTGGTGAGCAGGAAGTGGCAAATAATCAGAAGCCCTGCTAAGACATGTTCACCAGAGGTGGGAGATAAGTCCTACGAAGACCCAGAGGCCTGCCACACCAATGAATTTTTTAAAGGTCCAGTGTTCTGGGATATATTGGGATATTTCCTCCAAAGTGAAGGAGAAATCACTGGACCTTGATCATCCACCTTTAAGAGAGAGACGCTTAATTGGCACCATAAGACCTGGCAGATTCCATGATGTTAGCAATATCCAGGGTTGATAACAATGTAGTTTGGAGTCTCTGACAAGCTTAAGCAGGAGAGTCACGTAACAAAACCTGAGGATTCTAGAGCAAGGCCATGCTATCTGCAGCAAAAACCTTCTCAACATTAAAAAAGCAGCTTCAAGGTTGCTATTAGGCTGTAGCCAGGACTAAGCATCTGACCATGGGACATCAAGGAACCAAGATACCAGAGCTGTCCTACATGATCTGGGTGTTTTCAGACTCACCAAGTCATGAGATGTGTGGACACTGAAGCGTTCTATCACTTAACAGAAATGGCACATTAAGAAGCAGGCCAAGCAGGTCCAGGGGGCACAAACAACTATCACCCACTTTTGTTGCATGGCTTCCTTCAGCTCACAGTTGTAGGTAGTTCCCTATCATGAGTTGACAGAGAAGGAAAACCCTGGGCCTGGTTCATAGATAAGTTATCCCCATATAATCGATCCCATTTACAATTGCACCAAAAATCATAAGATACCTAGGAATAAACCTAACCAAAGAGGTAAAGGATCTGTAGTCTAGAAACTACAGAATACTTATGAAAGAAATTGGGGAAGACACAAACAGATGGAAAAATCATTCCATGGATTGAAAGAATAAACATTGTTAAAATGTTTATGCTGCCCAGAGCAATTTACACATTCAATGCAATCCCTATCAAAATACCATCGACATTTTTCACAGAGCTGGAACAAACAATCCTAAAATTTGTATGGAACCCAAATTGTCAGGGAAATGTTGAAAAAGAAAACCAAAGCTGGTGGCACCACAGTTCTGGACTTCAAGCTTTATTACAAAGCTGTAATCATCAAGACAGTATGGTACTGACACAAAAACAGACACATAGATCAATGGAACAGAATAGAGAGCCCAGAAATGGACCCTTAACTCTATGGTCAATTGATCTTCAACAAAGCAGGAAAGAATATTCAATGGAAAAAAAAGAGTCTCTTCAACAAATGGTGTTGGGAAAATTGGACAGCCACATGCAGAAGAAGGAAACTGGACCACTTTCTTACATCATATACAAAAATAGACTCAAAATGGATGAAAGACCTAAATGTGAGACCACAATCCATCAAAATCCTAGAGGAGAACACAGGCAGCAATCTCTTCGATCTCAGCCACAGCAACTTCTTCCTAGACACATCTCCAAAGGCAAGGAAAACAAAAGCAAAAATGAACTATTGGGAATTCATCAAGATAAAAAGTTTTGCACAGCAAAAGAAACAGTCAACAAAACTAAAAAGCAACCTATGGCATGGGAGAAGATATTTGCAAATGTCTTATCAGATATCCAAAATCTATAAAGAACTTATCAAACTCAACACCCAAAAAAAAACCAAAAAATCCAGTCAAGAAATGGGCAGAAGACATGAACAGACATTTCTCCAAAGAAGACATACAAATGGCCAACAGACACATGAAAAAAATGCTCCAAATCACTCGTCATCAGGGAAATACAAATCAAAACCACAATGAGAAAGCACCTCACACCAGTCAGAATGGCTAAAATTAGCAACTCAGGAAACAACAGATGTTGGCAAGGATGTAGAGAAAGGGGAACCCTCTTACACTGTTGGTGGGAATGCAAACTGGTGCAGCCACTCCGGAAAAACAGTATGGAGATTCCTCAAAAAGTTAAAAATAGAACTACCCTATGACCCAGCAATTTATCCAAAGGATACAAATGTAGTGATTTGAAAGGGCACCTGCACCCCAATGTTTCTAGCAGCAATGTCCACAATAGCCAAAATATGGTAAGAGCTCAGATGTCCATCAAAGCAGCCCAAGTGTTCATCAACAGATGAATGGATAAAGAAGATGTGGTATATATATATATATATATATATATATATATATATATATATACACACACAATGGAATACTAATCAGCCATCAAAAATAATGAAATCTTGCCATTTGCAACAATGTGGATGGAACTAGAAGGTATTATGCTAAATGAAATAAGTCAGTCAGAGAAAGACAAATGATGAAAATTAGAGAGGGAGGCAAGCCATAAGAGATGCTTAACTCGGGGCACTTGGGTGGCTCAGTCAGTTAAGTGTCTGCCTTTGGCTCAGGTCGTGATCTCAGGGTCCTGGGATCGAGCCCTGCATCAGGCTCCCTGCTCAGTGGGGAGTCTGCTTCTTCCTCTCCCTCTGCCCCCACACCTGCTCATGCTCTCATGCTCTCTCTCTCTCTCAAATAAATAAATATAAAATCTTTTTTTAAAAAAAGAGGTGTTTAGGGACGCCTGGGTGGCTCAGTCGGTTAAGCGTCTGCCTTCGGCTCAGGTCATGATCCCGGGGTCCTGGGATCGAGTCCCGCATCGGGCTCCCTGCTCCGCGGGGAGCCTGCTTCTCCCTCTGCCTCTGTCTCTGTCTCTCTCTGTCTCTCATGAATAAATAAATAAAATCTTTAAAAAAATAAAAATAAAAATAAATAAAAAAAAAATAAAAAAAGAGGTGTTTAACACTAGGGAACAAACTAAGGGTTGCTGTGGGTAGGATGGGAGGATAGGGTAATTGGGTGATGGACATTAAGGAGGGCTCTTGATGTAATGAGCACTGGGTGTTATATGCAACAGATGAATCACTAAATTCTACCCCTGAAACTAATGATACACTATATGTTAACTAAATTGAATTTAAATAAAGAATATTTTAAAAGTTATCTCCATATACTGGTATGAGCCAAAAATGGACTATCTTCCCCAACAGCCTGGCACAGAGGTGGCCCTGAAAGGCAGCAGCGAAGGGAAGACCTCCCAGTGGAGAGAGCCTCAACTACTTCAACTGATCACCAACCTGGTGTGGTGGGAGAAGGGGCCTACGGTTATGGTATTCACACATCCCTGAGCAGTTGAATGGTTTAAAGCTAGTTATGGTCAGGGGTCTGGAAAGTTCAAGATTAGAAGATACAAAGTGTACAGAGTTTTCTCAATGCCCACCACAGAGGATGCATTGAACAACGAAACGGACAGGATTCTGAGATCATCTAGCCTCTGCCCTTGACCATCCCAGTGCATGGAGCCATGGTGCTGGGGTAGAAGGTTATCCATGAGCCCAACAGAACTGACTCCTTCTTATCAAGGTTGAAGGGGCTCATCCTCTCAGGGATAATAGCTTGGTCTATCCCACCAGGCAAGCCAAGAAGAGTAGAAATGCTAGCTGAGCAGGAGAAGAAGTAAGAATTAGTGGTAGAAGGGCAATATGATGAAAATCAAGACAGCCTCCATACCACCTGCAGCAGCAAAAACTTCAGTTTGTCTCACTAACCTTCTAATTGTCTTTTTTTTCCCCGAGAAACTGTGATCAGTCACCATTTGGAAGAAGCAGTGAGGACATAGTAAACTGAAACATGAGGGATCTGGGTGGACCCTAGCAGATACAGTCAGTTCCCTGCCCCACCCCCCCACACCCCCACACCCCCTCCGCTAAGCACTCTTCTCTAGTCCATGCTGACAGCATCCCACTGCACTTGCAGCTCTCCTCCCAGACTTGCCAGACTGCTGGGGAATCAATGCACCCAGAAGCAGCATCAACCAGTGCTGGAGTGTTGGAGGTGTTGGGAGATTCATACTCAATTTTCTCACCCTTCAGGTGGGATAACTCTCCAGCATGTTTTGTACTATTCCCCAGAGCTCCCTAGTGGGAATGAGTCCCAGTTTCCCACAGATGTCCCCTGCCTAACAGTAAACGCTTTATTGGCTTTCTTCCCTGCCCTGCCTCATTTCCCCACTCCTGGGATCACCTCCTAAATACATTACCTACAGTCAAATTTTTGGCTCAGAGTTTGCTTTTGAGCAACCTAAAACATTCCCAGGTGAATCCAATTTCAATCTCCGTCCTGGACTCTTCCTCTCGGGACCCCACATGTTTAGCTAAAATTCCAAGCTCTCTCATGGACAACCTCTCCTGCCCCTGGTGGAGGCAACTTCTGGGTTTCTCTCCCTTTAGTTTGCTTTCCAGACCCCACTGCAATCAGGTCTCCCTGCTCCTCAGCAGGGCAGCTTCCTGCATCACTGAAGTGTCAGGTCAAGCTTGCTCAGGAGGTCCAGAAAGCCTGAGGTGGTCAATACCCTGCACCCAGACCCACACAGTGCTTGAGGCCAGGTCTGTGAATTCCCTGGACAAAAGCATGCATAGGGGAGAGCGTATCCTCAGAGATGCCCTCTTGTCCATGCTCTCTTCCTGCGACTCTATTCCCCACCGGTATCCCGGTGGTCTCCTCCTCATCCTCAAAAACCAGCAGCACCCATCAGGCTAGTCACTGTTTCCTCACGAGAGCCTCCTGATAGCTTATCCCTTCAAAAACACGCACCATTCCTTTAAGGGAAGGACCAGGGTCACAAAACTGCAATTGGGAAATTTCAGGAACCATGACACTGGGTTGGGTTGGTATTCTGAGCTCAAGGGACCTTCTCGGCTCGAGATCACACCACGTAGACAGCCATTGATTCCCCTATGCGTACAGTACATGAGAGAATCTTTGAGAATCAGTTGGCCCTTGCGTTCCAGCAATGCAAGAAGAGAATTCTACCAAAAACCCAACATCAAGGGAAGGGGATCAACGGAGACCCTGAAGGAAGTGGAGGACGGAAGAGAGGCATCAAAGGGAATAAGATGAAATAGGAAACACTACAGTAGGGCTCAGGGAAAGAGGAGAATGGGAGAGAAACACACTCACTCCCAGACAAACAAAACACACATACAAACACAAACAAAGAGAAACATCAGCAGAGACCACAAATGAAATTTAAAGTTGTTATGGCAACCGGAGCAGGTGGGTGGGCACTTGTGCCTACTGAATTTACAAAACTAAAGTAAGCGTTGCATTTGCTAACTAATCAAATAATGCTTTCTAAATATTTCTAATCTCCCAGCCATCAGGCCCAGAGGAAGACAGCGAAGGCAGAGAGTTGGAGCTCCCATTTATTTATTGGGGGGGGTGGGGTCTAGAGAACTCCCTCACTAGGTGGCTCTGGCTGAGGACAGGGAGGGTCCTTGGGGAGCAGGGTGGGCCCTTCCAACAGGTCAAAGCCAGCTCCTGGGAAGGGCAGGAAAGGCCTGGAGCTCTCCCTCGGCACCTTCCAGAAGGACGACAAAAGGCAGGGCCTGCCCAGCAGTGTGTGTCCTCAGCCCCGGTCATTCTGGAGTCCCCTGCCACCCACCCCCAGCCCCTACAACAGAAAGAGTCTGTGTGACGTGGGGTCCCAGGGGATGTGCAGACCAGAGTCCAAGCCCTCTTCAGAGGCATTGTGAAATAAGAGACACCGGCCAAATCAGGCAGCTGGTGGGAGAACATTTTTCTTTCAGTGTGCGGGGTGGATTGGTTTATTTAAGAAAAAAAGAAAAAGCAGCGTCTACTAGGAATCAGATGCACCATCTTAGCCGATCTTCCCTGGGGAAGTAAATTACACATAGCACTGTACACAAACACAGCTCCGAACACAAACCCAGCTGGAGCACGGGGGCACTTCTGTCCCTGGGGAAATAAATTCCAATGTCTATATATCTCTATCTATAGATACATACACAGAAAAGGTCACACCGTGTCTCCTTCGGTGCCCCTTTCACTTGAAATTAAACAATAATTGTGTCAGTGTTTAGTCTCCAGCAAAGGACTGAGCCCCTGGATTGGAAATCTCCCATGAATAGCTCCCATAAACGCAGGCAAACACAGGCCTTCTTGTCCTGCCCATGGGCAAAGGAAGAGAGGGTGCAGGACACCAGGTTCCAGGGATGTGTGTGATGGGAGCATCCAAGGAGGCCCCGCCTGATGTGATGAGCCAAGCAGGGCCCGGGGATGCGCCGATCACAGGCAACTGGGGCTGCACTCCTGTTTTCCTGTGTCGGTGGTGGTGGTGGTGGGTGTCCCCAGGAAAGGACAGGTCCTCTGTTTTCCTTCCATGGCTACAACCAGCCCAGCTTGCAACTGTAAGTTCCACTGAATTGAAAAGCTTTGGAGGCAGAAGTAGTCACATTTTACAGATGAAAAACTGAAGGCTGGGATGGGTGGCAGAGATTAAGGTAAACTCCATGAGGGCAGCAGTTTCGTCTCTCAGGTTCACTGCTGTAAACAGCGCTTGGCACATAAGGAAGGGAGGACGGAGGGAAAGGGCATCCCGTCTCCCTGTCCACTGTCCCGTCGAGTAAACCATAAGTTTTCACTGCGGTGGACACCAAGATGTGGCAGCGCTGTGCCAGGCGCCGTGATGTAACAAGGTCGTGCTCAGATTGGAGCAGGAAGGGTGGTCTTGGCAGCACCAGATCATGTGGCGCAATTCAGTCTGGGGGTTCTTTGCTTCCCCCCCGCCCTCTGTGTGAGCCTCTGCCAGCACCCCAGCCATGTGCAGCCCTCCTTGTCTAGCTCTTCCCACACTCTGTCCCCCACGCACTGACACCTCAGTCCAGACGGCGGGCTCACGGTTCGTTGGTGTGCATTTGCACCCGTACATATCATCTCTCCAGCAAGAGCGCAAGCGAATGCCTGGGGTGGAGCTGTGTGCACCCAAGCTCATTGACAAACGCTGGGTGGGTTTTCTGAAGGACAGGAGCCAGACCGCAGGGGCTCAAGGGAACACCAACTCCAGTTCTGCAGTGGACATCCACTTTGATGCCTTAAACAGCTTTGGGCACATCCAGATGAGCAGCGTGGCATTTCTGCTTCAGCTCAGGAAGTCCCCCGAGCTCACATTCTTTCTCCACATACGTCTGCCCTCTCTGACCCTTCTCTGCCTGGCTGTATGCTCCCTCACCCCACTTCTCTGCCCACAAAGCTCTGCCGGAACCTGGCTCCAGACAGTGCACCTTGCTCACACATGGGAATCCACGGTGATGAGCTTTCTCTCACTGGCTGCTCCCACGGCTCCAAAAGCTTATCCTTGGGGCAAGAGCATCCACGCCTCCTGGTCTTGGAATCCAGGATTCAGTCCAGCTTGAACCCCAGACCCCCCAGCTCCTGTGGCTTCAGGGGGAGAAAGAGAGAAGCCCACCAGGATAAAGGTTCCTCAAAATTGGTAAGTTGAAGAGGCATCCCAGGCCCGAACTGAGAGGCCCCTGCAGGCCCTGTGAGTGACCACACGGCCCACTGGCCTCAGCCCTCTTTGTCAGAACAGGCGCAACGGGCATGGACCGGCCCACATCCTGGCGCGGGGGGCTGCCTGTGCCCTTCACTGATATGCTTGTTCCAGTAAAACTAGGCCCTGTCCTTCCCGATCAGCTTCTGGGCCACGAGTCCCCAGGGAAGGAGAGAGCGAGAGCTCAAGACACAAGTGGAGATGTCACTTCCCATTGAGGTCTAGCACCACAAGCAGGCAGAGGGGCTGCCTGTGACTCACTGAACTCAGTCATCATTGCCTCCCTTCCCTTTAAGACTCGTCTAGGGCATCAGGTTGGGGGAGTGTGTGAGGCTGGCAGGACAGTGCAGCCTGTCAGCTGCGCACCGGCCATCAGGCCTGGGCCAAGTCCAAGGCCGCATCTCACGGCAGAACCAGACAAGACCCCAGTGGCGGTCACTAATCTCATCAACTGGGGGCATCAGCTGTGTATCAGGCACCGTGCCAGGCTCCGGGATTACCGAGAAGAATGAGAGTGACCCAGGCCCTGCCTTCACGGAGCTCACACTCTAGAAACAGGCAACTCTGTGTTGTGAATGCTCCGATGTGGAAGGACAGAGTGCTATGGGAGCCATGGGGAGAGGGCAGGGGAATGCAGGCTCCTGGGACAGGACTCCCAGACCAGGAGGGCAGTTAGGCCCTCATCAACACAGTACGGGGGCTACAGGTGTGAGCTTGCACGAAGGATACACCTGGGTCTAAATTCTGGCTCTACATATATTAGCTGTGTCACCCTGGGTGACTAACTGAACTTCTCTGTGCCTCAGTTTCCCTCTGTAAATGGGGATGGGGAAAATAAGATTGCCTGTCTCATAGAGCTGTTGTAAGAATCAAATGAGAAAATGGATATATGAAAGCACCTGGCGCAGAGTAAGCTCACAGTTAATGTTCTACCGCTGTTCCTGTTCACAGTACTATTGCTGACAATCATAAGAACAACGTCAGGATAGGTGTTGCTCTTGTCATTGCTGTGACGCTGACATCGGCAAAGCTGCCCGACAGCTACCAGGCTCCCGCAGGTCTGGAAGGGTTTGCGCAGGGTCGTGGGAGGGAGATGGGGGAGAAGGCAAGGCATCTCACTCCAGAGAGCTTGCAGCACTAGAGAAGGTACCTGGACTGGTCCTTTGACACAAGGAGATGAGAGCCCCGTCACCAGGGATATAAGATCAGAGCCTGATTAGCCAGGAGGGGACAATCTGGAACACCGTAAATCACTCCCACCCCATGCTTACAATCAGTCTCGGCCTGCAGACACTGTACTGCGGGAGAGCCAAGGGGGCCCAGTGCTGGCAGAAGGAAGAGCCTAGAGCAGGGCTCCCATGAGGAAAACAGGTGCTCCACAGCTTTGACCTAGAGACGGGCAGTGATAGGCTTCCACACACCAGCTCTGGACGACAGTTTTAGCAGCAACCATCCGTTCTTCGGCTCATAACCTTATTACCAGTTTGGAGCAGTTCCAAAATCTGATTAATGCCTGATCTTCTCTCCTTGGGAAAGTTAGCATGTATATTTGGTATGAAAGCTCAGGGGTTGAAGGACTCTTGTGAGCTCACGAACACTGGGATAAGAACCTCTCCAGGCACCAGGCACAGCCCATTGGCAGCCAGGGGACACTCACAAAAATGCACACCTGTGGTGGCAGTAATGAGAAGAGAAATGTCTCCTGGGTCCCCGCACATCGTGTCTCCTGCTCTTTTCTCAAGAGGGACACCAAGATGGCAGACACTGTCCAGAGTTCCACTGAGAGGCAAGTGACCCCCTTGTGGTTGGGGAAGTGGCCCACAGTCCTCGTTCATTCAGTGCCCTACCAGCACTTACGGAGCCTTTCACGAGGGCCAGGCCTGTGGTAGGCACCACGAGACACACGGGATGACGTGGACCCTCATGGATCTCATGACTCCTGGGGAGAAGGCAAACGGAAAGACAACTAACCCCAACCTAGGGTGCAGAACAATGGTTACAGCCCAGAGGCAGGCAGGTTCCATGGCAGAAGGGAATGATTCCATTTGGTGGCACCAGGAGCGCAGTGAGGGAAGACGTCCTTGGAGGGGGCCTTGAAGTTTGAACCAGAGTCCCAAGGACAAAGAAAATGTGCTGTTGAACTTATTGGAGCAGAGTGGCCAGAATCTCTATGGGGTTTTGCAGAGAGATGAGGTCATAGCCACATTTTCCAATTTCTGTATTAGATGCTCTGAAATCCTAGGGCCTTGCTGACACTAGAGGGACTGTCCCTCCCAGGGCTAGCAAACCAACCAGTCCAGGGTCCACACCCCCAACCTCCTCCTTTACTGGGCCCTCACACTCCACTCTAGCCCCTATCTCCTGCCCTCCTCACCCCAGGGCCAGCCACCAGATGACGGGATGGCCCTTCTGCCCTAGAGCCTGCTGAAATTATTCAAACCAGCCAGTCCTAAGCCTGTTCACCCTGCCTCACCCATTTTTTCACACATTTTCCCCTCACTCCCTCGGCCTCCTAACTGAGCCTGGTGCTTCCCTGTGAGGCCCCCGCACCATGGTGAGCCTTGCCTCCTGCGTCTAGGGATCTCTGAGTATAAATTTCTTCCTTTGTGACAGTCATTTCTGTGTCTGCGTGTCTCACCATACCTGATTCAAAGAAATCCCAAGTACCCTTAAAACATGAGGGGAGGGCAGACTGGCTGGGCTGGGTCCCAGACGGAAAGATGCAGAGATTTTCTCATGGGACCAACTACGTGAATAAAGAGGACACTATAAGAAAGACAGGCCTAGACCTACATTTCAGTATGGAACAAGATAGTGCCCTAAAGATCTACCAGACCTCTTCAAGCTGTGGGACTTCACCAAGTTTATGGACCTTCATAAGAGAGAGCTCTAAAGACAAGGCCCTGTGGGTCTGTTTAAAGACAGCCCCAAAGGCTGAAGGGCTCCACTTGGCATCTTCCTAGGAGTATGTGCCTTCACTCCCTCGGGGCGAGGACTAGTCCCGGGATGCCTCTGACAATGTCTGGCATCGGGAGCTGCCTGTGTCTGTTAACGGAGCGTGGGAAGGGGAATCCCAGCCCATGGGGAGTGGAGCGCGCACAGAATAGAAAAGCACAGACTCGATCCCTGGGGCCTTTGAAGAGAGGGTTTCACCACTTTACCTGGCAGGTGGCCCGGTGTGTTTCGTGTGAAATCCCTGTGGGCCTAGTGACAGGCTATGGGGAAGACCGGCAGAGGAAGGGGGGTGCTAGGTATGTGGAGAGAGGCAGCAGGGAGGATTCAGCACCCAGCAGTGCCAGGCCTGACCCACAGGGGCTACAATGAGGAAAGAAAAGGCCCTGTCTCCCCAGCCTCCCACAGCAGCCAAAACAGACTTGCAGGACAATCCCATGAGGTCAGCAGATAGAACCAAGAGAGCCGCAAGGCAAAGGCCAGAACACTGAGCCAGTCATGTTTCTCTAGGGTCAAAGCCACAGCGCCGTTCCCTCCCACCCCAACCCCACAGCCAGGAAGAATGGGCCCCTTTGAGCTCCCCGGCTAGAGGTCACAGGGGCACCTCTTCCAAGGCCCTCTTCATATGTGGGGCTTGGCCCAAGGACTTCCTGCTCCCCAGGAACAGGCCAGCTCAACAGAGCTCATTGTTTGGGGTGGGGGCAGGGCTGGGGGCCCTCACCCCGCAGCTTGTGACCGTGGCCTCACTGGGGCAGTGTTCTGGAACTGCCTCATGGGCTTCTGAACAGCAGGCTCTCCTCCATCAGCAAGCAGGGGGCCTGCAAAAGTGCTCACCAGTGGTGTCAGTAATGAGAACAGAAAGGCCTTGCTGTGTCCCCGCACTTCATGTCTCCTGCCATGCTCTCATTCGAGACTCCCCGTGCCCGGGGAAGTAGGTGTCCAGGGCTGCAGGGCTGTCCCACACCGGGCTCCAAACCTGGTCCTCTGCCACGATTTGTGCTCGTGCTTCTGTCTGAGCCAGTGCCCTCCCCAAACTCCTTCCTGCCCTGACTCCTACCTAACCAAATCCACCGTCCACTTCCTGCCCTCCAACCTCTAGCACAAAGCCACTTCCCTGCTGCTGGCCTCCCAAGCCACACGGGATTTTGTCTTAGCTGTGCCTTTGGCCTCTTCCCAGTAGAGTGCCGTATGTCCTGTTTACACAGAGCAATCTTTCCCTCCATCTCTTGTCCCAATTTTAATATTAATAGCATCCCCTGGGGCGCCTGGGTGGCTCAGTTGGTTAAGCGACTGCCTTCGGCTCAGGTCATGATCCTGGAGTCCCGCATCGGGCTCCCTGCTCGGCAGGGAGCCTGCTTCTCCCTATGACCCTCACCCCTCTCATGTGCTCTCTCTCTCTCTCTCATTCTCTCTGTCTCAAATAAATAAATAAAATCTTTAAAAAAAAAAAAATAATAGCATCCCCTTTCATATGCAGAAGAATTCCTTTTTGGAAGATAAAGTCTATGGCCATCCAGCCTCCCTCATGGGCACTCTTCAGCTGCTCGCACTCGCTTCTGCCTACAGTGGTTCCGAAACCTCGGGCCTGGGTCGCACCGCCTTCCTGGTCATGTGTACCACTCCCGTGACACCCCGCCATGCCTGGAGAGTTGGACCCAAATGGCAGCTGTTATCCCATTGAGCAAATGAGGACAATGAAACCGGAGAGAGTATGACCTGCCCAAATCCCTGACTTTGTTAGCCTCAGAATTCAACTATGCAGGGGCTCTATGCCAGGTTTCTCCCTGAACCAAGCCACCTGCATGACCACCCCATCCACCACATCCCAACTGCAGTCTGGGCTACCCACTCGAAACCTAACCTTTGCTGTGTGTCATTGTTCTTGAGTTGTTTCATGTGTCACAAGGTATCTTTCCCCAGACCATAAAGTCATAGAGCCCAGGACCTTCTCCTTTGCTTGGCCCAGGTATAGAGGACATGCTCAAGAAATACTTGCAGAATCAGTTCAGATGTGGCTGAGTCCTGTCGCTTTAGAAGGCTCCTCCAGATGACTGGCAAGCCCTATTTAACACAATGAGACAGCAGTGGCTGGGGACAGCGCTCTCTGAACCACCTTTCACCTCATTTGCCACGTCCCATCTAGGCTGCCGGGGCCAAGGTCGTGTGCAGGAAGATTCTCCCACGCCCTGCGAAAGGACCAAGCGCCCACCACAGAGCCGCTCCTCCAGGGAGATGGGCTTCCTGGGCCGGTGAATGTCAGTGCCTCAGAGGAAGGTCTCAGGCCCCCGTTCCAACTATATGCAAGTCCCAAGCACAGGCCAAGACAGGACGCTGGCTTCTACTTTGGGGGCCAGGCTCCTGGGACTTTGTCCTCTCTCTCTGCACCACCATAGTTCATACAAAAGTGCCTGAGGCAGGGGCGCCTGGGTGGTTCACTCGGTTAAGTGTCGACTCTTGATTTCGGCTCAGGTCGTGATCTCAGATTCATGGGGCTGAGCCCCGTGTGGGGATCCCCACT
This sequence comes from Phoca vitulina, assembly GCF_004348235.1. NCBI lineage: Eukaryota > Metazoa > Chordata > Mammalia > Carnivora > Phocidae > Phoca > Phoca vitulina. The sequence goes on from NW_022589756.1 coordinate 1,792,631, forward strand.
AGGTACAGAGCCTGCTTAAGATTCTCTCTCTCTCCCTCTCCCTCTCCCTGTGCCCCTCCCCCCACTCGCCTTCTCACTCTCAAAACAAAAAGTACTTGATGGAGCGACACCCCCCGGGCTCGCCCACCCCCCGCTTTCCTGGCCTGAGCCTCACTGGGCATGTGGCCTTGGGTACCCTCTTCCCCTTCTGAGGTTCAGTTTCTTCATCTGTAAAATAGAAGGTTGTACTAAACCAGCAGTGCCCCCTAGAAATAGGATGTGAATCATGTATCTAATTTTAAACTTTCTAGTAGCCACGTTGAAATATAAAAAGAAATGTGTGAAATTAATTTTAATAATTTGTATCATTGAATGTAATATATATATTATCATTTCAACATACAGTGAATATAAAAGTTTTTGATGGGCTCGTTCTCTCTTCTTCCTTTTCATACTAAGTTTGAAAGCTGGTACGTGTTTTACACGTGCAACACATGTCAGTTCAGCCCAGTCACATTTCAAGTGCCCAGTAGCCACGTGTGTCAAGTAGTTGTCATACTGGGCAATGCAGAACTAGATGATCTTAACATTTAGATAACTTCTGATTTCATCATTGTGCCTCTACGCTTTGCCTGGTCCCAGACTGTCCATCACCAGGCTCTGCCCACCTGCCCGCCCGGAGATGCAATGCCAGTCCCTGCATGCCAAGCTCCCCAGACTGCCCTTTCCCACCCAGCGCTGACCCTGGCACTCTCTGGATATGAGGTTTGGCCTGCCTGGACTTCCTCCCAAGTCACAGAGGGTCTTGCCTGGTGCCTCTCTCAGCCCAAAGTGTGAGCTTCATTTCTGAATCTGGCCTTTCCCACTGCCCACCCAACTCAGAACCTCTCTTCTGAGGCAGCCGCTAGACCCACACACCTGGAGCAGAGACAGGAGAGAAAGGGAGTTAGAAGTTCACATGCATGGCAATCCTTCTCTCGGGCAATTCTTTGAGCATTTACTTCATGCCCAGCATGAAGCCAGCACTATGCCAAGCTCGGGGCTACCAAATAGCTAGATGATAGGCGTGTCTTCCCTTAGGACCCTAACCCTGATATGCATAAGGTAAACAACCAAAGGATGACATAGAACAGTATATACTAAAATGTTAAATTGGAGACTGCACCATCAAAAGTCCTATCAGTTGGGGTCTCAGCAGGAAACAGATGGTGCACACAAGCTGGATAATTGAAGAAAGTTTAATGAGAGTGCTATTTTAAAATATGTGGGAAAGGTTTACAGAAAGCCACAAGGGATAATGTGCACCACTGCCCTAGGCCTGAAGAGGCCAGTGGAAGGAGGCAGTGGAAAAGCCAGAGAGCACAGCTGTATGGAAAGATCCACTTAACAAGAGCTGTAGCAACCAGAAGCAATCCTGCAGGGAAGGAGAACAGAGAATGCATACTCCCAGCTCACCCTCCTCCCATCTTCTGATCTGTTGGTTCATTCCGTTGGGTAAACCTAACTGAAGTCAAAGGGAAGGGAGTCCGTGTAGGTCAGCCTCCCAGAGGGCAGAGCAGGATGAGGTGGAGGCAGAGAGACCAAGAGAAAACATCCAGCCCAGAGACCAGTATGCAGGCATCACAGGTGGTAAGTATGCAGGAAGTCAGCATGGTTGGAGAAGGGGGCTTTCTGGAGGAGGCAGGACTAGGCCTGGGTGCTGGAGGATGAGGGGGCTTTGGGGAGACAAGGAAGGACGACCCTTCAACTTGGACAGCAGAGTCAAGGGCAGATGGCCTGAGCAAAGTCAACCAGGGGGAGATGGGTTGGCCCTCAGGGGCAGGTTGGCCGTGATAAATCTCTGCAGGGACTAAAAGTCTTTCTTCCTTCACCAGCTAAAGACCACGAAATCCCAGCCTTCTTTCCCGGAAAGGCTGGACTTCAATGAGTTCCCTTAAAGACGGCAAGGCCTTAGAGGGAAAAATTGATGTTTGATACTCCCATGGTGAGGTCTGAGAGATGGGAAAGCAAAACACATGCTTCATGGTCTTTACAGTACAGAAAGGCAAATCGTTCCAGCCTCTAGGTATAGCCCAGGAGAGAAAAGGTATCAGAGTAATAATTAGAATAGTTCCGAGTAAGAATATGGCACCTTGCATGAGGACTTTACGTATATTAGCTCACGTGACTATCTCAACAGCCCGGGGAGGAAAAAGAAGAAGTTGAGGAGAGAGGTAAGAAGCACACGCACAATGAATACCAAATATGTGCCAGACACTACACATAACATTGTACACTTCATGGGTCTGTCATCCCATTGTTCCCATCATACAGAGAAGGAAACTAAAGAGCAAAAGTGTTCAGTGATTTGTCCAAGGTCAGAAAGCTATTAAGTGAAATGGGACTGGGACCCAATTTCTGATTCCAAATCTCTATATACTTTCTGCACTCCCAAAATAATGAGGGGATAATGCAAGCCAGCATCAGATGAGACCCCAGACACATACTGCTTTAGGACAACACAGAGCACTAGGTAATTAAGGCATTATGGCTACAGTGTTGGGGCAGACTTTGGGCTGCAGATAACAGGTTCTGGAGTTCAGAGAATGGTAGCTAGAAGAACATGTGAGAGGAGGTCTCGTGGCAGAAGCAGGACAGGAGCTGAGATCTATATGCACCCAATCAGGTTTCCATGGAGACCAAACTCCCTCTCTTGGGAGCCCTGATCCACCCTCGTGCACAGGCCACAACAGAAAGTTCCCACTACCACTAGGTCTAGGGCTCACAATCAAAATTTCCATCCCACGCAGTCAAACTGTCCTCAAACAAAATTTCAAGAGCACAGGAGGATGTGCTGTGTTTAAATTTAGAGTCTGTGTGTCCTGCCAGCCAAGCCTTGCTGGCCAACGGAGTGAAATGATAAGTAAGCTCCAGGTTACTACAGCCAGTATGGAGAGGGGCAAAGAGACAGGCATCCTACCAAAGTCCATCACAGCATCTTTTCTTAGTTATGAAGAAGAACGCCTATTAGGACGGACTTTTATTTGTAACGTCTTTGGTTTGAAAATGCAGGTCATCATTTCTTATCTAGGCTGTGTCCGTAGAAGAAAAGCACCAGATGGAAAAGGGTCAGCCAGTGTTCCTGATGGATTCAGGACTGAATTAGCCAATATGGTTTGTTTGAGCCCATCTGATTTGGTATTTAAATGGGGTGGGGGAGGTGGTGATGGCGGCAAGAGAAAAGAATAGATGGATCACAGGATAGCTCCTACAAGCACAAGGAAGGTGCAGCCAAGCTGCAGCATAGATGGGCTGGAGGAGGCGATCCTCCATGTCTCTGAATCATGCCCCTGTGCACCTCAGGATCACCTGGGGAGCCCTGGCACAGTACCGATGTCTGGACCCTGCCCTTAGCAGCTCTAATTTCGTGGTCTGAGATGAGGCCAGACGTCGTTTTTAAAAGCACTTCGAGTGCAGCCAGACTTAGAAAGCACTGATATAAATCCAATTCCACTCTCTCTAAAGTCCTCACCTCCTTTTCTCTTCTTCCCCATACCTAGCTTCCAAGGGTATACATCCCTACAAGGGTGTATGCAATAAAGCAGCCCCAGGATCACTGCTCTTGGACTGGTAGGGTGACCAAATGTCCCAGTTTTAAAACCGGAAGTCCAGCATCCTGGCAGACCCCTCAGTGCCATCAAACTTGGAGGCTGGTCACCTTACTTCCAGGGTTACCAGCTCATCTGATTTGACAACTCTCCGCCCACTGACCCAGAGTTAGGAGACTGCCTTCCTCCTCCATCTTTCCTGCTCATCCCAGGCCTCCTGGACCGAGGACCCTAGGGCCCACCACTCCCCTTTTGGCCTCCAGTTCTGGTCCTGGACCCCAGGAACTGCCCAGCCCTCCTGCTGCCCTAGCCTGGAAAGCCCTGCGCATTTGAAAAGGGACGGGGTAGGCTGAGTGCCATCTGGCTGGCAGCCCCTAGGCTGATCTGCCCCATATCTGAAATGGCACCCTTGGCGCTAATGTGTTCCTTCCTGTGGTCCTGGAGCTCTAAATCCAGAAGCCATTTACTAAGCAATGTTCGTATTTATTTGTGAAATTATATGGACCTTTATAGCACACTTATAAAGACAAATAAATCCCTGCTCGCGTGGCCCAATTTGTTGTTCTAACCTGACACTTTGGTGTCATAATCACCTTTCTCTCAGCTGGTTATGGCCAAGGCTGTTAGGGATTTATTAGAAGCATTTTATAATGTGCTTTACAAGATGTTGTTTGAGGCTGTGGCTTAGTTTATGGGAGAGAGAGCGAGGGAGGGAAGGATGGAGGAAAGGGGGTGGAGAGAGGGGAGAGAAGGAGAGAGAGATGAGAGCAGGTAACAAGCTTTTGTGCATCTGGAAGCATCATCCAGGGGTGAGTTTAATGGGAACTCTCTCACCAAGCCCCACACCCTGCCCCCGCCCCTCCTCACCCACCACTTGAAAAACTTCGATCTCTCACTTTTGCAATATTATTGATCTTCAGAGGTGGGGGAACAAAACAGTCAGACATCAAGGAGATTTTAAGATAAGACTGGGGAGGACAGGACCTGCTTTAGAGCCACTGAAATATCAGCAAGCTTTGCTAGAAGTGAACTTTCCCCCCTCCAGCTCTTTCTACCAAAGAAGGGGAAAGAAGGAGAAAGCAAATGGGAGGCCACCTTTGCCATGGCCTTCCAAGAGCTTTCTGAGGGCTGGAAATGGCTCCCCTGGCTTCAGCTTCTGCTGAATATGGTCAGGGAACCCAAATGGAGACTTTCAGAATTCACTTACACACACTTATGGGGGGCCTTGAACTGCAGAGCCAAGATGGGCAAGTCATGGTTGGCACCCGTGAGCAAGAAAGGGGTGTTTGCGAGCTACGGAGAGCTCCATGTGCCGGGTGCTTTTAGAGACTTGTGCAAAAAGCTACAGGAGCAAAAGAGGGGGCAGCTGTTTTGTGGGTCACAGGGAATCATAAGGGCTTCATGTATCTTGAGCTAGGCCTTACACGAAGACTAAAGTTTTCTAGAGAGGGACAAGCTTTCCATCAGACTGCCACGTGCGGAGGGCAAAACAAGTGCTTGGAGGTCACCACCCATTCCATACCCACTTGTTCAGCACTGCCGGGCGCCGGGACCTTCCGAGCAGCCAGAAGACCACACGAGCAAGGCCGAGAAGGGCCCTGCTGCCACGCCTCTCATGGAGCTGCAGTCCAGCGGCATTTCACTGAGGCCCAGAGTGAGCCAGGTAAGATCCAGTAAGATCCAGTAAGTGTACTGGTCTGTCAGAGGAGCATCTGCACCACAGGGGTTCCAAACAAGACTGACAAGGTGGCCGGGAGTCTGATCACCACGGTAAGCTGTGTGTATTATATTCTAAGTGGAAAAAAAAAGATATGACTCATTCTGTGTTTTTAAAAGATCCTTGACCTAGTGCCAGTGGACACGCCCAGCACCCACACCTCAGTTTCTAATACAACTCTCCACTCCACGGACTCCAAGGACTCCGGGGCTCCTGGAGACATGGCTGGTTCTAGGGCTGGGTCAGGAAAAGCACTGCATGAGCCCACAGCAGGAAGAAGCGGTAAGAGGGGAGGAGGTACTCAGGAAAAACAGACATGGGGGCAAGTCATATGGACACAGGAGCCCACCTGAAGGAGCGCCCAAATGCCAAAGCTGGAACATTTGGGCAGCAAATAAATAACGTAGTATTGAAATGCCTGAGATTCCATATTGCATACAAATGATGAATCAATCAGCAAATGAATGAATAATTGAGGAAGAAGAGACAAATCTCCCATACAGCACTCCCAGTAATGTATGTTGATGCTCTCCCCTCCAGCAAACAGGTTCAATGCCCTCCTGCCCCCTGCCTGCCCACTGCTCTCAGTGACTCGCTTCCAAAGAGAGGGGAGAGGGAAGGAGCCCACGTGGATAAAGCGCTGCCCCAGCAGGTGACAGAATTCCATGTCACCCGTGAGCAGTCACACTGATAGCATGCACCCCGGGTGCCATGTGCTGAGATGGGCCCTTCACCCCTGTGGCCATGCTCCCCAAACCCTAACTCCCACCTCAGCATGAGAGAAACATCAGATAAACCTAAATTGAGGGGCCTTCGACAAAATACCCAACCAGTACTCCCCAAACTGTCAAGGTCATCATGAACAAGCAAAGTCCAAGGAACTGTCCCAGCTCAGAGGAGCAGAGGAGACATGATAACTACATGTCCTGTGGGACCCTGGATGGGACCCTGACAGACAAAGAACACCAGGAAAAAACTAGTGAAGTCTGAGTGGAGGATGCAGTTCAGTTAATAGCAAGGTGCCCAAGTGGGTTACTTAGTTGTGACAAACAAGCCACAGTAATGGAAGATGGTGACAGTAGGGGAAACTGGGTGGGGGTCATGGGAACTCTGTGCTAACTTTGCAACTTCTCCATAAAACAATTGTATATTTTTAATTTTTTTAAAGATTTTATTTATTTATTTGAGAGACAGAGCATGAGCAAGGGGAGAGGCAGAGGGAGAGGGAGAAGCAGACTCCCTGCTGAGCCCGATTGGGGGCTTGATCCCAGGACTCCAGGATCATGACCTGAGCCGAAGGCAGACACTTAACCAACTGAGCCACCCAGGTGCCCCTTTTTGTTGATTTTTAAAAGCTTTTTGTATATTATGGCTATGAATCCTTTATCAGTGTAAATATTTTTCTAGACCTATCATTTGATTCCATTCTCTTTTTTTAAAGCATGTATTTATTTATTTATTTATTTGACAGAGAGAGAAAGAGCACAAGCACGTGGAGCAGCAGAGGGAGAGGGAGAAGCAGGCTCCCCGCTGAGTAGAGAGCTTGACATGGGGCTGGATCCCAGGACCCCAGGATCATGACCTGAGCTGAAGGCAGACGACCAACTGACTGAGTCACCCAGGTGCCCCCAACTGTACATGTTTAAAAAATGTAAATACCCTTGTGCTGCTGTGGGCTGACAAAGCTGGGGGGGAGCAGGACAACAGCTCCGCAGGCTGGGGGTGACAGTGAGGATGGGGACAGGGCCGGGTGTGTGTCCGGGTGTGTTCTGGAGGCAGCGGTGGCAGGACTGGCTGACAGACTGGGTGTGCAGAGTGGGGGAAAGCGGGATCACTTCTCATGGGAGAACTACCCAGGAGTGGCGTAACTGGCTGGGAGGAACTGGTCGGAGGGTATAGAAGGGAGACAGGAATGCAATGTTGGAGATGCTTGTGGAATAGCTAAATCGAGGTGTCAAATAAGCGTTTGAATGTAGAGACCTGGGGTCGGGGAGAGAGTGGTGCTGAAGACACAATGATCTACCGGCATCTGTTTTGTATTTAAAGTGATAAAAGATGACGTGTTCCTCCAGCAAATATTCTCTGAGCGCCTACTGTTCACCAGGTCCTGTTCCAGGCACTGGAGTTCTAGCAATGAGCAGAGCAAGCTCAAAGGAGGCCACAGTGTCAGGCTGCAGAGTCATGAAGAGAACAGAGTAGGAGAAAAAGGGGAGCTGTGATGATTGGGGGGGACAGAGGCGTGAACAATATGTGGGGACGAACCACGCGGAGGCACCTGGGGGAAGAACATTTTGGGCAGAGGCAACCGCAGACACAAAGGCCCCGACACGAAGAAAGTGATTAAACCCGGCGCTGGGGGCCTGGAGAGAGAGAGACTGAGCATCGGGGAGAAGCCACCTGGAGCCGCCGGCGGGGTGCCGGCCTTCGTGGGGGGCAAGGACCTCCCCACACTAGAGAGCAGGAAGGCAGAGTGTACGGCGCAGAGGCTGCAGGGGCTGGGAGCCTCGCAGGTTTGGTGGTGGGAGGCAGCGACCGTTTCTGGGCCAAGAGGGGATCATCTTTGCTTTACAAAGATGAAGTGCGGACCCTTTAGAACAAAGATTGGAGGTCAGGTGGAGGCCACAGTTGAAGAGAGAGGTAATGAGGTCCTGAGCTGGGGGCTGGAGGTGGCGAATTCCCATGGCTGCTGTGACAAACTACCAAACTTAGTGCCTAAAACAACGCACATTTATTATCTTACGGTTCTGGAGGGCAGAGGTCCGGAACCGTCTCCCTAGGCTGAAAGCAGTTTGCTGCAGGTCGGTGCTCCCTCTGGAGGCTCCAGAGGAGAGTCCGTTTCCTTGCCTTTTCCAGTTTCCAGAAGCCACCTGTGTTCCTGGCTCCTGACTCCTGGCCCCTTCCGTCTTGAGAGCCAGAAGAAAGCATCTTTCGATCTCTCTCTGGCTCTGCTTCTTCTGCCTGCGTCTTCCACAGTTCAAGAGATCTCGTGATGACATTAGGCCCCGCGGATAATCCAGGCCCATCTCAGCTGATTAGCAACCTTAACTCCATCTGCAACCTTCATCCCCGTTTGCCGTGCAATCACCATATTCACAGGTCCTGGGAATTAGGACACAGACTTCACGGAAGCCTGCATGGGAAGTACAATGAACCGGCTTTAGCAAGGTTCAACGAGGGTGGGCGTGCCAGCAGGGTGGTGAGGGGCGGGCCTTTGGGAGTCAAACAGATGAGGTGCAGACCCCACCCCCACCGCCCAGGATCAAGAAGGCTATGGGCACGCCCCTGGCCCACCCCAGGGCTCAGGTCTGGCAGAGCTGTTTCCAGGATGACAAAGCACATAGGTAGTGTCCTAACACCACATCCGCTACCCGGAGGAGACCAAGAAGTAGTAACTGTTGTTTTTGGCAACTGACCCGGTGGAGACGAGGGGAAAGGAAACCAAACACAAATTGGGCTCCTCAACCAGGGACTGGCTGGATGGGAAAAGGATGGAAGGCACTTGAGGAGAAGCCAGTAGGGACAGAAAATAGGGGTAACTCCCCAGATGTTGGCTCTGGGGACGGGGGCCCCCAGGGAGGGGACTGCATGCTGCGGGGCCACGCTGGGCCAGTTACTCGGCCCACTGCTCACTCACCCTGGGGGTCCGGCCTCCTAGGAGGATGAAGGTTAAATGCAACAACGCCTGTCAGGGCCTGGCGTGCAGTGCCTGGTACATGGGCAAACACCAATCACAGGCGGTATCACCCTCCTGAAGGACAGGCAAGTGTGTGAGCTAGAGACGAGGAGCTCGCAGAAGCACAAGGATGCAGCCCGCGTGCTGTCATCCAGTACAGCCGAAATGGACGCTGCAGCACGGGCTGCAGGAGGGCCTCGCTCACCTTCTGTTCCCACTGCCAGGCTATTCTCCACAGCACAGATGCTGTGCCCGCAGACACATCACAGTGGGCGGGCACAGGGCCATCGGGAACCTTCCAGGAGATTCGGCTAAGGGGCCACCTCCTCCAGGAAGCCAGCTGGGTTAAGTGCCCTTTCTCTGTCCTCACAGGGCAAGCAGGCATAAGCCCTCTCTGGACATTTCCAGGGTGCTGTCACTGTCTGTGGATCTGTCTGCCACAGACCCTCTGGGAGGGGCAGGAAATCATGAGCAGCCTTGGGGTTCTCTCCAATAGCGAGATGCTTCCAATCAGATAGAGGGAAGCTCCATTTTTTTCTGCAGGTCAGTGGTTTTTAAGAATTCTCTACAGACTTAGACACCCACGAAAACTCCTCAAGGGAGAACACGGGGCCTCCTTCAAGTCTGTGTACTGAGAACCAAGTACTGGGCTGCTTCACTAGGAGTTCAAAGGAGGGGAGGGAGGGAGGAAGGGACATGGGAAGGGAAAGAATGGATAAGGAAAAAAAAAAATTTGTGTGGGTTTTTCTGAACCTAAAAGAAACATTTCAAGTTTCCCCAACTGTTATAAATACACTGCTAAGCACCTGTTCCCACTTCTGGTTACAGATGAGTAGGCATCTTAGCTCCACAGTGGCCAGCTCAGGACCACACTGGGCATTTTCACCAAACAGGGCCCAAAACTCACAGCCCACACCCACACAACCAGGCCCTGCTCCCACCATGCTCCATCCTGAGAGACCTCCAGATTCCTCAGGCAAGGCCATATACTCAGGGAGAGGAGAGCAGAGACCAGGCCCCCACAGAAGCCCAAGAATCCCCCTGCCACCTCCCCATCTGCAATAGCACCAGCCCCAAGGTCAGCCAGCAGCCATGGCCCAGCTGGGCCTGGGAAGGAGCCTGGAGCTCCCACAAACCACCATGGTTTAATCTCCTGTTTATTTATATTGGGTTTATCATTGTTATCATTACTGCAATTTTTAATTTTCTTTATCCTCTCCTTGGAAATGATGCCACAGGGAAATAGTTTTACTTTAATCAGATGGCCAAGTCTATGGAAAACCTGAACAAGACACTGAACCACTGCAAAAATGGATCATCCGTCAACCCAACCAGAAGATTCCCGCCACCTCCCAAATCTTGGAGGCCGCCGCTGACCCTCCCCAAATGTTCCTGTCACTAGATTATCCATCATGATCAGGACCATAGTCCGTGCCTTTCTAAAGGGCCTCCACATCGAGGGGCACCTGGGTGGCTCAGTCAGTTACGTGTCTGCCTTCGGCTCAGGTCATGATCCCTTTGGTCCTGGGATCGAGCCCCGCGTTGGGCTCCTTGCTCAGCAGGGAGTCTGCTTCTCCTTCTTCCTCTGACCCTCCCCCTTGCTCATGCTCTCTCTCAGTCTCTCTCTCTCTCAAATAAATAAATAAAATCTTTTAAAAAGGGGGGCCTCCACATCGATTCTCAAAGTCACCCTTGCTCAATTCCTGTGACACAGAGAAAGCAAATGCTCTGAGCCCCATTTCACAGATGAGGACACGGAGGCCTCCTCTTCCCAGGGTAGTGACTGGGAAATGCTCTGTGTCTCCTCCCGCACCCCCACACACTCCTCCTCCCTTTTCTCCCCACCCAAAGAGGCTCCCAGGTACCCCCCATTCCTACTCTGAGAGGTCCCAACCTCGTGACCCAAACCTCAAAAAATACACGCAGAGCTGAGTGTGCAAATGTGGCTTTCCAAGTGAACTAAAAAGGGTTAAAGATCATAGTCCCATCCCCTGCTCAGACGTTGTGCCATCAGCCCGTCGTGACCATCCCAGTCAGCCACCCCCCAGGTCCCCAGGCAGGACTCCTTTGGGGATCATGAAGCAGGACCTGCCCTGGTGGCAGTTGTATGAAAATGTCCCTGTGGGCTTAAATGTATGGAGGTGACTGAGCGATGACACGGAGGGGCGAATGCCATTGGCAGATTTCGTTGTTACTCCCCGTTCCCCTGGAAATGAGAGGCACGGTGCGGCACACATGGCCACATGGGAAACCGCGGGGTGGGTCAGGAGACAGAAGGCAGAGCACGGGGACCTCACAGCCACGGCCTTCACGGTGTATCCCGTGCGCACGGCAGGCCAGGCCAGGGGCAACTGCCGGGGCCTGGCTAGCTTGCATGTGTCACTGGCGGACTGTGGGCCCGGGGGGTGGTGTCCGCTTGCCCGGTGCCTGGCCCGGGGTGCTGTAGAGCAGGGGATATGGGCTGGACCAAGGACGTGGGGGGGTGTGGACGCCGGATGGTCGGTTTGCATACACAAGGTGTGTTCACAGGCACATTGTTTATTATGTGCAGGAATCAGCTAGCCCTGCCAGTAAGACCCTTCAAGATGTGGAACCATCCTAAAACACAGGAAACATAAACCAGGATTGATACAGCAGTGAGGGGGAGGGGTGGGGTACAGGAAGGTCCCGATGCTCGCATACACTCGGCCTCCACAAACAAGACATCGACCTCCACACCAGGGTCCGGCTGCCAGACCCGGAGAGCCCCATCCTCCACCCTCTGCCCCCACACAGAAAGCCACACTTTTTATGCCACCGGGATTAGGCTGGAGGGGCATGCAGAACAGGAGATAGAGAGACAGCGGGTCGTACACTGCCCATGGGCCTTCCAAAAGCCAGAAGTCGCCATCTCTCCCCAGGAGGGCACACAGCCAGGCAGTGGGGCCTGTCTCTGCCCCCGTGTGCCGCCGCCGCCCTTAGGGAAGGCCCACAACTTGCAGCGGGCACCGTTGCGGAAAGCTCCCAGGCCTGGCTCACTGAGCCTGGTGCCTCCCGCTCAGCCGCCGGGGTGGGAGGGCAGAGCAGCGACACGCCCGGGAGGAGACTGTCCGCCTGGCTTCCACGAAAGCTGCAGACCCCTATACACACTCTGTGGCTTTGGGGGTCCCGGAGGCCCTGCTGCTGCCTGGATGTCTTGCCTCCCCCACTCCCTGGCAGCTAACACGTGAGACCTTTCCTTAAGTCTTTCCTTTACCATCAAGCTCTGTCCACCGTCCATTTCTCTGTATTCTTGGTAAAATGAGGTTCATTTCTTCACGCTGAGAAGGAATTGGCTTTGAAGTAGAGCAAACTGGGGTTCAAATCTCATCTCCATAATTCCTCAGCAAGTTCCTAGGTCTATGGAGCCTCGACTTCCTCATCTGTAACATGGGAATCATATCCACCTCGTGGCATTGTTGCTGATCAAATGTGACGGCATGTAGCAGGTACCTCGAAGGAAAGTAACGGCCGCCTTTATATTCCTAAGCCCATTGGAGCACAGGAATTGAAAGCCTTTGGGGTTAGGGAACGGCACGGCCACATCCCTGGGGGCAACATGGGGCCTGCCCATGGAGAAAAGGCTTGGAGGGGAAGGCCTGGGGCCATGTGCCTCTTTCTAGTTTGGCTGAAGATGCTCCTACTGCCACCAGCGGCTTGGCCCCCTCATGCCCACCGGATGGCCCTGTGATGCTGTAGCTAGCCCAGACCCAAGTAGGGAGCCCCAAATGCCAGCCAGGCACCCCGGCCTCAGGATCGAGGGTGCATCATGCTTGTGTACAAAACAATCCATAGGGTAATAATTAATAATCATCTTTGGCTGGTGAGTCGCACATCAATAATGATCTAATTGCGTCGTGTGCCTAATTATAGACTCCAGTGACAATAAAAATAGGATTAATTAACCTGGAAAACACTGAACACAAAGGGATCTGTGGCAACGAAACAACCATCCAGGGAAACTAAAGCCCAGAGCAGAGGAGAGAGAGGCTGCTGGCCTGTGTCACCAACGAGAAGCCTCTTCACAGCGAACTCCAACTGTCCCCAAACAGGGATGCCATGATGCTCGCCAGCAGCTGCTGGAAGAGCTGTTCTGGCCTCCTGGCTGAAAACGCCAGGTGTTCGGGGTCCCTGCGGTGGAGACTGTCTCATAAAGGATCCGGTGGAAGTGGTAGCAGAACTGGAAATTTGCCCAGAAATGAGCATCCCTATATGTCACCAGCCTTGTTCCTGGGCCTCCACAAAGGCCCAGACATGGGGCCATGCTCCCCGTTCTGGCGAGGGGATCCCTGCTCGAGCGCCATCCTGAAGCTGTTCTCCGGCCGGCCCAGCTGGCTGATCCGGGTGCCAGGACGTGCTCTCCCTGGGCCCCGCTGGGAGGCGGGCCCCGCCACAGCACTGTGACCTCCGCAGGATGCAGTCAAGTGCACAGCTTTCCGGAAGCCATCCAACCTCCTCCAAATCTCTTCAACACTCTGGTCTCGCCAACAACAGCAGCAAAGGGGACCAGAAGTCCAGGGGGCCCTGTCCTGAGCAGTCACTGTGGCTTGCCTTCACCTCCAGGGCCCACCTCTGCAGGGAAGGGTCTGTGGGCCTCAGGCCAGCTTCCTCAGAACTGCTCTGGGGACGTCCCGCGCTCCGTCACATGGCCCGTGCCTCCTGAAAATAGCACTCAGCCCCTTCAGTGTGTCAAGCGCATTTCCCGCCTACGGGTCGGCCCTGTGTCCTCGGCACCCTGATAGCTTGGAGTACATCATAGGCTTCCATTCAGCCCTTCTCAGTGAGTGAATCATAAGCAAGATGCCCTTCGTGGATGGCCCACTGCGCGCCGTGCACCGTCGCTTTCTCTGAGTCCCGCAACAAGCCTCCCAGAGAGACATTATTCTGCCTCTTTCGAAATGTGTGATTTGCCTTATCCAAGGAACCCAGAGCGGAGGAATCACTCTGTTTAAGGTGCTGTAGCTGGAAAGGGCAGGGCTGGGCTTTGAGCTGAGCTCTTCCTGATCACGCGGTTCCTTTTCTCACTACATCCTGTTGTGGCAAATAGAGTTGTACTTGCAGTTTAGGCTTCTATAAATTAGGGATGTGGTGTCTAACAACATCCACACTAGAACACACTCTCCTACACCCAAAATGTGCTGAGCCGTGCAGGTCATTTGAAGGGGGTTCGCCGGTGGTCTCTTTCCAACAAGTTCAAAGAGGCCCCCAGCGTGTGCTTGAGTCGAGAGAGCACCAGCGGCTGTAAAAGACAAACCCCACCATCTCAGGGGCTTTGTTCTTTTTTTCTCAAAGTCCAGTTGGCAGGTGGGATGGGGGACTCGGCCCTGCCCATTTAGGGACACAGGTCAACAGAAGGGCCTTCCTCTTCAGTGTGTGGCCCTGATCATTGACATCCAGCCAGAGAGAGAAAGGGAGAGAGTGGGGAGGTCACAGGGGAGGCCCTGGGGAGCCGGGCGTGGGGGTGATGGAAGATCTGGCAAACGTGGCTCCCGGCTGGGCAGTTGGCACACTGCAGTGGTGCTGAACTATGGAAGGGCAGGATGAATCTTTGGTAGATCCAACCATCTCTGCCATGCTGAACTTGGTATTGTCTTGTATAAACAAGCAGGAGACTTGGCCCTGCCCTACTGGGATTGGGGGTGGGGGGGGTAGCCTGGGTTGAGGGTAGAAGTATGTATCCACCATGCATTTATTATTACTGTCGTGCATTTATGGTGCATCTACCATGTGATAGGATGTCAGCACAGATGGTAGCATTTCCTGAAGACTAAGCGTGGGTGCCGGAGCTGGGCTGCCTGTTTGCTAACTGAGGCATGAGCTCCCCGAATCTCAGTTTCCCCTGCTGTGACTTGGGATCAGTGAGCTGGGTTTTGCCAAAATGAAATGAAGTAATCCACCTAAAGTTCTGCCTGGTTCACAGTATGTGTTCTGTAACATTAGGTATTGTTACAACACATTTACCTGATTGAATTTAATCCCACAACAACCCACTCTGATAAGCTGAAAGAAGCTAACTATGTTAGTCAAGTTTAAAACCCATTAAGCAGGGGCACTTGGGTGGCTCAGTCGTTAAGCGTCTGCCTTCGGCTCAGGTCATGATCCCAGGGTCCTGGGATCAAGCCCCGCATCGGGCTCCCTGCTTGGCGGGAAGCCTGCTTCTCCCTCTGCCACTCCCCCTGCTTGTGTTCCCTGTCTCACTGTATCTCTATCTTCAAATAAATAAATAAAATCTTTAAAAAAAAAACAAAAACCCATTAAGCAATAGAGCTGGGAATCCATTCCATATCTATCTGACTAATAAGAAACGAATGGAGCTCTGGGGGTATGGGGAGAGAGGTGTATGGGGGCCCCCAGGAGGAGTCTGGGTGATTGGAAGAAGCCTGTGCTAGAACACAGGGAGATTAGAAAGCACTGGACCCAAGCCCCCACCTGTGACAGGCTCTCAGACTAGAGAAGAGGACAGCAAAGAGAGCTGGTCCTGAAGCCCCCAGGACATGAAGACATGGGGTAAGTGCTCTCTTAACTCCACTGACGGGGGCCCACAGCCCACTGAGTACCAGTAATCCCTGGGGCCCCTCTCCCAACAGTGATTATCTCTTTACCAGGCGTCTGTTGCCAGTTGTACTTATTACTATTGATTATGCAGCTAGATTAAAGATTATGCAAAGTAATAAACTAGAAATGTGAAAAGGAAGTCAGTGATTCCAAGTGCAGCATATTGAATGCTCCTTGATAAGGAGTGGCATTCAAAATGTTGTTAAATAAGGTGGGGCTAAGCCCACTATGAAGAGTGGGGTCTGGGGAGCAGGGCAGGGAGGTGGTGAGAGTAGTCCTAAAAATCTAGAATTCTGCATTTATATTGTTTTGCATGGGTCGTGAAGTTTGTGCTCTACTTTCATGAAACCCAAACTAGACTGGGCTGGTGCATCACAGGTGTGGTTGATGCCCGTAAGGTGAGGGGACTCTAATTACCAGACCCTCATTCAGAGACTAGGCTTTGACCCTTCATGGAAGGATTGGCAAATATGTGCACATTTAGGGGCGCCTGGGTGGCTCAGTCTTTAAGCATCTGCCTTCAGCTCAGGTCATGATCCCGGGGTCCTGGGATCAAGCCCCGCATTGGGCTCCCTGCTCCACGGGAAGCCTGCTTCCCCCTCTCCCACTCCCCCTGCTTGTGTTCCCTCTCTCGTTCTGTCAAATAAATAAAGAAAATCTTTTAAAAAATATATGTGCACATTTAGATGTTTCAAATTAAAACAAAATGCTTCTGAGGCATACGTATCTCTTTTGCCACAATACCCTGCTTCGGTAGTCTTTCTAGATTCACCATCTACCAGTGCCTGTTAAGTCAGATAGAGCATGCTCTGGTCTTGGAAGGCTAGGCTCCAGGGGAAAACATGGGCCCAGAGAAGTCTGTCTCACCCTTCCATCTGGGATTTTTCTGAAATGTCCAGCAATCAGAGAGCCTGGTGACCTTGCTTGGGGATGCACCTTGGGGCCCTCCTGACATGTGACCTTCCTTTAGGTGCCACAAGTTTTCAAAGCATAGTCTCCCCCTCAGTTACTATGCTAATAAAAGACTTTACCCTCTACTTAGGACCACATAGTGCCCTTGGTACCCTGCCTGGCCCAGCCCCGGGGCAGGCCGTGCTGCCTTCCTCAGCATCTCCTGCCAACCCCAGGGGAGAGCCTGAGCACAGAGCACACAAACCCTCATCCTTCCACCTGTTCACTTGACGAACATTCATTGAACAGCTATTACATTCAGGGATGACTTCTGATATGATGAAGACGGTTTCTGTCCACTGCCCAGTAGAGGAGACAGTAAGCGATGATAAAGTCAGTGAGATCAGTGCTGGAGTAGATGCTAAGTGAAGAGAGAGGAGAGAATAACTCGGGCACTGGTTGGTTAATGCCAAGCTCACAGTTATGGACCATCACGTGTGTGCACGACACACACACATGCGCATGCGCGTGCGCGCACGCACACACACACACACACCCCATTCCTCCAACCCTGTAGCAGCTCCCAAGGTGCTCAGGAGTAGCAAACTCTAAACCTCCAGAAAAAAATGAACCTGGAGTCGGCTGCTGGGTTGGGAATGCCTCCCTCCAGCACTGCAGTTCCTGGGATGCAAGTACAGTTGCATCCTGCAGACCCAGAAGCAGCCCCTCTAAGAATGATTCCTCTGACATTGTGTATGGAGATCAGAGAGTTCCCAGGAATTTCATCAGGACCCCCTCCGCACAGCCGGCTCCCCAGAGAACACTGATCTGACCGTGTCACTCCTCGGCTTGAAACATTTCAGTGGTTCTGCCACTACAGAGCTAATTAAGTCCTCGCCCCTCAACCTATTGTGGACGGCTCTCCAGGATTTGTTGACCACTTCACCTCATCCGCCAGCATTTTGACCTCTAATTCCAAGCCACTGTTAGACACACACTCACACACACATACACACTCACTCACACACACGCATACACACACACACACACACGTTTTACGCATCCGTGATTCCATGTATACTTTTCCCCCTGCCAGGACTTGTTGGCAGTGTTTTGTTTGGTTGGTTGGTTGGATGGTTTTCTTGGTTTGGTCCTGACTACTCTTGTCCACTCTTCACAAGCCAACTCCAGCGCCATCTTTTCTTGGAGGCCTTCCCGACGCTCCAGGCCCTCCAGGTGCTACCATAAAATCCAGCGTCTACCCCACTTATTCCTCACCATAATATATTAACATCTCTTTGCACACTCCTTGAGGACATGAGTCTCTCTGGCCCCCGCCCACGGAGAGCCCAGCACCCACTGGTCAGTTAATGTCGGTCATCTGAGGCAGACAACCCAAGGTGAAACGCATGTCCTCCATGTAATGAAATCTGCTACATAAGGAAGGGCAGGTTGCAATGAATTCCGTCGGGTAGTGTCTCCACTGGGCTGGAGAGTGAAAGCACGAGGAGGAGCACCCCCCGGGAAGGTGTCCTGACCTACTGACCTAAATACACTGACTGCTTGGTAGGCAGAACTCAGAGGAAAGGATTGGGTCGGGTTACCGCAGCTCGGTAATAAACCCTCACACCCAGCCTGATCCCATCGGTCTCTTTCCACGTTTGCTAACTTTCAGTTAGTAAATTGCTTCTCAAAGACTGAGATGAGCATGTGCTGTCCAGGAGCCACAGCTATTCAGTCTTCTTGGCAACCGTATCTCATTGTATATTAATAAATCAGCGTTCTGGCTTATCAAGAATTTTGTGAGTTGAGCAGTATAAATCAATTTGCCAAGGCCTGATGCCCCCCTGGAGAAAGGAAGATGCAGAGCTCCTGACCTCAAAACAGAGGCCCTGGGCTGCCTGTTTTCCCCAGGAGGCAAGCTGCTCAGCACTGACCCATTCCCCCGTCTGTACTACGCGTACCACGGACCAACTCTGTGAATAATCACACAACTCCTGATGGAAAGTAAACCCAAGCAGCAGTCAAAAGGGAGTGTAGAAACTACAGCAGCTTAGAGATTGTCTAGGAAAGCCTGGGCATTTCATCACAAAGAACTGGAAGGGATGTCTACAATGAATTGTAATCGATCTGCGTAGTGAGAAGGATGTACAAGAATTCTGCTCACCTGAGCTTACAAACAAGTTTCTCTCTGTTTGGTAAAACAGAGAGAAACTGAACTTTAGACTCAAATAGGCAGGGTCTCAGATCCCAGTTCTGCCACCTACTAGCTATATGGTCTTGAGCAAGTTTCAGAACACCTCTAAGCATCTATTTCTTCACTTAATCTCACTAAAATGAGATTAATAATACCTATTTCACAGAGTCATGATTGAGATATTATGTATATCACATGCCTCATATATATAGTAGGTACTCAATCATTGTTTCCTTACGTGAACCAAAAAATAGGATAAGGACATAATTAAGGGCTAAACTGTGATGCCCACTCTATATACTGTCAGAGTTCAAAGAAGAGGAAACACCCACTGGGGGCTTTGTGTGAAACAGATGGATGGGTTTAAGGAGTGTTCAGCCTGGAACTCTCTAGAGCTATTTCACACCCATCAAAAAACCATCCCAAGCCCCCACTGAGTCCTGCGATCAAACCAACTATCTTATAGCCCAGCCCCCTCACCCCATTATGGGTTTAATGGTGTCCCTCCAAAATTCGTGTGTCAAAGCTCTAACTGCCATAATGTGAACTTATTTGAAAATAAAGTCTTTCCAGATATAAATTAGTTCAGGTGAGGTCATACTTGAGGAGGGGGGACCCCATTCCAGTGTGACTGGTGTCCTTTAAAAGGCGGAAATTTGGACACACTCCCACAGGGAGGGCACCATGTGAAGCTTGGAGTTCAGCTGCCACAAGCCTAGAAGCCACCTGAAGCCAGGATGGTGGCCTGAAATACATCCCTCCTAGCGCCTGCAGAGGGAGCGCGGCGCTACTGACTTGACCTCAGACTTGCAGCCTCCATAAGTGTGAGACCATAAATTCCTGTGGGTGAAGCCACTCGGTTTGTGGTACTTTGTCATGGCAGCCCTAGGAAACTGTTACACACCCATGCCCACTGCCTCCATTGCTGTCCTGCCCTGAGGGGACACGAAGCCCAAGCCAAGGCGGGGAGGGCGGCAACAGACCCTACACGTACTCTCTCGGCTCAGGGACTGCGAGCTAAGACCTGTGGTCTTTGTCTCCCATTGGCAAGAAAGAGTGGAGAAAGTCCACACTTCAGGTCCACAGTTCCTGAAGACAGAGGCAGGGTGGCCAGGGATAAAAGCTCGGGTAGGCAGCATTTTCAAAGTCTCTGGTCCTGTCTGGTTCTAAAGTCCACTTCGGCCTCCTTGTCCGTGGCTGTCCAGGCTTTGTTTGCTTAAGCACAGATGGTTGAGCAAAATTTATTATCTCTTTAAGTTGAAGATTTCATTAAAGGGGTGCCTGGGTGGCTCGGTCAGTTAGGCGTCTGCCTTCAGCTCAGGTCATGATCCAGGAGTCCTGCTCAGCGGGGAGCCTGCTTCTCCCTCTGCCCCTCCCCACTGCTTGTGCCCATGCACGCACACGCGCTCTCTCTCAAATAAATAAATAAATAAAATCTTTTTTTAATTTAAAAAAAAGATTTCATTAGAAACAACAAATTTTAGGGGCACCTGGGTGACTCAGTCGGTTAAGCGTCTGCCTTTGGCTCAGGTCATGATCCCAGGGTCCTGGGATCGAGCCCCACATCGGGCTCCCTGCTCAGCAGGAAGCCTGCTTCTCCCTCTCCCACTCCCCCTGCTTGTGTTCCCTCTCTCGCTGTCTCTCTCTCTGTCAAATAAATAAATAAAGTCTTTAAAAAAAAAAAAAACAACAAACTTTGATCAATGCCAAGTTCTTCCTGTACAGAAATCCAGTTCTTTCTTCCCATAACTTCATCCCTTAGCCTAATATTTCTACACTCAAGGGTCATGTGGAAAAGAAAAGGAAAAATCCAATCCCACAACTTCTTGGCAGCTCTTGCAGTTCTTGAAGACTGAGTATGTCCCCCTTAGTCTTCTCTTTTCTCAGCAAAACATCTCTTCGTCCTCACCTCCTCCCTGAAAGGGAGGTGGCCATGTGTTCACACATAATGGAAGCATTTTACTTAGCCCATATGTCTCAGTCACTATTTCTCCTGCCTTGGGGCTCAGAGTTGAGTTCGTCAGGTCACACAGCTACAGCCCCACCTCGTTTCCCAGCCCAGCTCACACTTGGCGAGAGTCTACTACCAGGTAGGCACTGGCAGGGGTTTGGGAGTACCAAGGGGTTAGGACATAATACGTAGTATCATTCAGACTACCAGCTCTTAGCAGGCAGGGGGACCTGGACTGTCGGGACAATGTAGGAGGAATAAACCTATTTACCCAAACAGGCAGTAAATGAAAGTTACAGATAGAAAAAAATCAGATACCCTCCAATTGACGTCACACTCCCCAAAAGCTCAGTTAAGCAGAAGATTATTGTTCCCAAAGAGGAAGAAGAGGGAAAACTGAATTGACCTGAAAACCACCCTTGACCTCATTTAAAAACTCCTTTTTCTTTTCAGTCCAATACCCAGGATCCCTTCTTGGGGTGTAAATTCCCTGAAAAGCCAGATCTTTTCAGGACATGAAACTGTTGGCTGCCCTTTTGAGGGCTGAGAGCAAAGAGCTCCAAAATTTATGCACTACATTAAGCAAGATGCCTCGGTATCCAACTAGGTTAAATTGCTTTCTATATTTAAATTGCCTGCTAGCTGGTTAGATGTGGGAGCCACAGCTGTGAAATGGATAGTTCCAGCCAGTAAATAGAAAAGCATAAATCCTAATGGATTAATCTGTTATAATTAGACAATTCTGGATGACTCTGAAACAGAGCCAACTCTTGAAAGAACTGGGAGAGAGGTGGGGGTGCCCTGCAGGTGTGGGGGGGGGGACGTGGCAAGAGAAGAGCAGGAAGATGAAAGGCAAGGTCTGAGGATCAGAGAAAGGTTGACAAGCCACATCCAGGAATGCCTGAGAAGAGTCTGAGATGGGGGGACAGAGGGTTTAAAGAAATATTCCTCTCCACAAAAGAAATTCACACCAAAACCAGAAATTTAAATTATAGATAAGAAAGGAAATACAGAGCATTGGACTCCTCCTCCCTTTCTCATCCCTCTCGTGTTACCTATAGAAGTTCTTTCCTTCTACTTCTCAAAGGGACAAACCCTTTTCACAAGTCTTCTTTGGAGCGATTAGAACTCTCGAGCAGCTAGCCTAAAGCACTTCACTCTGCTCTTGCCTTCCTCCTGCAACAGTTCCCTCTGGCCAAGACCAGGAAACCCAGAGGAGAGGAGACACCCAGCAGTGACAGCCATTCCAGCCACCATCCCAAAGTGAGCAGGGGTGAAGCTAAGCAGTTGAGGTCCGGTTACGGCGGACTGGAGGATGGAGCTGGCCGTGGAATGAGGGCACATCTCTCTGCCGTGAGCAATCCGGGCAAATCCCTCCTCACCCTAGATCAGGAGAGTGAGGATGCCTCGAGAATAAGGGTTGGTTATCTGGGTTTAATCTAACTTGTGGTCTTTTCAATTTGGAGTTCCAGGACAGTCTGAATGCCTGGGTGCTCCCTGGGACCATCTTCTGTCTCAAGACAACCTCCAGGACCAGAATGATCTCCTCACCCAACTTGTCCACCCTATTGCTCCTGTTTCCAATACAAGCCCTTGGCCCCAGGGAGACTGGCCTCTCTATTCAAAGAGACCTCAAAGAGAGAGGAGGTAGGGAGCTGAGGGTGCTCCTGATAAAGAATAGGGACCAGAGGCTATGCAGGCTCAGAGTTTCCTAAGTAACTCTCACACACACACACACACGCACACACACACACACACACGCTAAGAGGTACAACTTTGGCTTTATCTGGAGATGAAAGAGAGAGACTGACAAGATAGACTGACAAGACTAACAAGTTAGACAGCAGGCAATGGTCAAGGAATAAGCTGGATTCTTAATTTAGTGACTTACTAGGGACACCGAGAGCCAGGAAATCACAGCTGGGCATCATTTTGAGCAATCAGAGCCTGTATTTTGCCAGCCCTATATAGAATGTGTACCAAATCAAGACTCATACCTACAGTGATGCTCTTCTATAATAAAACAGATAAAGTACCGGCTAACCACCCATCTGCCCAGAGCTATGCAAAACTATAAATCCAGAGCCAGATAAATAATCAGAAATGAAGAAAGTGGAATTAAGACATGAGCAGCAGCAAAAAAAAAAAAAAAAAAAGATCTAGAAATAGAGGCCATGCCTGCTCTAGGTTCCCAGATCAGGTGTGAGCAGCCCTGGGCCTCCAGGCAGATGCAGGTGCCCCCCACCATGAAAGAGAGCCCATGTGGGGCTTTGGGGAGAGGCCACGGGTCAAAGTGAGGATAGATGGTAACAAGCTGCAACCAGCCTCTCTCTGTCTCTAACACCTCCGTCTCCTGCTCCCATCCTCCTGGTGAGCCAGGAAGGTCACCCTATCCTGTATAAATGAAACAATATCCTATGGAAAGAACACTTGAGTAAGTATGGTATATCCATGGCTGGGATAGCTGACTGTTGTAAAGAATATTTAGTTCTTCACATATTAATTTGTAAACTTAGTGCAACTCCAACCAAAATCCCAAGGGAATTTTTTTCTTTAAACCTTAACTAAGTGATTCAATGGTCATCTATAAAAATAAACATGCATTGATTCCCAAAAAACATTACAAAAAATAGGAATGATAATCAGAGGAATTTGCTGTGGCAAGTATTAAAAACTGGCCATAACAACAGAGATCAAATGGCATGGAACTTATGGAAGGATCCACAAACAGTTCACAGAAAACCCAAGTGTGTAATGAAGCACATGATTCACACACATATATGAATGTATTTTACAAGTAGATGCCATCTTCTATCTGTCATAAAAGGGTTATTTGGGACATTTGGTTAATTATTTGGTTAATAATTGAAATTTTTTTTCATCAAAATTAATGGATAGATGAATTTTATAACCTAAAAATCATAATAAAATCATAAAATAAGTAGAAAAATATAGGTGAAAATTTAATTCCTCTTGGGGAGGAGAAGACTATTTAAGCATAAAGAGAATGACTGAGAAAATGTTCCACATGCAAAATTAAAGTTTGTGCATGTTAAAATCCCTGTTATAAACAAACAGGCAAATGACACATTAGAATAAAATAAGATAAGGATATAATTAAACAATCCTTTTTACATTATTTATAGAACTTGTATTTAAAAAGAAAAAGAAAAACAACCAATTAAAAATAGGCGAAGGATAGAGATCACTATGTAAAAATAAAAATGGCCATTGAACATTTTTAATAATAATATTTAATGCCATAAAATGATCATTCTCAATCACTGCTGATAGGAGTATAAACTGATTAAAGCAAAACAAAAAAGAGCACACACACACACACACACACACATAAATGTTCTGGAAAGTGAGTTGGCAGTAAATAACAAGAACCCTACTTCTAAGACTGTCTCCTAAATAATCAGAGATACAGGCAAAGACTTAGGAGCAATGTCTTTTATTGAAGTATTATTTACAAGAACAAAAAATTGGAAATATTCTTAAAGTTCACTAATTGGGGACTCGTTTAAAAACACATCGTGCACCTACAAGGTGGATGATTTAAGATCAATGGCATAGGAAAAGGCTCAAAATATAATCTTAAATTTTTAAAAATCAGAGCAGACTGGAAAAGTAGTAAGTAAGGAATTCTGTGAATTTTTTTTATTTTTATTTTTATTTTATTTTTTATTTTTTTAATTATGTTATGTTAATCACCATACATTCATCATTAGTTTTTGATGTAGTGTTCCATGATTCATTGTTTGCGTATAACACCCAGTGCTCCATGCAGAATGTGCCCTCTTTAATACCCATCAAAATGCAATATATACATAGAAAAAAAGACTGGAAGGAATTCTTTCAAATGTTAACAATGGTTATCTCTGGCTGGTAGAATTGTAGTAATTTCACTTTTTGTCTTTAAACTGTTCCACATTTCTCAAATGTAATACATTGACCACGTTCCACATTGGTAATTAGAAATTTAAAGCAATCAAGCTTATTTATGAAAGAGTAGTCCTCCAGTGTTCCAGGAAGAGAAAAAGGGAAAAGGGCCCTCCGTCTAAAAGCACTCTGAAATGGCCCGGATGCTTCCTCCTTGGGCACGGAACAGCGCAACCGAGGCTTTAACTCGGGCTGACAGCAGGATTATTTGTACCCGTGGCCATGCTGCTGCTCACTCACCTGAAGGGAGCTCCCTGCCGGATCCCCTCCTGCCCTAAATAAATCAGACCCCACAAGCCAAGCCTCACTGGCTGCACTTACCCATGTAAATTAGCTTGATTTGATGTTCATAATTGCTCTCCTCAGCTGCCGCACGCACACACGCACACACACCTGCTGTCTCCTCGCATGTGGTCGGCACCCACTGAGCTGTCACCATCCCGGGCTTTCATAACTCAAACCCTCAGCCGGGTCCACTCTCAGGCTCACACACACCAGGCTCCCTGCTCTGCGGTGTTCGCTCACACTGCGCTGCCTGGAGTGCCATGCCCCCTCCCATCTGCCAGTGCACACCCTACCCCCGGTGTAAGTGGCTCTGTAGCTCCCAACCCAAACCATGTGAGCGCCTGCTCTGGGCCAGCACCGTGCAGCAGGGACAGAAATGGGCAAGGCCCACACTCACTGCCCGCAAGGAGCTCCGCATCTAGTGCAGCAGACACACAGATGAAGAAATCGTTTTGAACCCAATGAGGAGGGAGCTGTGAAGGAGATAGATGCTGGTTGCTAAATGATCATGGAGGACTTCCTGGAAGAGGTTGTGCCTGAGCTGAGTCTAGAAGGCCATGTAGGAATCAGTCGGGCAGAGGGAGTGGGAGAGAATCTCAGAGAGGAAACAGACTCAATGAAAGCTGGAGTATGGGCAGTGGAAGCTACAGGACACCCCAAACTGAAAGTTGGCATTCAGGGAACAAGAAGCAGGAGGAAAGGATCAAAGGAAGGAACGAGGTTGGAGAATCAAACAAAGACCAAGTAGTAAAGAACATGGTATGGTGAGCTGTGCTAAAGAGCTGGGTATGGCCCAGGACTTCCACCAAGCTGTCTCTCCCTCCCCAGCCCCCACTGGTCTGCCCAAGAGCACAGTCTTGGACCTGGCTCAAGAAAAACAGCTCTGTGTCTGGCAGGATTAACTGGTCACACTGAATCAGCTGCCCTGACTGCGACTTCCCTGTACCTCCCGTGTTTGCAGATTACTGATGCCTGGCCTGGGTTCTTGTGCATCTGGGCCACATGTGGGGGGCTGCCAGCGATGGTCCTCTATTTGATCCAGGTCATCCTCATCTGAACCCTCTCCAATCAAGCTTTCATCCTCATCGTCCTCCAAAACGGTACTCATCGATGTCACCAATGACCTCCACATTGCTAAATCCAAGGTTCACTTTCCAGCACTCATCAGCAGCATCCAACACAACGCTGACCACACCCTTGTCCCTGATCCACATCTTCACCAGCCCTCCAGGACACCCCCTCCTCGGTAGTCCTCCCATTCTGCTGGGTCCTCGCTCAACCTCCTTTTCTGGTTCCTCCTCATCCAGGACTCTCAACGTGGTTGTGCCTTAGGGCTCAGTACTTGGTCTCTTTTCTAAGGTTTTCATACTGTCTTTCTGATGACCTAACTCCTGAGCTCTTACTCATATATCCAAATACATGAGGGCCTATGTGAAATTCCACTTGGACATCTAATACTCATCTCAAATTTCACATACCCAAAACTGTACTCTCCACCTTCCCCCGATGCCTCAGGAGCCCATTACCCGTGGTCTTCCCCATCTTAATTGCTAGCAACTCCATCCTTCCCATTGCTTGGGTCAAAACCTTCTAGAAGGAAATACAGTACAGAAGTTTCAGGATTCTGGCTTAGGCAAAGATTTCCTAAACAGGGTACAAAAGTACTAACCATAAAGGAAATACCAGTAACATTACAAATAAGAACTTCTGTTCTTAAAAAAATATATCCTTAAGAAAGTGAAAGGCAATCTAGAGTGGGAAGTGGTATTTACATTGTATATAACAACAAAGGACTGGGGCGCCTGGATGGCTTAGTCAGTTAGACAGCTGCCTTCGGCTCAGGTCATGATCTCGGGGTCCTGGACTGAGCACCACATCGGGCTCCCTGCTCAGTGGGAAACATGCTTCTCCCTCTCCCTCTGCCCCTCCCCACCACTTATGCTCTCTCTCTCAAATAAATAAATAAAATCTTAAAAAAAAAAAAAAAAAGGACTTGTGCCCAGAATACATTTAAAAAAAAAAAAGTCCTCCCCAATGTCAAGAAAAGAAAGACAGGCCACCCATTTTTTAAATGGGCAAAAGACATGAACAAGCATTTTACAAAAATAAACATATCCAAATGGCCAATAAATATGTAAAGACCTGTTCAATTTTATCAGTCATCAGGGAAATGCAAATTAAAACCACAATGAAACATTGCTGTACACACAGCAGAATTGTTAAAATGGAAAAACACAGACGATACCAAACGTGAATAATGGTGTGGAACAACTGGAACACTCAGACATTGTTGGTAGGGGAGTAAGTTGGTACAAACACCGTAAAACTGCTTAGCAATATCTATTAAAACTAAATGTATTTGTATATCCTATGACCTAGAAATTCCATGCTTTAATATACACTCAGCAAAAATGCCTACATATGCAGCAAAAGTCATGTACAAGAATATTCACAGCATCATTATTTGTCATAGCAAAAACCTGGAAACAGTCCAAAATGTCCATCGAGATTAGATAGGATAAGAAATTGTGGTACAGACACACAGCGCAATACAGCAATGAGGGAGAGTGAATTAGCACTACCGCAACATGATGAGAAATGCCATAATTTCAAGGGTGGACATCAGACAAAAAGAGTGCATTCCATGTAATTGCATTTATATAGAGTTTTAAAGCAAACAAAATTAATTTATGGTGTTGTAATTCAGATTTATGGCAACCTTTGGGAAGGGGCATGAGATCCCTTCAAAGGAGTGCTGACAGTGGTCAAGTTTGGGATGCAGATGGTGGTTACGTGGATGTGTTCACTTGGCCAGAGTTTATCAGCTTCATTCAGGGTCCTTAGAAGTAAAGCCTGAGGGGGGGCTCCTGTGTAACCGGTTTACAGAGGGGCGCTCTCAGGAGGAGCTTGAGGAAAGTAGGAAGAGCAGGGAAGGAGCTAAGCAAGGATGTGCTCTCAGTGGATCACTGGCTTCAGCACAGTCCACAGGGAATGCTGGGGCAGGAATTGCACCATGGATTTGGTCTCACTGTGAGGCAAGGGGGCTGGCCTTTTGTCCCCAGCACCAGTCAGTCATCAGCTGGGAGAGGACAGGGTGTAACTTCCCAGGTGCAGGGCCTCTCACTAGCTGAGGGCAATGCTTTATTGATTACTGTTATTTTCTCTGGCCCCACTACACACACACACACACACACACACTCACACACACACACACACACACACACGAATTGCACAAGACATTGGTCTGCTTTGTATCCCTAGCACCTAGATCCATATGGAGTTCTTCAGGCACATGGTGGACCTAACACAGTACTTGTGGAATGCATGAGCCTCCCCCTCACATTGCTCTTGGGATGCTGCACAGAATCTGGCCCTCCCACGCTGCTCCTCTGGCAAGGACCCTCCCTGTCTCTGGATTCCCACCCTGGAGGCCACATGCTGCATCAGGGATCAGTATTAGTATCAGGCATGAGTATCAGCCATTCAGTTAGACAGTTTTCCTGTCCTGAAAAGTGCCCTCTCATGGGTCACCCCTTACTTAGATCCCAGGCTCTAGGAGAGTGTGGAGCACATTTTAGACATCTCTTTTACTCCCCACAGTGCTGGGCACGGAGTAGGAGCCCTATAAGGACTAGTGGGAAGGATGAACAAATGTCATTTAAAATTTAATTTAGAAGGTAGCTTCTGCACTAACTTTAAAAGAGCTAATGAAGGTATATCATCTTCACCCCCAAAGAGAACACAGGAGACTTCAACAAAATTTCCCCTTTGACTAGCAAGCAAGTTATAGGTGGAAAGTAATGGTAATAAACTGCCTGCAGTTCATTCTGGTTTTAAAAAGTCCACCCAGTGCTCACACACCATTGGCCGGAGATAATCAGTGGTATGGAGCCGAGGTGAGAGGTCGCCCCCAGCTCGCAGGGCAGGTGGAGACAGCGTTCCCCTCACTGTGATGGATGGCAGCAACCTTCAGCTTTTAATTGCTCCCAAAGAATTCATGTATGATTCAAGCTCCAAATCACACACATGGGGAGAGGAAGGACAGAAGCCAAGGCAAGAGGTTCCGTCAGCAAAATTGGAATCACTTGAGAAATGGAGGAGGAAGAATCCCCCATCTTTGCTGCTCTATAAAAGCCTAAGTGATGTATTTTCTTCCCTGGTTGACTTTTTTTAAGTGTCTCTCTCATAAGCTATTAATAACTAATTTCACAATCACTGCATCATGTGATAGTCATAAAATATTGCCTGCACTTTTTCCCAGCAAATTTTAGTATTGAGCCAATAATTGAATCCAAATTATCTATGAAGTTAATTCTTTAGTAGACAATATTTTACACTTGAAGTCATTTTTCACAAGTATTCTGGGATGAAGTAATTGTGGAATTAGCAATGACTTCTTCCCCCTCCTGAGCAAGTAAAAATAAAATGGCTGGGTTCAGTCTGGAGGGTGTCAAGCTGTTATGAATTTTGTTTCTATGCTTCCTCTTCCTAGTTAGAGCCAGCCCTGCGTCCTCAGAAACCACCAGACAACTGGCCATTGCTACTATATAGTCTGCCTCTCAGCCAGAGCAGTCCGGGGACCACCTCACAGGTACGGTCACCTGTCGCCCTCCTCAGCCACACTCTGGCTTGTAGTATTCGTCCCTTTCATCTTTTAAGACTGGTGCAGAGTGAACTTGGGGAGTCCAGCCAAGCCACACCTCCCTTGTCTGAGATCCAGCCTCCCTTCCACAGAGATAGACCCCTCTAGCCATGCTTGTGTCAATGACCCTGGTCCGTCCACCCCTTCACATTCTCCCACCTCTGGCCACACAGGTTGGAACAGGGTGGACAGTGACCCCGCTGGGGCAATCCGATTTCCTTCCTCTAAGAAATTGAACTTAGGTCAAAGAAGCACCAGCCGGTCTCTGTTGGTCCTTTGAAATAAGGAAGCGAAATTTCCACGCACTTTGCACAGGGTCTTTGCTTCACAATCCCCAAATCTTCGTGGATCTGGGGGAAGAAAAGAACAAGAGCAAGAGGGAGAAGAAGACTGGAGAGGCAGAGCGTGAAGGGAGCACACACATGAGAGGATGTGAGGTCCCAGAGGGGCAGGGTCAGCCACAGAGAGCGGACCCCGTTCCAGGAGCCAGGGTGCCGTGAGATCCTCCATCCTCATGCGGCTCAAATAAAATTTGGGGGTTGTTTGGCTCCTGTTTTATTATGAGGACACATTGGGGGAAAAAAAAAACTCACATATCTAAACACCAAAAGGCCCAAAGATGAACCATAGCTCCTGACTAAAGGTCTTGAGGATTAAGGGAAAAGGAGGCTCTGCCTAGCAGTACCAGCAAAATTTCTAAAAGTGCCTTTAACAATCTCCCTTCTGAGTCCCCCACATCAGGGTTGCTGCTCAGACCTCTCCACCCCTTCCTCCTTCGCCCTCTACCAAATGCTTCCAGAAGGCATCTGTGGAGCAATACACCCTCTCTCTTGTGGAAGCCACCACCCTCTCTCCCCTCACTGCCAAACGCTCATGACTCATCCGTGGACCCACGCACTGTGAGTGGGTGTCGCTTACAGGACCTGCTCACGGGCAAGGCTCAGGCAAGGTACAGGACCATCCAGGAAGACTTGTAACTTAACACTTGTGTCCCTGTCACAGCTATGATCAAGTCCCCGCTTTTTACAGAACTGAGTTAAGTGATTTTCTGTTACAACAACCGAAAGGGCCCTGCTCCAAAAATCCCTGAAAGTTGGCCACACCTCAGCCTTTGCCCCACCCACCTGGGCAACAGCATGAGATTTGGGGCCAAACAGACATGGGTGCAACACGTCAGCTTAAAAAATAAAACAACGAAGCTCATGTTTCTCCATAGGTTTGGGGTAAGCCGCTTTTCCAGAGTCAGGGAAGTTCCCTTCCATTCCTGGTTTCCTGAGAAATTTGTCATGTCAGATGGTTATTGTTCTAAATGCGTATTGAACTTCATCAAATGCTTTTTTGCAAATCTTGAGCTAATCATATGATTTTTTTTCTCCTTTGGCCTAATGTGGTGAATTGCTAGACTTTCTGCTGTTAAACCACCCCTCTGTTTTTCACATAAAGCCAGCATAATTGCAGCAATTGTTTTTAATACGTACATTACCGGCTTCCGTTAGCTAATGTTTTATTTACTATTGTTTTCATCTATTTTTGCAAGTGAAATGTGCCTACAGTTTTTTCCTCCTGTCCTTGTCTGGTTTAAGAGGAACAATTAAACAATTCCATTCAATGAATCAGACAGCTTTTGTTTTTCTTTTTCTATTTTCTAGGACAGCTTCTACAAGATGGGGACTATTTCTCCATGAATTCTCTGTAGAACTCCACTGGAACGTGGTCTGGGCTCCCAGCTTTAAAGGGAGGGGTTAGTCATGATTTTAATTTCTTTACTCATTACTGGTCTGTTTGAGGTTTCTTTTTGTTCTTTGACAATTTTGGCATTTCTCATTTTCCTGGAGAGCTATCCAATTCATTTACTTTTTCACATTTATTGGTGCTTCATAATATTTGTTTGTAATATGATTTCGTATTTAAAAAATCTTTTATGTCTGTCATTTTCCTTTTTCATTCAGTTTTATTTGATTATGTCCTTTTTTTTTCTCAGTCTTGTCAGGGGTTTGTGTAATCTTATGAATCTTTTCAAAAGACCTACATTCAGCTTTGCTAAGCTTCTGTGATTTTTAATTGTAATTTGCTCTTTGTGTGTTCCTGTCTTTACATCCAGCATTCCCTTTTTTTCTGGAGGCTCATTCTGCCACTACCTTCTCAGCCCCCATAGATGTGTGCTTAGCTCGTATGTTTTCAGCCTTCTAATAAGTGGATGTAAGGCTACACATTTTCCCCTACATGCTGCTTTATCTTTGCCCCACAAATTTTTCAATATGGCTTATTCATTTAGTTCTAAATATTTTGCAGCTGTCTTTACTATTTCTTCTTTAGTCCATAGACTTCTTAATATTAAGTGCTATTTTTTAGTTTCCATACATACATGTTTTTGGGTTTTTTACTGACTTCAAGTCAGAAAACATCATCTGTGTGATGTCAGTCCTTTGGAATTTACTGAGGTTGCCTTTGCCCCCTGATTTATGGTGAATGAGAATGTTCTGCCTATAATCAAAATAATGTGCATTTTCTGTTTGTTAAGTACAGTTATATATGTGTGTGACTAGACACACATATTTAAGCATAAGCTTAATAATAAACAAGTTGTTCCATGCTTCTATATATTTAACAAATTTTGTCTGCCTGCTCTATCAACTTTTGGAGAAACATGTTAAAATATTCAACTAAAATATTGATTTATCTCTTTTTCCCTGTGTTACTGCAGCTATTTTTATATGTGTGTGCATGTGTATAAGTACACACATACATTTGAGGGTGTATTGTAGATGGGGGTATACTTTTCATGATTGTTATAGTTTTATGATCTTTCATTCCTTACTGAATATTCCTCTTTTTATTTTCTCATAAATTTTCTTTTGCTCCTATTTGCTCACTGTATTTTCTTCTACACCTTTATTTCCATCTTCTTGTTGCGTCTCCTATAAAAAATATATTCCTAAATCCTGTGTTTTTCAATCCAATTTAAGAGTCTCTGTCTTTTAGATTGAGTTGAATCCATCTATACCATTGTAAATGGATGTTATGTTAAGAATTGGGTTTGCCATTTTATTTCACCTTTTCTATTTTCCTTATTCTTTCCTCCCTCCTTCTTTCCCACCGGATAGATAAAATTTTCCTCGGCTAGTTTGAAAGTTCTACATTATATTTTTATGGTTCTGACACCAAGTTCCTCTAGTTGTTCATGCCGAAAATGGCATCATCCTTGAGTCCTCTCTTTCTCTCACCAATTCATCAGGCTATCCCATTGGTTCTTCCTTCAAAATATGTCCAGAACCTGACCCCTTACTTCTCACTGACTCTGCTGACACCACCCTGCTCCAAGTCACCACTGTCTCTCATCTGAATTAATGTCATCACTTCCTAACTGGTCTCCAGTCCTCTATCTTGGCTGCCTAGAGCCTACTCTTCAACCTCAACACAGGGACACACTGATCCTTTTAAGACATAAGAGCATGTCACTCCCCTCCTCAAACCCTCCAAAGTCTCTTCATGTCACTCAGAGTAAAAGCCACATCCTTACAGTGGTTACAGGCTTCCCCATCTCAGATGCCCTCTTCTATCACTCTCTTGGCTCACTCCACTCCACATATGTCTGCTTCCTTGCTGTTCTTCATATATGCCAAGTGTGATCCTTCCTCAGGGTCTTTGCACTGGCTCTTCCCTCTTCAGAGAACACTCTTCCCCACATATCCACCTAACTACTTCCTCATTTCCTTCAGGGCTTGGCTTCAGGACATGAGAAGGAGACCTGCTCTGCCCATCCTAGTTAAGGTGTAAGAGTGCCCACCCTGGTACTTCCAATCTCCTTCATATCACTCCATTTTTGCATAGTACTCACGGACTTGTATTGTTAGTTCATTTATTACATCTACGGAGTACTGTCTGTCTTCCCTCACCCTGTGAGAATAAGAACTTTTGTCTGTTGTGGCCATGAAAATGTGTTGTTCAGATCTCTGCCGTGAGAAGTGTAATTGACCAATAGTCTGACCCCTTTGGGATCCACCACCACGCTCATGTGGAGGCCACACTCCTTAGGGGCTGCTCCTAGCCAGCAGCTGAGCACAGCAAAATGCAAGACTCCTCCGATGGCCAAATTTGGTTCGAGGACTCCCCACCAGCCAGGCCAAACCAGTCCTGGAACTGTGCTTTGGTCAGAAACTCTTTCCACCCCAAGCCTCCTTCCTTCCCTCTCTCCTTCTGCAGGTTATCTGGCCTGCATCACAGTAAGAAGGCTCTCCCTGTCTTTCCTCATTCCTTCCCCAGGAAATCTGATCCCACTGCGGCATTTCCTTGCTGGACCTGGACTGTGTCTGTTTTGTCCACTGCTGTACCCAAGTGCCACTTGTAACAGGTGTTCAGTAAGCATCTGTGAAGTGCATGTCTAATGAAGGCCAAGTGCAAGTCAGTGGCGTTCATCTTAGAGCCCGCCCCCAGCCCCACCTCAACACTCCCTCAACTGGGGTTTGTAATAGGGAAGGTGAAAGTCTGTCCTTTACAGCCTGGTTCTTCTGACAAGTTGGCTAGCTACATGCTCAGCTAGGATGATCCCAGGGTCCAACTAAGTAATCATAACCATTACTTGCCTAGTGGTTTAGAATGTGCAAAGTACCTTTACAGATTATCATATAATCCTCACCCCATTATCTATTTTAAATTTGATAAAAATAAACACAGAGAGGTTGAGCTGTCCAAGATCATACCACAGAGCCAGGCTTCAAATGAGGTGTTTGTGTCCTGGGCCCTTGATCTTCCCACCATATCCTATGGGCCACACCGAATGAGCCCCAGAGTGGGAGAAGAGTAAAAGTTAGTGACTTCTGGAGAAGTCTTGTTACAGACTATATAGGCTTGCTGATAAGGGACAGAGCAGGCCTGGAGAACCATCTTGGGGACAGGCCCCGTGCTCACAGCTCTACGATGGGGTGCTATTGGTTCTCCCTGGAGTTGAGTAACATTGAGGTCCTATACAAGCAGCCATTTCCTTGGGCTCAAGGAGTGTAGTGAAGACTTAGCTAAATAAGAAGGTAAGTAGAAAAGAGACACAGAAGGAATGCAGGCTTCTAATCAAGCCTGGGAAAGTAAGACTGGACGTTGGACAGAGAAGACTCTAGAATAGACTTCAAAAAAGCCTTCCCATCACCCCCAATTGAACTGAGGTGAGCTCTCTTCCAACCCCATAAACCTAGGAGTACCTTTCATCCCTGCCATCTTGAGGACACTCTTGTACTCAGAACAGTGGAACAGAACCTGTTCAGCGAACTATGGGTACTTTAGAGCAGGGGAGGGGGCAGGGGACCTAGGAGGGAGGGACGACGTTGATAAGCCCCCACCCCACCCCAAGCATGCAGTGTCAGTGCTCCAATAAGGGCCCAGCCTGGCCTTCAATCTCTGAAGTGCGGAGCTGCACCCATGATCAGTGGTGGGACAAACATCTATGCTGCCAGCCAAATGAGCCCTTCTCTCCTTTGAAGCCTGGAATAGAAATTACCAGTCTCTCTTCTACTCCAGCCATATCCCCAACCCCTGAGGCCTGCGTGCGCTTCCAGCCAGCTCCATAGCCCCGGTGTGCGAGGCGGCATCCAGAGCTTCCCAACCCACCTGCAGCAGCACACCAGTGGGGCAAGGGTGGGTTACAGCGTATGACATGGAGCCCTGAAGCCCTAGTGGCACCTGGGCAGGGGCTGGTCTCTGGTTGCAAATAGCCTCCAGCATTTATTCTAGAATGCCCTACTGCTGTTATCATTGTCCCTGCAGGCCATGAGGCTGCAAGGGGGCAGGGAGGACAAGAAAAAGGGCCAGAGCTGTAGACCTCTAGTTGAATCTCCTCCACCCTCACCCACGCACCCACCACTCATTCATTCATTCATTCATTCAATTAAAATGTATTAGTCACCTACCACATGCCAGGCACATTCTGGTATTCTGCAAACTCTTCTTCCAGAGGAAGGCACCCTCTGCCACTAAGAAACTATCGACCTGTGGGCTTCGAACTTCCATCTATAAACTAGGGGACTGAATAGAAGCTGGCCAAGGTCCCTGTTAATTCTGACATTCTCAATGATGGTGGGGAAAATTTGTGGGATATCAACACACTTTTCCATTTACTCTTTGTTCTCCTCCCCACCCCCGCTTTCCTTGACCATTGTCTCAGGAAGAGGACAAACACATCTCCCTGCAGCCTCCTCCTGCCTCTAGAGTGTCAAAATCTTGTGTCCCTAAGTCACTGAGAGTACTCCAGGGTCTGCCTAAATGACTGAGGGGTCGAGGATGCCCTCCCTTCTTTCTAAATAACTTTCCCCCAGTACTGACAGGGAAGAGGAGGTCGACATCTGAAAGGGAGCAGGGATGACCTGGCAGCAACCTCACGGGGGGCTGCCTAGGGACAGCTGGGATGGTGACATCTCAGTGTACGCCTGCATGGGCAGTTACGTCAAGGACCAGAGGGGCCACCCACGCCCCACAGTTTGACATACATTTCAGGAGCCCGGGATGCCTAACTTGAGGCATCCCACGTGGCTGGGGGGCGGGGAGCGAGAGGATGGCTGGAACACCTAAGTCCTTCCGGCCTCAGGCGGGATTGGCTCAGAATCTGGGGCTGTGGGTGGGATGAGGCCCTATAGGACCTGCCCAGAAAGAGCTGGGGAGTGGAACATGCCAGAAAATGCCTCCCAGGGACAAGACTCACCAGCCAGCCAGCTCCCTGGAGAGCTCCCTCTGAGGCAACCACAGCCCAGTTGGATTTTCGCCCGGGTCCCCCTCACCCCACAGCATTCCTTTCCTTAGACCCCTCCATACTCCCAGCAGGCCTCATTCATCCAGGCTGAACCCCGTGTCTGGGCAGCCTTGGTGCCAACCCGCTGTCTCTGCCAGCAACAGCTGCACCTTGCCAGCAGCCTGCCGATCAACCGGCACAGGGTCCCCCGGGGTGCCATGAGCCTAGCAACCCCACCTGGTCCCAGTGATGAGAGTTAGAGCCTTGTCTCCCAGGCTGCCGCTGCCCTCGCAGGCCTGTACTGCCCCTCACCACCCCAGCCCGAATTTTGCTCAGAGGACATCAGGCAACTCATGTTCCCGTCTGGGGAGCCCAGCCAAGCCCCCCAGGGGCTGCCCCTGTTCCTCTCGTGACCTTATTGTGTAGGTCTAACTACCTAACAACTGCAATGTAATTGCATCCCCCCTTCGAAGCTGCCTGCCCAGCAGCTCCCAGGGAATTATGCACTACTTAAGGGGAAAGTGTTGCTAATAGAAAGCAGTAGATGAGCAAGGGCTGTCGCAGGCACCTCGCTTCCTTTCCTTAATTTACAACAAACCTCTGTTTATTGAGCCGGTAACATATTTGAACACTGACTCATAAGAGGCCCTTCTTGCAGACGCTGTATATCTGGCAAATAAATCCCCCTCCACTGAGGTGTGTGCAGAATTCAGCCCAGGCAATTTACGGGGCCCTTCGGGGAGGGGCGTGCAGGGGACACTTAAGTTGCGGACCAGACTGCATAGCAGCTGGGGGGTGCCCTGCCCTGTGGAGGATCCACCCCTACAGCGTGGAGCCTAATCCCCACCCCATGGGCAACTGCTCTCACATTGGAAGGCAGAGGTGCAGAGACAGCGGGTCTCTGTGGGCGGTCTCCCTGCTAGCACTTCTCCGCCTGCTCCCTCACTCTTTCTTCGACCGACTCCATGAAGAAGGCCAGGCAGGTGTGACCACGTCCATTTTACAGGTGAATAAACAGAGGCCCAAAAAGCAGACGGGCTCAAGGTCACGAAGCTTTTTGTTCATCATTTGTTCTGCACCCTGGGAGGACATCCACATCTTCTTTCTTGAGAAAGGGCAAGGAGAACAGGTAACACCTGCCCCCAACTCCCTCCCACCGGCAGGAGAAGGAGCAGTGTGCCAGCGCCTGGTTGAGAGAATCACCATCAACAGTGAGGCTGGGGGACAAAAGGCATCTGGTCGGTGCTAGAGCAGGTTATGACAGGAGATTAGAAACCAGCTCATCTCCCCGCTTGTCACCCTCAAAGCCCTTGAAAGGCAGTTGATAATTAAACCTCATTACCACAGTAAAAGGATGCCTTCCGCCCCAGCCCCACCCTCTGTACACACGCAACATGAGCACGGGCACACACACGCCCACACACGCACACGTGCGCACGCGCACACACATGCCCACACACGCACACGTGCGCACACACATACACACACGCCCACACACGCACACGTGCGCACACGCACACACGCCCACACATGCACACGTGCGCACGCGCACACACATGCCCACACACACACACGTGCGCACACACATACACACACGCCCACATACGCACACATGTGCATGCGCACACACAGGCCCACACACGCACACGTGCGCACACGCACACACACCCACACACGCACATGTGCGCACGCGCATACACACCCACACGCGTGCACACAGCACACGCACACGTGCGCACGCGCATACACACATGCCCGCACACGTGCGCACGCGCATACACACACACCCACGCGTGCGCACACGTGCGCACGCGCATACACACATGCCCGCACATGCACACGTGCGCATGCGCACACCCCCCCCACACACATTGCTCTCTAGAAGAGAAACAAAAGGCTCCCAAGGTTGTCCCACATTCAAGGATATGACTATAGGGGGGCTATACTCAGGCCCAGTCCAGCCCAAGGAGATGCCTTGCACACAGGTGCCCCCCAAAGCCAGCCCAGGCACCCCAAAATCACGGCAGACCAGGGAGGCAACAGAATGCAGCAGAGAGTGTGGAACCCGAGTTCCAAGTATCACTTGCTAACTTAGTTACCTGGCTATTCAACTCTCTGAGCTTCGGTTTCTTCAACTATAAAATGGAAAGTATAGCAATCATACAGATTTTTTTTTTTTTTGAGGATCAGGTGACATATTAGACATTTAACACAGTGCCTGGCATAGAGTTGGTGCTTAGTAACTATTCAACAACTTTCCCTTCCTCTTCACTCTTCCTTCCCTGCTAAAATATAACAGCTCATTATCTCCAGAAAGCTTTCCCCCAGGTCAAGCTCCCTAGAAACAGATCCCAGCATTCGGAGCTGGGATTCATGTGGGAGTGACTTCCCAAGGGTGTGCTCCCTGGAGAAATTTGTAAGGAAGAAGGAGCCAGGGTGAGTGCAGCTTTGGCCAGGCCCCTGAAGGTAACCTCAGCAGGGCCCTCCGGGGTCCATTACACATCCGAGATGTCCTGATGCTGAGGTCGGGCGTGAGCCTTATACTCTTGTACTCCCCAGTCATTGACAAAGAGCCCAGAGCAAGGGCGCGAGGAGGTGTGGTTCCTGGCACTTTGGGAAGCAGCTCCCAAACCCCCAGGGCTACCCTTGTCAGGGCCGGTGTTGGAAGCTCACTGGAGCCAGGAAGGGACTCACAGAAACATTCACAGAGTGGGTGTCTGCGGGATCGTGGGCCGGGGGAACCCCAGCTGCTAATCAGTTCCAGGCTGCCAAATGGCACGAGACCAGTACTACTGAGCACGCCAGGATAAGCAAGGGAGAGCTCTAGTATTCAGAAGACACCTTGTCGAGCACTGGTAACATCGACAGACACTCTCTGATCGTCTCCCAGGATTACTTTTCATGAAGTGAACAGGGCAGATCACATTACCTTCTCTTATAAAGAAAGTGAGGTCCAGAGAGGTGTGATGAATCACCCCAGGTCACAAAGCTAATTAACAGCAATCTTAATCCAGGTTTCTGGACTCCCAGCGCCGGCCTCTTTCCAAAAATAGTGCTCAAACACACCCACACGCGTGCACACCATATGTTGACCATCTACATGAGATTCTGGCCACTTTGCAGCAGGAAGGTGCAGGTTGATGATGTGGAGAGGAGAGGGGCCAAAACCAGAGGGGCCAGAGCCACAAGGAACGCTCCTTCCCTCCAGGACATGCAATTCTCGGCTCCCTTGTGGGAGGTGGAAGGAATCCCAGGGAGAATAATGGGGACTTCACATCTCAGCGTGCATTTTTTCCATTTAGTTGCTCTCCTGGAAACATCAGGATGCTGCGGGCACATGAACTCAGGGGAAGGAAAGGAATGGGTAGCCTCTGCTGAACACTGTGGACTGGGAGCAGGCCAGGCAGCACTCGTGGCCCCACCTGACCATCGGTCCCTCAGAGGCAGGGTTGCCATGCCCCCCGCGTGCCCGGCACTTATGCACAGGCGCCCACCTCTGCGTGTCGACAGAGTAAATGAGTACAGGACACAGGGAGCAGAGCTCTGCGGTGGGGCCCATGTCAGCCCACGTGAGCGGTAAAGACAGGGTCAACGAGAGAGGGGACACTGAAGAGGTTGGGAGGGGGCACAAAGGAAAATAGGAATTTTCCAAAGATATCCTTGGCTGCTACAAAATCATCTCCATGGGCAGCAGTTCCTGCCAAATACCTTGCACACATGCCAGTCCATTTGTTTATGTCAGAGCCCTCTGGGCCCCTAACTATGAGAATGTTCCTAAGAGCTCCAGTCCCTGGAGCTTCTCCAGACTGCCCGCCCTGGCCCCCGGAGGACCAAGCTGGGCTCATCTGCCTGGATGCCCCCCTAATGCTTTGGCTCCAGAACCTGGGAGAATGGGCTGCTCTCCATCCAGCCGAGGTGTGGGGGGAGGGGGGTGTGGCAGGAAATGGAGCCTGAACTCCTGCAAAATGTGAAGAGACTAGTGGAACAAAATGTCTGTGTCCAAACAGGGTTGAAGTTTGACACATTGTTGATCCTCCCTCAGTGCTGAAGGTTCAAAGCCACACTGAGAACAGACCAGTGAGAGGTGGGTGGGCAGCCAGGCCACACCCCGCCCCCGCATGCATGTGCTGTCGGCCTGGGGACAGCTGGCCCATCGTCCCCAGGAGCCCCCTCTTTGAGCCTGCCTGTCCGTGCTTTGCTCTGGCCATGGTAGGAAGTCCAGCAAAAGCTGCTCTGTCCTCTAGGGCAAGGGGCTGAGAGATGCTGCCTCTCGAAGGGCCTTCCCTTTACCCCCAAATGCTTGCTGCAGAGAGGTGCCAGTGGAGGGCAGGTGCCAGGCAGGAATGCCAGCTGGCAGGGGCTCTGCAGAAGGACCTGGAGCAGCCCCCCATTTCACAGGGGAGGAAAGGGCAGAGGAGAAGGGCACGCCCCCAGTCTCACAGCTACTCCTTCTCCCTACTCCGAGATGTTCTGCCAACGGGGTGCCAGGATCACAGGTGGAATCCAGGCAGGGTAGGGTGCTGGCGAGGGGGCTGCTCTTGCCAGCATCACACACCCAACGCCTACCACAGGCCGGGCTTGGCAAAAGTAATCTCTGGCTCATGATTCCTTGTTGTTCGCACATTTTGTTGGAAAACCCAAGTTTTCCCAGGACACGTTCTCATTAGTCCTCGGGGACTTCAGAGAGAAAGAGGAAGGAAATAGACTTTTTCCTCCTGACACCAAAAAACAAAAACAAAAAACCCACACACAAAAACTCAAAAACAACCAAGCTGCAAGAGCAGCCAAGAGAGGGTGGGGCAAAGGGCCAGGCTGCGGAGAACCACCACTGTCCTTGGGGACGGCTGGCCTCCACAGCTCGAAGCCCACTTTCCTTCCGTGTCTTGCCCCTCTGGCTGTGGTCCCACAGCGAGCCCTCGCTGGACGCCGCTCAGCCAGAGCCCCTCCGGGTCCCCCTGGCACATTCTCGGCACCTGAGGGGCTTACAGGGCCAACACTTAGCACAGGGTCTCCAGGAACATCTCCCTAACTTCCAGAGCACATCCCAGAGAGGGCCTCAAAACTGACGCCTGAGGACCAAGACCATGGTCTTGCTTCCTCAGCCGCTGTACCTCCTGCGTGGTCATTACTTGGGTTACTCCTTACTACTCCCCCATGGGGACTACCAATAAAACCCTCACAAAGGGGGGAGCCTGGGTGGCTCAGTTAAGCTTCTGACTCTTGATTTCAGCTCAGATCATGATCTCAGGGTCATGAGATCAAGCCCCACAGCAGGCTTCACGCTGGGCATGGAGCCTGCTTAAGGATTCTCTCTCTCCCTCTGCCCCCCACCTCCCGCTCGCACTCTCTCTCTCTCTCTAAAAAAATAGTTAATTAATTAATTATAAAAACCCTTTAAAAAAAAAGTGGGGGGAGGCTTATGTGCCTAGTCAGCAAGGAGGTGAGGCTGCACAGGTGACCTGCCCGTGGGACACACGGCCCTGGGGACACACAGCCTGGGGGCAGGGAGGACACCTCCAGGAGGAGAGAAAGGGGAGACAGCCCGGTGCCAGGAGATCCCCCCAGGGCCACGGAGCTGCCACTGTGACCCAAAGCCCACCTCTCAGGACTAGGGGCTCCCTCTGCATTATCCCCTCCGTAGACATGAAGGCAGTGCTTCCTGGAAGGAGAGGAAAGACCAGAGGGATCACTTGAAGCATCTTCCATCAGTTTCCTTGAGCGAGGTTTGGGGGTAGGAGAGGGACATTGCTGGGTGGGTGAATAGAGATATTCATCGGAGCTTTCAGAATGCCCTGGGGAACGGGCCGGGGTAGGGGTAGTTTGAAAAAGTATCTTCAAGAGTATAATATTTCATATTTAAAAA
Organism: Phoca vitulina; assembly: GCF_004348235.1. Taxonomy (NCBI): domain Eukaryota; kingdom Metazoa; phylum Chordata; class Mammalia; order Carnivora; family Phocidae; genus Phoca; species Phoca vitulina. The sequence goes on from NW_022589756.1 coordinate 1,834,646, forward strand.
CAAAAATAAATGTATGTCATTTTCATAATGCAAAACTGTGGAAAATGAAATCCAACATGCTTTTGATTGCTGGAGAAAGGCACATAACAGCCGTGCTTCTCCGTGGGATGGGAGGACCAGCCTCATGGGGGAGCAGAGCAGGATCCCCAGGGGAAGGAGCAAGATTTCCATGCCCATCCCATTGGAACCCGGGTTTTCGGGACCCGGGTCATGACACAGGGTTGGTCTTGTCCACCTGGCTCCTGTGGCCACAGATGGGCTTCAGCACTCCCCTAGCTTCCCCCCTCGCAGGGAAACCTGGTGCCTGCGGGAAAACGCACATTCCCAGGGCCCATTGCAAACAGAGGCCTGGGATCTGGATTAATTTTAACAAGTAACCCAAGTGATTCTTAAGATCAAGCTAGGTTAGAACATACGGACTTCCAGGACAAGTCAGATAAAAAATGTATTCATCAAAAGCCCCAACTAACTAAAGAAACCCAGAGAAGACTTGTTCCGTACCTCCCCTGTTCCCCACCACAGAGAACCCTTTGATCCAATCCTTGTTACCCCCCCAATGTTTCTTCATGCAAATACAAGCACGAATGAATATATATATATTCGTATTTCTTCCCATTTTTCCACAAAAGATATGCTACTGTTTACATATTCTCTACCTAGCTTTCTTCACTTAACAAAAATAACCTGGAGATCTCCACACATCCCTGCATGGAGATTTCCCTGTTTCTCCCCGCTGCAGTTTTCCACCGGGTAGAGGTACCATAGCGTATTCATCCCCTCCGCTGTTGCCAGACGTGGGGGTGTTCCCAGCGCTCGGTCCGCAGCAACACTGTCATGAATGGCTTTGTACCTACGTGACGTCACACCTGCGCAGCTGTGTCTGTAGGACAGATCCCCACAGTGGGATGGCTGGGCGGGAGGGCAGAAGCATTTGTGATGGGGGAAGACATTACCAGGGTCTCACCCGGGGAAGCACTTCGCTTTACACCCCACCAGCCATGGCGGAGGCCGCGTGCTTCCCCACAATTTAGCCAGCACTGTGTATCGTCAAGATCTGGGAATTTGCCGGAGCTTGGAGGTGAAAACTGGTATCTCCTGGTGTCGTTTTCATTTGCACCCCTCCCACTATGAACAGGGTGTGCATCTGTTGGAAGAGGAAAAGACCATTTGCATTTCTGTTTTGTGAACTCGGTGTTCATATCCCCTGTCCATTTTCCTACTGGGTATGGATCTTTCTGAATTCTAATTCTTTTCAGGTTAGAAGGATTAGCTTTGTGATATGCATTGCAAGTACCTTTTCTCAGTTTGTCATTTGCCTTTTGACTCTACTTACAGTGTTTCAGACATGCATAAACTTTATTTTCACATAATCAAATTTATCCATCTTTTCCTTAGCTTCTAGATTTTGAATCATAGTTAGAAAGGCTGTCCTCATCCAAGGTGATCTCCATGTTTCCTCATAGCATATGTGTGTGTGTTTAACATTTAAATCTTTGTTCCACCTGGAGAATTTCCCAATGCATGGTATGAAGCACAGAACCAAATTTATCTTTTTCCAAAAATGGCTATTTTGTGGTCCCCATAGCCTTTATTTAAAATTGATCTTTACCATATTGATTTGGGAGGCCACCTGTATCATTTACTAATTTCTTATATATGTGCTGGGCCTATCTCAGGAGCGTTCTGTCCCTTTGGTCTATCTGTCCATGCCACCGCCACACCATTCCAATTACTGAGGCTGTATAGTGTTTGCAAGTTGTCTGGTAGGGCTAGTCTCCACTCCCTGCTCTTTCTTTCTATTTTTTTTAGTTATTTCTCAGGGTGTTTGGCTTGTTTAAATTTTCGTATAAACTTTAAGATGCTTTGCCTAGTTCCAGGGGGAAAATAAGACCCATTGGTATGTTATTGGAATTATATTAAATGTATACATTAACCCAGGGAGTACTGGCCTTTTCATGATATGGAATCTTCCCATCCAAGAACACAGGTGGAGCTGGAGGCAGGGGAGAATGAGATTCAGCTTCAGGGTCTGGAGGCCGGTGTGGAATGGGGTGATAATCATGGTGAGTGTGAAGCCTGAATTGACCGTGTCCTTCACCGCCCCCCTCCAACTAATCCTGCTATGATAATATTTGGGGCCAACATTCATCCCAACTGTTCCTAGTTCACCCCTATTACTTGAGATTTTCCAAGAGGACATAAGAGACACTGAAGAAGTTCAGCAGGACACACTAATTTCATCATCTCCTGAACATCCAATTTAGGATTGAGACTGCTCAGTGTCGCTGTAGTGGTTGGTGGGCAGTGGGGAGGACCGAGAAAGACAAGTGGCGAGTATAGTAGGTACTTCCCATGTGTTAAGACTGTGGGGTGAGGGCGGGGGGAGGTTTTACAAGGAGAGAGAGATTCCCAGATCCCAGATGCCCCAGAGCACGTAGCTGGGTTCAGCAGCTTGCAACTGCTTAATGCATGTCTGAGAGCCTGTAACACTGACACCAAAGGGGACCATATGCAAAATGGGTTTTAAGTTGAAGAGAAAGGCATTGATGGATAGCAGAGATGGGCCGTGGCACGACGTTGAGATCCATGGACTTAACTTTCCCCTTGTCTTTCCATGTAGGCCCTTCCCTCCATCCATATGAGACTTCCTCCAGACATATGAGCCTGCCATTGGTCCTGGGCCTGTCATAGTCCAGCCACACCAAACAACTCAAGGTGCTCAGCGGCAGCGCTAGCTTCATCCCTCTGTGCGTCCGCAGAGGCTGTTCCCTCTGCCGGGTGCCCTTTTCCCCGGGGCTGCCTGGCATCTCTTGCCCACTCTTCCAGACTCAGCTCAAGCACCCTCTGCTTCCATGAAGCCTGAGCCTTTCCTGTATGCCAACAGTCGCTGATGCTTAGCCTACCCTTGTGGGGCCCTCCAGGGCTGTGTGCTCTGCACACCCTCTCCGAGCACTTTCCCCTCGGCTGTGCCCACACGGTGCGCTTCGAGGACAGTCTCCCCCCTTAGACTCTGAGCTTCTCCAGGGCAAGGACTTCAGAGCTGGACTTAGAGAAAATATCCAGTCTGTGCGTGTACCAATGGACAAGCTAACAAAGCATGACATAGGAGGCCCCAGCTTCAAATCCCAGCCATCCGCCACCACCACTTACCACAACTAAGTGACCTTGGACAAGGTATTAAACCTGTTAGCCTCAGTTTCCATGCTCGTAAGATGGAGAGAAGGATACCAGCTCCTCATAGGAACATGAATAGGATTAAATAAGATAACACATGTAAAATGCCTAAAAGGCACTCAATTAATGTTAGTTACTATTGTTGCCATTAATGAGATCTTAGGTAATGAGGTCTGAAGTGGGAGCATCACATTGAACAAGAGGGCGCGGGGCTGGCTTGGGCTCACATTTCCTGTGGGAGAGCTCTTTCTACCACACTCTGCCCCTTGCCATAAATGTCCCTGCTCCCACCGAGGCCAGAGCTAGGTGTGCTGGGCCCAGCCAGTGCAGACGCACTCAGGGGGGCTCGGGGACTCAGGAGCTTTCGGGGATTGAGCATGCTCAGGAGCAGCTGCCTCAGGGACAGAGAGCACCACAAAGGTTTGGAAGCCTGAGTTAGAGCCCCAGTGGCACGCGGAGCCCAGCAGGACAGAAGCACAATTACAGCACCATGGGCTTTCTGGAGCTTTCCTCAGAAATGCTTACTGAACAGCCAACCCCAACGTCACATAAGGTCCCATTGGAAAACCACTGACAAAGGCCCGGTTATGTAACTGAGACTGCAAATTATTAGCACAAATGCTCCCCAACAGAAGTGGAAGAAACACCCCCTAAGGCCCGAGTCGTTCTCCAGAAGGACACCGCAGAGAAAGTCGCTTGCACTAGCCCAAGTGTCAGGAAAGGATTTTCCTCCCTAGGACAGACTTAATTGAAAACCGTCAGAGAACAGCCTGCCCACCCGAAGGAGCTAAGCCAAGGCCTGGGGGTCTTCCTGGGGGGCTGCCACGTCTTTCTTCACTCCCCAGGAAGGTGCAGGGAGGAGGCTGGGGGGAAGAGTTCATGGCACCAGTCACCCATGCATGTGAAGGGGAAGCCCACCCTGCCGACTGGCCCATGTCCTCCTTGGGCTCCCCCCTGGTCAGCACATAGTGGGCTCTAGATAAATGGTGTTGAATGAATCAATTTTTCTGCATCTCAGGCTCCAGGCCCGCAGGGATCTCCAGAGGACCAGGAGAAGTAGGTCATCGGGGCAAGGGGCAGGGTACACACAGATCACCTCCCCCTACCAGGTGCCTATCGGCCTCCTTGAGGGAGCAGCAACCCCTGGGCCTCCATCGTCTTGCAGGCCCAGGTTACTGAGACTGGCTCCGTCTGGGGAGAGATGATACTTCCAGGTAAGGGTTAACACCCAGCTCTCAGCAGTGTGGAGTGAGTTACCGCATAGATTATAAATTGGTGAGGGCTTCATAAAGAGCCACTGAATAAATAGGCTATGCTTTAAAAGCCCTTAAATGTGGATTTAATTTTATACTGTAATTCGAATTTGGAAAGTTGCTAAATGCCAATCCGTGCGTGTGTCTGGGTGGCCACTCCGAATGGAGGCCTGTGTGTATACATGATAGAGCTTCACAGGCAAACTTCAGAGCCTTTACTCCCCACGCTGCACTCCCTCCACCCAGCCCCGGCCACATTAATACTGTCTTTGGCAACACTGCCTGTCAGAGCTTTTGCCTTTGAACCCAGCCCCAGAGACAAATCAAGTCCTTCAAAGCTAAGCCCCCTGTCTTCCCCTGACGCCAGCATCCCGTGTAAGCCGTGGGCAGAGGTGGCCTTACCAGAAGGCCAGGCCCTCTCGGCTTCTGCAGGCTGGACTGGTTGGTGTTCAGGCTCTGACCTCCTTCCGAGCAAACTTCAGAGACTGTACCAGCTGCCAGACACAGCCCCTGGAGGCGCTCCCACCAGGCACAGGGCAGAGAGCCCTGAACCAAGGGCCCCGCGGCACTTTCTACTCCAGCCAGGCCGTGAGCTGGCTGGGGGATCTCCACCGCAGCACTTGACCTCTCTGGGCCTTGAGCTGCTCGCAGAGAATCCAGATGAAAACGCCCGCCGGCCTGCTTCACACAGTCCCTGCGAGGATGAAATGAGATCACGGCTGTGAAACAGCACTTTGGAAACATAAAGCTCCAAGCCTACGCCACGGGTAATTATTGTGGCTTCAGGACAGAGCCCCGAAGCCATGAACTGGGAGGGCCAATATCCTGGGCCAGGTTCAGTCCGTCCGGGCCAGGGGCCCAACGGAGGGGAAGGTGTTCTCACCTGATGTCAGGAGCCCAGGGTCTGGGTCAGGCCGTCCGCCCAGCAGTGTGGCCTGGGGTACCTGCCTAGACCCCAATTTCTCCCACATAAAATGAGAAGCTGACCCCTGACCTCAAGGGCCCCTCCCAGGTCCATGTGCTGCAAATTCATGAACCAGACTGGTATTTGTCTGGACAGTGTCTCCAGTGGTGTTCAGAAGTTTATTCAGGGGTTTGCAGAGCCAGTGTGTCCAGCCAGGCAGTCAAGCTTATACAAAAGGAGTGTCAGACAGAGTACTGGCCTCGAGGAGCTTCCAGGGAAGTAAGAATGACAGGACACATACGGTGCATCACATCACCACGCTGGACTCCTTCATCAGAAACGTTTGCTGAGCACTCGCTATACGCCAAATGGACACACTTCACCATTGTGGTCTGTTTAGTCTCCCACTGCCCTTTGAAGGAAATTTCTTTACCTCCGTTTTTATAAATAAGACAACAAGAGGTCAGAGAAGCAGAACAGCTTGCCCAAGTGCACACAGCGGCTAAGTGACAGAGCCAAGAAAATGCGAGTCCTGCACTACTCCAAAGACTATGGTCCGGAACACAAGGCGCTCTCGGGCTGGAGCTGGTGCAGGAGGCGTCGTGGCCGAGAAAGTTGGTTATTCATTTGTTCATTTATTTACATCCCTAACCCCACATAATTCCAAAAGCTTTAGAGTTATATTTACAATGAAAAGTGCACACTAATTGTAAAAGATCGAAATGTGAAAGATCAAGCCCCATTGAATAGAAAAGATGATTACATCTGATGCCTGAACTGAAATGTCTTATATAACCACTTGTTCATTCATTCACCTCTGGTCGATGAGCATTTATTGAGTATCTGATAGATTTCAGATGCCAGGTGTTCTGTGCTGAGGTACTGAGCTGAAAGACATTCTCTGGCCTCAAGGAACTTAGAGCTGGGGGTGGGGGTGAGCACATGTGTGTGCACGCACGCCTACATGTGTGTGTGTGCATGCACACGTGTGTACATGTATGTGTTGACTGCATTGTGCTTGTGTGTGTGTGTGTTGAGAGAAAGGGAGGGACATCAGCCTGACAGTGTTCTGTCTGAGGAAAGCATGAATACCACAAGCGCTAAAGTGGGCCTCTGTCCCAGGCTCAGGGAGTCCGAGGTTTCCCTGAAGGATGTGTGAGAGAGGTTAGGTAGTACGAGTACTTCAAGTATTATAGCTCCTAAGCACAAAATTTAATTGAGTTTTCTGGCAACCAAGGCCAAAAGGGGAAATATGATCTGCTCTATAGTAGTCTAACATCAAGGAGGACTTCATTTTTCCTGTACTAAAATCTAAGATCAAAAAAATAATAATAATAAAAAAAATTAAAAAAAAATAAAATCTAAGATCGTGTATTTCAGGGACATTGCCTATAATGGGCAGTGTCTTCCAGAATGGGCTTACAGACAAAGCAAACCTTCATCAAGCCGCTGTGACTTACAGCGATCCCCCAAGAGAGCCAAGAGTAGAATGTTAGAATGTCCCCCAATGCACCTATTTATACAGGGAATCAAACTCATACAGTCGCCGTATCTGGCTTTCCAATTCTCAAACCTGGTGCAGCAAGTAAGTGAGAAAGACTTGGGTGCAGGCAATGAGGAAATAAGGACACGAGAAGGCAACCTATTCTGTTAAGAGGCTACTATGTGCCAGGCCCCGCCCTACATTCACATTAGCTCATTCAATACTCCCAACTCTTCAAAAGAAGGGTCACTTATCCCCCTTTACAGGTGACAAATTGAGACTTACAGAGGTTTGGTGGCTTCCCAAGGTCACTTCGCGGGAGCTTGTCTTTGAAGGAGCTGGATCCGGAACCTGCCCACACTGAGACAGCCCATCCGCTCCAGTGGGCCACCCACAGCTCTCACCCATTCCACTCATTCTAGATTGCCTGAGCACATGCTCCAAACCACTCATTGGCAGAAGAGGAAATTGAGGCAGACCTACAAGGCAGTCCCCTGGACCAGCACAGGGACCACAGCCTTGCTTTCCTGACTCTCAGTCAGATACCGCCTCCCTCACACCTTTTCCTCCAGGCCCAGCAAAAGGCCTTGCCCATCCTAGTGGAGCAGTCAGTCAAAAGCCCCCATCCGGGGCGCCTGGGTGGTGCAGTCGGTTGAGAATCAGATTTTTGGTTTCGGCTCAGGTTGTGATCTCGGGGTCATGAGATCGAGCCCAGCGTCAGACTCCATGCTCAGCGCAGAGTCTACTTGGGATTCTCTCTCCCTCTCCCTCTGCTCCTCCCCTTCTCTCTCTCTCTTTCTCTCTCTCTCAAATGAATAAATAAATCTTAAAAAAAAAAAAAAGCCCCCACCAATGACTACCCTCAGTGATGAGGAACTCGTTAGAACCCCTCTGCCCTTTGCCTGTTTCCCATCTGAGGGACACTGCCACTTCAATACAGCCCTGAGGGCCATGCACAGAATTCCCCAAAGGGCAAATACTTCCTAGACCCCATCCAAAGGGATGCAGTCTCAAAATCTTATGCATCTTTTATTGTGAGGCAATCTCCCCCATGCACAGGGAAGCCAATTAAAGTGAAAGGGGAAATTCCTCTACAGCCTTCCCTGGGAATGCTTTTCTCCCCATCCACTCTTCTTTTGATTTCTCCCTGAGTTCATGTGCAAATAGGTAATGACATTTTTAAAAGCCAAATGAAGGGGTTAGCAAAATTCTTCACTAGCTGCAAATTATCACAGGAAGAGTGCCATCCCGGGGGCCATTGAAGGAAACGCCCTGGACTGACAGGCTCTCAGTCGGATTTGGGACAGGAAGGCAGGTGGACAGGCAGCAGGACCCCCCGTCCCTGCAGCGTGGGCTCCCCCCCAGCCTGCTGCCAGGCCCAACCGCGGTCCCCCTGGTCACCTGAGACCACAAGCAGCTGGGTAGCTGCAGGGCTGGGCCGAAGAGCCGGGTCTCCAGGGCCGTGCCCTGTCTCAGCCCACTGCCCTTCGACTTTCAGTCAGTCAGCTTCCCCCAAAGGAACTTGGGTTTGGTTCAGAGAATTGTCAGAGTGAACAAGTCCACCCACCCTCATTGTTCTGCCAAGAAGAAATGTGAGCGTGTGTGCCTGTATATATATATATACCCACTGGCACGCACACCCCCACCCCCCGCTCACAGCAGAGCAGGGGCACAGGGAAGAGAGAACGGAGAGGAGGGCCCCGCGTCGTGCACACGAAGTAGTTTCTTAAGTAGAAGACTGCCAGTAAATTTCAAAACCTTAAGACCCACGGTTTGCCGTTCCTGGTCCCGGACTTCTCCTTTGTCTTGAAAAGTCAGCAGCTTTGTGCCCCCGACAGGAGGCCAGGAAACTTTGCCTCTGACCCCTGACTCCGGCCCCCTGACCAGTGCCCCTCACGCCCTATCACCGGTGGCTGGGGGGATAATTATGATAAGGAGGCTGCTCACCCAAATAGACTTTGTATGAGGTTCTGTTTGTTCGCCAGGCCACACTGGAACCTTCCCATTTTACCGCCTTCCTGAGATTCCATCTATGTCCTCCCCATTTCAAGAGGCAGCTGTTGATCTCGGCTGTAATGGCCTGGTGATTTCTAACAAGCTCCTCGTCCCTCTGCTGACGGCCTTTCTCAATCACATACCTGAACAAGCAAGACTTAATTTTCCCCTTTTATTATCAGTAGCGCCACAGAGTGAATAAGCCCCCTGCCCCCTTCTTCTGCCTCTCCATTCAGGGCCCCTCTTTAACCCTTCCCAGCTCAGGCTCCTACCCCGGGTAGGTTTTTCCTTACTAACTTCCCAATTTTTTAACTAGGAGGGTGAGCCTGGGTAAACCAGGACACAGAGTGATTTGGAGGGACGGGATGGAGAAATCCAGATGCATGCCAGCTTGATTATAAAATAAGCTTCCTGCAGAGGAACTCCGCTGAATTTGTTTAAAACAGATGTTCGAGTCTCCATCCTCGGCCAAGGATTTTCTTTAGACCCCCTCACCAAATCTGACCAGGCGTAAATCCGTGGTGCTTCACTGGCTCCATGGAAATTTCCCTTTGTTCTACCCACCGGAAGAGTTTGCTAAGCAAATTAATTCCTTTAAATGAGATCACAGGGTATGTAGGCAACCACCTGAGAGAAGAAACCATTGTTCAGGGTGGAAGGAGGAAGATCAGACTAAGAGAGTCCTGAGTTCTAGGCTCGGCCCTGCTGTTAAGGACGCACTGTGTGGCCCTGGGAGAGAATACAGGTTTTGGACTTGTTTCTTTTCTTTTCTTTTTTTTTAAGATTTTAGTTATTTTTTTTTCAGAGAGAGGGAAAGAGCACAAGCACGGGGAGTGGCAGGCAGAGGGAGAAGCAGGCTCCCTGCTGAGCAAGGAGCCCGATGTGGGACTCGATCCCAGGACCCTGGGACCATGACCTGAGCCGAAGGTAGACGCTTAACCAACTGAGCCACCCAGGCGTCCCAGTTTCAACAATAAGGAAAAGCTGTCCCAGGGCAGCACTCTCTGGGCTTCTGCTTTGATATGCTAATTCAAGATTCTCTTTGTTCCTCCCACACCCTGTCTTCTCTCAATGTGCCCCCTGCACATTCTCCTGGGACCCACTGAAACTCCTTATCTACTTTCTTTCAGTCAGTCAACAGACCTTTGCTGAGGTTCCCTCTCTGCCAGGCACTGTTCCGGGTGCCTGGAGATGGCAATGAAAAAACAGATGGAGATCCAGCCCTCTTGGAGTTTACACTGTGGTGGAAGGAGACAGGTCACAAATACCGGATATACATACATACACGCACACCCCAAACACACATGAACATACATGTGTATGTATAGTCTGTCAGAAGGGGACACGTGCTTTGGAGAAGTGGAGGGTTAAGAAATGGGAAGTCCTGAAGGAGGGGGCTGAGAGAGGTGTCCTGGACAAGAAGGGACTCATTAACTGGATGACATGTGAGCAGGGACTTGAAGTAGGGAGCAGGGAAGGTAGCTATCATGATTAGGAGAAGAACACTCTAGACAAGGGGAAGAGCCACTGCACAGACCCTGAGGTGGGAGCCAACCGGGCATGTTCAAAGAAGAGCAAGGAGGCAGCGTGGCTGGGGCGAGTGAGCAGGGGAGCGCAACTGGGAAGGAGGTGGGAAGGCGGCCAGCCAGATCCCATGGGTCTCACAGGCCGTTACAAGGGCTTTGGCCTACTACAAAGAGATCATATTACTTGTTAAGCAAGATTCTAAAGTTCAATTTTTTTTTATTCATTCAGATGAGTCTCCCTTGACCTCCCATTTCATTCAAATGAGAAGAGTTTGGCCCCAGCTGATGGAAGAAAATGCACAGGAAAAGTTGAAGAGGCTACTAGTGGGGGAGATGGCGCTCCTAGGGTGAACCCCGTGGGTGGAGGGAGGCTGCCTACCATGCTGACAGGAACCCCATAGTTCCTGCTCTCAACTCCACAGCCCACGGAGAGGACGCTGCCAACGGGCGGGACCGGATGGTGGGGGCAGCGCAGATGGCATAATTGAGATGGAAGCAGACAGCAGCTAGTTCAAGGATCTTGCGGGGACACATCCCCCAAGATGCCGCTCAGGTGGGCCCAGCCGCTAAGAGGAAGAGCAACCTGACATGAAGGAGAGGGCTCGGAGGAGGAAAGCCCTTACTTCTCCCATTTCTTTACTGAACAAACTCTCCCACGTGAGGAGGTGACACCAGAGAAATGCAGCCCAGCAGAAGACGATGGAAAGGAGGAGGAGGAAAGACAGAATTGCAGGAAGAGAGTGTCCGTGACAATAAGCCTGAGTTCCTGGTGCCGCACAGCACCTCGGAATCAGCTAACCTGCTGAGCCCCACCCAGAGTCAAACCCCGCATTTGCCTACCCGAGGTACAGGCTCTGGAGTGGCTTCAACAAAAGGAAGTGTCGGAGGCCACAGCCCTTGCCCAACCGCAGAGGGTGAAGTAAGGAGAAAAGGGGACGGTCTCTGGGCCAGCAGCCCCCAGGGTGGAAGTTGGAGGGATCCCAGGGAGCCCCCATCTTCTGCTCTCAACGCCACAGCCCAGTTCAGAAGGAGGTAGTACCCGTCCCCAGCCCTCCCACTGTCCTGACGCCATCGGACGTCATGCCGGAGCCATGAATCCCCAAGTCCACATGGAGATGCCCAGGACCAGGCTGAATTGTCCCCCAAATGTATGTGGTCTTTGCCCAGCGGACTCGGGGGCAGGTGCCAGGGTGCCAGCTAACTCCCAGAGGACTGAGGGCCACTGCCTGGGCTCAGCCCCATCCCACCCATGACAGGGACCCAGCAGTTGTGGCTGCCCCCACAAGCACTCCTCCCACCACCCGGCAGTCTTTCTAGACCTGTCCTCTCCACGGCTGCCCAGGCCCCAGACATTGAGATGCGCGGGCCTGGGCAGGTTTGAGGGGCTGCCGAGGGGTCACCCCATCACCGGGACAACAGCCCCTCTGGACCATTTCCAGGAACCAATAAAGTTGCCTCCTCATTTGTTAGAGAAGTTTATTTCAGCAGCGCCCAGGTTGAAATGCTATAAACAAACTTCCGGGACACGGGCATTTTAGAGTCCTTCATGTCCTGTGGCCTCACACTCACCCAGCTTTCTAAAACAATGAGAATTAAGAGTGATTTCGGGTTGTGGAGGCCCCTGAAAAAAAGGCCTTTCATCTTCCACAGAGGATAAAAGTGAAGGATGGACCGGGCCAGAAGTGTCATCCCACAAGGATTTGTTCGGCCCGCCAGGCTAGACTCTGGTTTTTAAATGAAGGACAGTGAGAGTTGCAGCCTTTATTTTAAGTTGTCAACCTCCTGCATGAGGCTGGGCAGGGAGGGGAGGAGGTGAGTCCATGGTGCTCCCAGGGAAAATCACGGGGGAGGGTTCCCCGGACCCTCTCTTCTGGCTGCAAGAGCTTCCGCACCCCAAATTGTGCTGGCCATGGGGGCTGGGCAAACTCCTCCTGCAGAGATACCTGATGAGGATTAGTCACTTCAGGCCTGGGTGATCCAAGCGGAAACAGCTTCAGACCCCTGACTGCAAGGCAGCATCCAGGTTAGATGGGGATGCAAGCGCGGCCTCCCTGGGGAAGCCAGGACATGGTAGGCACAGCTCCATGTGGCCCCAGCAGGTGTCGACTTTCTGGGAAACGCTGCCTTCAAAGGGGAAGAAATGGAGCCGAGCATGAGGCGCACCACCATAGCCATACCCAGAACGAGCCCCACGGCAGCTGTCCGAAGCTCTGCACAAGACACTTGGTGAAAAATCGGAGCAACCAAGCGGGTGGCGGTGTTTATTGAAAGAGAGATGAATTCCGTCTCCTTCCAAGTCATCCTGTGCCGGGCTGGTGAGTTCAGAAATAGCCGGCAGTCATAAAATCACAGAAGCCCATTTGTGGAAAGGAACCTTGGGGAGCAGTGTCTCTGACCCTTCCCTTTGTAGATGAGGAAAGGGAGGCCCGGCCAGGTTAAGTGACTTGCTGACAGCCAGACGGGGGCTCTCGGGGGCCCCACTGCCACACCCCGCCGTCTCTGTGTGCGCCTGTGACCCTTCTCCCCTCCCAGCCCTGGAACGGCAGCTTCCCTTGCTCTTGGCCACAGGTCCTGCTGCAGCACTTTCAGGAGCCCTCGTGCAAACCAGCAAGCGGTGCCCCCTCCTCAAGCGGGCCCAGGGTGGGCCTACGGATGGGTGAGTTGAGTGCAGCTGAATGTCAGCCCCATCTGCCACCTGGCCCAAAGCCCCTGCACAGAGCACGACCACAGCCCCCACGCTCTGGACCACACTGCTGTGAGCACAGCCCACAGGGTACCTGGTTTCTCTCCTCTTTCCCGCCCTACGCAGGGCCCTTCCTTCTGGTGCCTTCCCCCAACAATTTCACCTCCCTTGTCACAGCAGCAGACTGCCCTCTCTCTTCCTCCAACCCCAGGATGATTCCAGCCCTGCCACCCATCAGCACTCCCGCCACCAAAGCTCAGTGGTCAGGCTGCCGGCGATCGAGAGCTTGGCTTCAGAGACTAATTAGAGCAAGGAGTGGTAAACGACGACCCCTAGGCCAAGTCTACCTTTGTAAATACAGTTTTATTGGAACACAGGCCCCATGATTTACACATTGCCTATGAAAGGCCGAGCTGGTAGTTGGCAGCCAAGACGGCATGACACACAAAGCTTAAGATACTTATTATGGGGCCCTTTACAGAAAAAAATTTGCTGATCTCTGATCTAGAGCAACCTTCCTGTGGCTCAGAGAAGTTCAGTGACTTAGCTGATGGATGGCCAGGCAGACTTTGCATGCAGGTCCTCTGACACCCTTCCAGGTGTACCTATACTTCTTGAGGAGAGCCTATGAGCTTGAACATAGCCAGACTCACACCTCATTGCCAGCCTTGTTTCTATAGGGAAATCGCAGAGGAGAGCCAGTTCTGCTCAGAAAGCATGGAGGTAACTCAGAATTCATCTCAAAAGAGGAGCGTGGGTCTCCCTCCCCACAGGTTGTTCCCAAGAGCCCATGGTAGCTAAGTCGCTCTGCTCTTGCCTTGGGCCCACCAGGACCCCACGCCAGCCTGTCGCCCGTGGGTGCTGACATTGCCCTCAGGCCCCACGGCCGATCAACGCTTCCTGGTCTCCGTTTGGAGCTGGTGACCTGAGATGCATTTGCCCTGGTGTCCTTGAGCTGTCACTGCAGTGGCACGTCCTCTGCCTTCATGCATGGAGAGCGGGTGGCCAATCAAAAGGACTCCAGAGAGCATGACATTCGGCTGTTCTGTAGCCACTGTCCCCAGTGACCCGTAGATCAAGTCAACTCTGCTTTACAAATAACAAAGAAGTTTCCCTTTTTTCTCTCCCCACCCCTCCTGCCCTCTCAACCCCACTCTGCAATGGTTCAAAGAGTGCAGCCCAGGGGCCTAATGACCACCATGTTCTTGTGTTTGCCACAAGGAACCTGGCTGCTAAGAGGAGCCCTGGCGGGCCGGGCAGGTGCCAAGAATCTGTGGAGGTCCAGGGTAGCATGCCCACTGGTGAAGGGAGAGGCCTGGCTGAGTGCCTGCCCACCGTGTGCCAGGCCCTTGGCCATTTAATCCCAACAAGTGTTGCTATGAGGCAGGGACGGCCATCCCCATTTTCCCGACGAGAAGCCTGAAGCTCATGCTGGACGTGATCAGCCAGCTGGTCGGCGGCATGTACCCTCTTTCCTCTACACCATGGTGTCCCCGAGGCAAGAGCAGTTCAGCGTCAAATGAGCAGGTTCCTAGATGGTGCGGCTCCTTCCTCAAGGGGCCCTCTTGCGGCCAAAGCTGTTTCCCCACAAGGTCCACACCCATCCCAGCACACACGGAGGGGGACCTGGGGTCAGCCACGTCCGCGGCAGCCATGTCTGGTGAGCACGTTCCTTGCGTTTCTCTCCCTTCTTGAGTCCACACTGTCCTGGACTTAATGAGCTTCGCTTACAAAACTCCCTCACCGTGTGCCCTGGAGGCTGTATAGAGAAGGGCAAGCACAGCGATGGGGCCCAGATTACCTGGAGCCCCCCAGGGAAGGGACTGCCTCGGTCAGGCCGGCTGCGGGCCAGCACAGAGCAGGGCGCAAATGTGTGGGCTCCGCTCCGCAGCAGCCTGGCCCGGCGGCTCGCGCCCCAACCCACAAGGCAGCCCATCCACACTCGTCGCCGCCAGCCCTCCGTACAATCTTGGGCAGGCTCGCCCCTTGTCTGTGCTTCAGTCTGCTCGTCTGCAGAATGGGGAGACAGAGCCAGCCCCGCTGCGTCCCCGTGGGAAGGAAATGAGTGGATGTTCATGCAATTTTGGAACCGTGTCTGGCACACGGTGGGGGCTATGGAAGCATTAGTTAAATCTCACATATACGTGTTTTTAAAGATTTTGTTTGTTTTATTTATTCATTTGAGACACAGAGATATAGAGAGAGAGCATGAGCAGTGGGAGAAGGAGAAGCGGACTCCCCGCTGAGCCAGGAGCCCAATGTGGGGCTCGATCCCAGGACCCTGGGATCATGGCCTAAGCCGAAGGCAGACGCCCAACCATCTGAGCCACCCAGGCGCCCCCACATACGTGTTTTTAAATAGCCACATTTCGTTTCAGTTTTGAGTAATGCTATTAAAATCCTCCTAAAATGTTCAACCGCCCTTTCTCTGCTCTGGAAGGTACAGCACAAGAAGGCACTTCACTCCAGAAGTGGAATGTGGCAAATCATGTTCTGATTAACTGATGCTTCCCTGCACAGCCTTGATTCTATAAACCACATCTTTGCAAAGATTTCAAAGCCCTTTCCACTCACGCACTTGTTTTAAGATAGGAGTGGAACAATGAAATAGTATGGCTGGGCTTTTAGAAAACACAACTGAGGGCGCCTGGTGGCTCAGTTGGTTAAGCGACTGCCTTCGGCTCAGGTCATGATCCTGGAGTCCCGGGATCGAGTCCCACATCGGGCTCCCTGCTCAGCAGGGAGTCTGCTTCTCCCTCTCCCGCTCCCCCCTCTTGTGCTCTCTCTCTCTCTCACTCTCTCAAATAAATAAATAAAATCTTTTAAAAAAATAAATAAATAAAAATAAAAAAGAAAACACAACTGAACTTAGAAGTTCCAAATGGCTACGTGGGCAGATGGGGCTGCCCCGCCTTGCTCAGAACGAGGGTGGCTCCCCAGGCAGGAAAAGCCCCGGGTGTGGGCCTCTGTCTGTCGGTGTGTCTCTCCCCCCCTCCAGAGCTGATGCTGAGTTGAGAAGGGCCTTCATTATCACCTAACAGAACTTTGTAGATGAGGTAACCAAGGTTGAACAAGAGGACAGTAACCAGCCTTTTTAAACCCACCACTTTGATAGCAACTTTTTACCAGTTTGGGCTCCAAATGACTTGGTTTTTCCTTAAAAAATTAAATCTATTTCTAAAAAATATCTACTCCTCATCGAGACTTTAAAAGAATGGGCAACAGGCTATGAATACATTTACTTGTACTAACACGGAGCGTGTGGCCAGTTTTATCCCCTGGTATCCTAGCCTACAAGAGAGGGAAGACCCAGCTTGAACTCACTTCACAAGTTAGAAAAGGCTGACAAAGCATTTCCCCCGCACCAGGCAACACTGGGGCTTTGCGCTTATGTGAGGAAAAGCAAGTCTTTGTCTTATACAGGCATTTGGCAGTCCCTGGGACAGGGCTAGGAAATAGGGACAGGCACACGCACGCTTGTGTGCATGCACACCACCCCCCATGAGGCCCTTGGGCATGAAGTTAAGCCATTACAGGTGGACCGTCGGACCCTGGGAACCCAGTGACCAGCAGTTAACTAGCATACGGGGTGGGCAAGAGCCAGGACACAGGTGACAGTTGGCCACCCTGGCAGCCCTGGAGAAGCTTGGCATCAAGAAAGTCTGGTGGAGACAGCAGGACCCAGCTAGGGCCTGAGGATGGAGTCAGGGCTTGTGTCTTAAAAGGACTCAAGACAGCAGGGTTGGGCTCAGTCCTGCGAAACCCATGTTGGCAAGCACGTTATGAAGGTAGGTGTGGGATGCAGGGACCTGATAATGACCCTGCGTCTGGTCTCAGAACAAGGCAGAGGTCCAGCTATGCAGCCTGCCACTGAGGTCAGCTCAGGACCCAGGTGCAGCTCACTTAATGGAGTCCTCTGTGATCCTGAACTGGCCTTCTTGGATCCACCGCCATCATAGGTCTCCACTGGGCCTTCAGCCCAGTCCCAGTGGTCCCAGCTATGTTAGTTAGAGGATGGCAGCAGGGCATGAGCCAGGCAGGAAGCGGATGTCTGGGTTCTTGACTGAGCAAAACTGTCCCAGGCTGGAAGCTTCCCCAGGGAGGGGAAAAGCATTCCTATGTGGTCTCAGTCTCGACAAGGTATGGGGCCTAGCTGCAGATAGATGCACGCCCCACATCAGGAATCCCCAAGGGGCTAGTGGCAAAGACAGACTACGCTGACTGGGTAAAGGCACAGTGAGCCTATACTTCATGCAGCTGACTCTCCCCAGAAGAACCCTAAAATAATTTCAGCTCTATCTCCGGAGCCCCTACCAATCTTCTCCTGATTCCATTCCTGCTCCTCTTCACTTAACTGTCCCCCAAGCCCAATCTCAATGTCTAGGCCCAAATGTCTTAATGTTAACTAAGATTCATTCAAACCATTAACCTAATTAGCATTAAGGGAGTAGCATTTTATTCTTCCCAGTGTTATTTACGTATTTTGAGAGGATCACAGAGAACAGGAATCATCTCAACCAAAGGAATCAATATTTAATAGTAAAATTTCAGCTATGTGATACCTGGATAGGGAGAGGTTTTAAGGCACAGTAAAGCTGCTCCGCATCCATCCCTCCTTCCTAATGGCACCTCCATTTCCTTTTGGGAAATTTTCTCTCCTTCATTATGCAAGCCAAGGGCTTAAACCACATTAGGAATGTCAGACAGGACACATTCTCCTGTCCCACCAAAGTATGGCAGGAGGTAGGCACAAGGCCCCAGTGCAGCCAGTTGGACAACAGTTGCTGGTCGTTCATCCCAGAGGCAGCAGCATGCTGACCCTGTAGATCATGCCTTCTGTCCCTTCAGATGTCCTTTGGTTCCTGCCCCAGCCTCCCCTGGTCCCCCCACCTTCCACTGATTATGTGAGCCTTTTCCCCCCAAAGCCTTTTAAGTTAACCAGTCTTCGCTGTTCACAAAGAACATGGATTCCCAAGCAAACTCCACAGCCACCGCTACCCGGAGTAAGGCCAGTGGTGGCTGGGGAAGAGAGCTGGCTGGTGCACTGTCCCTCCAGGCACAGGCTGGAACACATACATCACACTTATAACCACCATAAGCCAATGGTGGCCAGTGTCTCTGCAACTGGAACCAAGAGCCTTTTGGGGGAACCCAGAATCGGGAGACGGAAAAACAGCACCTCATCTCCCGGTGGTGACAGGATGGGATCACATGCAGCCCTGACAGTGGGAACACCCCCCACGTGGCAGTCTTCCTCCTCCCTCCCCGCCCTGTGCACACACTCATATGTGCATGCAAACACTCACAAGCCTGCATGTGGGGGTGTGCGCACACACTCAGCCAGCAGGCATCCTCCGTCTTCTCCAGGGAGAATCTCTCCAGGAGAATATGGCAGGCCCAGGGTCCAGGTGGAGCCTGGGCAGTAAACGGAGAAAAAGAGAAGAGATGGACCACAGTCATCTTCCTTCTTTGATGGGATCCAGAAGGCCAGGTCCCTGCCTTCGCAATCACATACCTTACATAAACCAGGAGTCCCAG
The DNA here is from genome assembly GCF_004348235.1 of Phoca vitulina. Lineage (NCBI taxonomy): Eukaryota > Metazoa > Chordata > Mammalia > Carnivora > Phocidae > Phoca > Phoca vitulina. The sequence goes on from NW_022589756.1 coordinate 1,853,202, forward strand.
TGGGAATATACCACCTCACACCAACAGGACCACTTAATAGGACCACCCAGGCAGCCTTAAAACCCAAACAGACCCGAGGTGTCAAGATCAAGTTGTCTCCTGGTCCAACCCCATGGCTGCTTTCTTTCTCATCAAGGCTGGGGCCAAGGGACATTGGCACTGATTGGTAATGCGGGGCGGGAGAGGATGGGTGAAGAAGGGCCCAGCAGGCTCAGCAGAGCCGGGATGCAGAGATCCACCAAGTGGAAAATCATCTCCTAAAAGAGCTCCCTCACCCACACCGAAGACACATGACGGATGGAGACACGTGTGCACGCACACATACACACACACTCTCCCCAAGGCCCGTCAAGAGCCCAGGTAAGCGGCCAAGAGGTGGCACTGGGCCAAGAACAAAACAGGGGGAGAAAGCACGCCCAGAGTGAGGCAGAAGGCAAACTGCTTCCTAGTATGTTTATTGGAGCCTTGGCTAAGTATGAATACGGATCAGGAACCCCCCTCCACAGCCCAGTCAGCCTGATGGGGGCAGAGACACAGGGAGGCAATCTCCGTTTTTTTCCCATTATAGACAACATTATTAAAAAAAATAAACTTTACAATAATACATTTTCGCTCATCTGTGGGGGTATCATTTCCATAGTTTTGCTTCTTAAAAAAAGGAAAAAAGGGGAAACCACACGATATATGTATACGGATGTGTATATACATATATGTTGAGAAAAGAGTCGCGTTACGTACATACGGTTGGCGTTCGTCTGGGAAATGAGGAGAGAATGTGGAAAAGAGGAAAAGGGAGCCATGGCCCCCAGAGCACAGCGCCGGCAGGAGTCCCACCAGGCTCTTCTCTGCCCCCTCAGGGACCCCTTTCCCTGGGGCGGGGGAGGGGGAAGACCCACCAAATGGACCCACAAGAAACCAAAAGAGCCAACAAAGGATCATTTCTCTTTGATTTCAAAATTCCTGCCGCGGAGGAGGAAGCATCAGCCTTGAGCTGGTGCCCAAGGTTTGCTCCCTCAGCCCAAGGGGATGTCCCAGGAGGGCTGAGCCCCCAAGCCCCCTGGAGCTGGCCCCAGCCCCACCTCCAGCCACAGTCGGGGAGCCCGGTGCCACACCCTCCACAGGCATCGCTGGGGGTTCCCAGGTCAGACGCAGACCCACTCAACCCAGACAGAGACGGTGAAATAAACTCCATCCTCAAAGCCAAGTGGGGATGCCGAGGTACCCGGCTGGACCCCCAGCAGCCAGCCTCACCGTCCCACTGCCCGACGCCCTCTGCCAGGCCCCCCGCAGGTCCCTGGAGTGGGTGGCTGGGAAGGAGCCGCCACCCTGCCCCCAGTTCACATCAGCACAGCCTCAAGTCCCTTGGGCCGCAGGAGTGTCATCTTGGTCTCTTACGTCAGCAGGATGCAGAGAGGAAAACACCAGCAGAAAATGAAGGGCATTTCTAGACCCTCGCACCCTTCCTCAGCACTGGGTTTCCCTTGCCGAGGGACCTCTGGGCCAGCTCTCTGGCTGCCCGCCTGCTTGTCTGTTTGGTTTAGAAAAACTTCTCCAGAGAAGAAACCTGGGAGGAGACAGGTTCAGAGACAAGGTGGGGGACAAAAATTTTTTTGCAAGGTGTGTGTGTGTGTCTGTGTGTGTTTCCATTTTGCCAGGCGGGTGTTCTCATCTGTGTAGTTTCCAGAAATCTCCCGACATGGTTCCCAGAGCCTACAAGGCCAGCTTCAGCATCAGGAAGGAGACAGCGGTCAAGGCAGCCGACGGTGTGGCTCTGCGGGGGCCTGAGTTAGGTTTGATCACCTTGTTACTCCCTGGGATGATATTGGTCGTGAGCTGCGGCCATGGCACAAGGGGGGACAGAAGCAAAGACACAACAAAAGACAGAAAACCAAATGAGTCGGCAGGCCCGGGGTCAGGCAAAGAAAAGGACTCAAGAAGGAGAGTCCTCGAGCCCCTGCCCTCCTGGTCCACCCAGGGCGCCCTGCTTTCTGCTCGCCTGGAGACGAAGCTGGGCTTCCATGGGGCTGAGCCGAGCCCTGGGCTCCAGGAGCCAGGGCAGCAGTCCCCAGGAAAAGGGGCTGATGCTGCCAAGTGAGGAAGGGGGTCTATGGACACAGACCAGAGAAGAGGGCCATGGTACTACGATCTCAAGGAGAAGTTCCCAGGGTCCACCAAGCACCTGCTTCTTGAGAGGAGAGGAGGAAGAAGCTCTGTTCTTCCTGTTCCTAAATTACTTTGAATCCCTCTGCTCCATGAAGCTTCCTTGCCCATCTCTGTCTGAACTCTCTCCTCCTCTAGAAGCTTATGCTTTCTTTCCTTTTTATACATATATAAATACCTACACACATGCTATAGATGTAGTCAAAGATACACTCCTGTGTTGGGCCTCCTTCAAGGAAGGGACTGTGTCTTTTTCCATCTCTCTCTCTCTTCAATATCACAAAACCAGCATAGAGCAGGTGCTCAGGACAGATGTCATGAAGAGTCAGGAAGGCTTGAGAGGGCCTCTGCTCAAGCAGCTGCTTGTGTCTCACCCAAGGAGACGGCCGAGGGCCCCGGGTACAGCCCTGCCTGCACCCCCAGCAGTGAGTGCCCACCCCAATCTAGGCGGGCCAGAAGCTCAACTAGCCCAGTCCATGCAATGGGATCTGGGGGCTCCAAGTCCGAGACTCACCCGAGAAACACCCCCTTCTGGACCCTGCACCCCCCCCCCCCACTCTGCCCCTCACTCACCTCTGTGAAGCACATGCTTAACTCTTTGGAGTTATTGGCCTTCAGCCCCTGTTCCTGTGGAAGAAAAGGTGCTAGTAAGGACGGGCCACCAGAGCCGGCTCTCTGGCCGACTTTGTCCATGACTCGAATGAGACCAAATATTCCATGGCCCTGCCACCCACCACTGACGTCATTAAGCACAGGGTGCATGAGAAGATGCTGGCTGAATCCCAGGCAGCTTCTCACACCATCAGCACTTAGGTCCTGTCTCCCCTGGGCTCCTGGAGAAGAGACTGCTAACTCTGCTCCCCAACTTAAGGCATTATATAATAATAAGCCATTTGCATGTCTGTCGACTATGCTCAGAGCTCCTCTTGATGAGGCAGGGACCATGGCTTCTTTTCCTTGCATTGGGCAGTGTCTGGCCTGTAACATCAGCTCAGTAAATGCTTTCCTAGATGCATAAAAGGATGAATCAATGAACGAATGTCATAGATCAGAATGGGGATCCAAGTGCCAGCTCCAAAAAGCTCCTAAGCCCTTATCTGGGCTTGTGGGGAAGAGAACTGTAATTGATTAGTGATGTCTGCCACTGGTGCATGTTAGGAAGACATAGGGCAACAGGGCCAGGTGCTGGCCAGTCTACCCTGAACAGATGTGTGGCACCTGGGAGCTCGGGGGCCAAGGCGAGGAATGAAAAAGGAACGCTGGCTTACTGATGATTCCAGGGTTCTCTATTCCTGGCATAACCACTTGGATGTGGGACCAGAGGGTGTGCATGAGGAACCGTCCTTTGTTAGTGTCATAAAAATGATCCATGGGAACCAGCTGGGGGACATGGTGTTTCTACCCTGGCTTTGAACGGCTTGGTTCCCAAGGCACTTGCGGGGAATCTCTGGCCACCAAAAGCACCGGGAAGCCCAAGAAATTATTCCTAAATCACTGCTCTTGGCCAGAAGTATCAATAATCCCTTAAACATCATAGGCAATCTACCACCCAGGGCATCTGGTCAGCCAAACAAGGCCCCAGCTGTCACACAGAGGCCAGCCAAAATCAAAGTCTCTACCAATGGTGGAGACGTGAGCACGGTGATGATGAGCACAACAGGAATAGAACCGGGGACCTGACCCAGGAAGATCTCGTTCAAGACTACGGTGCCAGTGACTTCAGGTGCCAAGATCCAGCCCGGTCAAGCCACCCACCTTTGTCCCCGCCGAAGGGCCCTCTGGAACCCAAGGACTGGATTCTAGCACCCCCACCAAGCGCAGCTCCAGCCAGGGCGGTGGGAGGCCACTGCGGGACAGAGCCTGCCCACTCCGCCTAGGGGCTGTGCTGTCATCACGGTCTTCCATCCAACTGCCCTCCTCTTCAGCAATCCACCCTCGGGCACCCCTCTGAGCAATTCGCAGCATCTGTGCCATCCTGTGCCATCCCGCGCCACGTGGCCCAGCCCCCGCTTCTCCTGGCATTCTCTCCGCACTGTCTCTGCTTCCAGGTCTGGCAGGCCTCTGTCCCCTCCACACAGGTCCTCTTCCGGTGCGCCCCCTCCCCCCAGTGTCACTAAGCAGCCTGCGTGGAAGCAGAGTCAGGATCAACGTCTTCACCCCCACTCCAACCAAAGCGAGTCTGTTTTGGTTTTGTATGTTGGAGTTACACACAAAAATGATTTTTAAAAATAGTCTACTGCTTCCAAAAAAAAAAAAATAAGGTTGGAGAAGACAACTAAACTAAGTGACCTCTGAGGCCTGGCAAGCTGCTGTGCTGGGACGCCAGTTGTCAGGGTCCTCGGCACAGGCACGGCCACCGCTGGCTCTGGAAGGTCATGCCCCAGGTCACCCCACGTGGGGGGAAGCCCGGGGAGCACAGGAGCACCGGGACCAGGGGCTCAGCCAGCACGGAGGAGGTGAGATCTGAATGCGGACACCTGGCAGCCACGGGCCTGGGGCTGGATTTGCCCCTCAGAGCGAGTGGACTTGACAGGCTCCTCTTAAAAGCAGAGAGGAGAGGGGGTTGGTGGCAAATATTTGAAGAAAAAGGAGGGGCGGGTAGGAGCAGGAGGAAAGAAGTCAGTGAGAGAGAAGAGAGTAGAGAGAAAAAGGAGAGGCATACCCTAGGAGCCAAGGAGCACACAGCGGGGGGGGGGGGGGGGTGAGGGGGGGGAGCAGGGGGGAGCCTAGGGGGCAAGAGGGAGAAGGGGGCAAGGAATGGAGAGGAAGGGAGGGCGCAGAGGAGGAGGAGGGTAACAGAGAAGGAGAGGGAGCTGCAGAGGAGGAGTCTCCATCCTCTCATCAGACCCACGTTAACATGAGAAAGTGACACGGCTCCCTGGGCCAGCCCCAAGGCAATCCAACCCCAGGGTGGTCTCTGATAGCTGCCTCAGGGATTTCGGTGGGAGAGAAGGACTGGCCTCCACAAAGATCAGGGCTAGGACCCGTGCCCCTGCCCCATGTCACCCACTGTGCATCCATCATCCACAGCATTGACCTGAGTCCTTCTGAACCAGTGACAAGTCAGTCCAGCAGGCTCCGGGCCGCCGGCCATACGCTGAACGTGTGCTGAACGCCCAGGTGACATCCGGGGCTTCCTCTTGCTGTCCTGAAGTACTTCCTTCGGGTGCTCGGAGATCTAGCTCACAGACTTTTATCCTCACAGACCCGTCCAGCCTGTCGCTTTTAAGCCAAAGGGTCCATGGGGCGCCTGGGTGGCTCAGTCAGTTAAGCGTCTGCCTTCGGCTCAGGTCATGATCCCAGGGTCCTGGGATCGAGTCCCACATCAGGCTCCCTGCTCAGCGGGAAGTCTGCTTCTCCCTCTCCCTCTGCCTGCTCCCCCTTCTTGTGCTCTCTCTCTCTGTGTCAAATAAATAAATAAATAAAATATTAAGCCAAAGGGTCCTAATCCTTGGTGTCCATCCCCACAGGACCACTCCTGGATCTGAGGAAGGAAGAGCCTGAGAGGCCAGAGCCCTGGGCTCGAGTCTTGTTCATCCAGTGACCCAGGCAAGTCACTTCATCTCCTGTAACCTCAGTTTTGTCATCTACAAAATAGGGACAGACCAACGTACCTCACTGGCCCACTGTGACAACTGCACGAGACAGGGCGCATGGCACAACAAGGCTCCGCACACCCGTAAGGGCTCCTTAATGCCACGAGGCGTGAGGCTGAGCCAAGCTTAGGTTTACATCCTAACACAGGGCCTATGAGAAATGCAGGCAGGGCCCAGGAAGGGGCTGGGAGGTGCAACCCAGGGCCGGCTGGAGCCTGGGGCTTCCCCCGCCCTTACCCCCAGAGGAGCAGCCTCTGCCCCAGCCAGACAGGAGCACCTGACTTCCAGCAGACACAGAGCAGACAGCGAAGGCTGCAGTAATCTCCCCAGGGGCCACCCTGAGGCCCTCACCCAGCCCTGGCCACACAGAGCAGGGCAGGGGTTTGCCCACCAGCTGACCTTCTCTGAAAGCGGCCTACGGGCAAGGTACAGAGAGAAGGTTCCACTACCTAATGGCAAAACCACCAGTGGCTCAAATCCACTGCCTCTCTCGCCCACCATTAACTTTCCCCCACGGCTCCCGCAAGGGGTTCCAAAGATGAATGAGTCACAGCCCTGCTGGCGCCCTAGTGAGAGAAATAAACATCCACACAGTCACCTCAGTGCCAGTCAAGAATATGGGAGCAAGAGAGGCTGCCTCCCTCCCCAAATCCACCAGGCTGCAGGCTGCCCTCTGAGGCCATGCCCCCCTAAGGCTGCCTGTGATGCCCATCCCACCCAGTTTTCTTGGACTCCTATGCAACAAGTTTAGGGGAACAGAGGTGAGTTGCTTCAATCCCTGCCCCACCCCCACCCCAACTCTGAGCCTCTGCTCTCCTCAAGGCCAGCTCGGGGACTGTGGGGCTACGGTGTCCCAAAGGCACAGGTTTGGGCTGCAAGGACAGCAGGGGGCAGACCCTTGAATAGTAAATCCCTCCGACGTGGAGGCGGGCACAGGGACTTTGTGCCCTTGGCTGTATTGCACGTTGCTTCCAGAAGGATGCAGTAGCAGGTGGCACTAGGAGACCTGACTGGGGAAGGGGCACAGACAGAGGGAGAATGGCAGCAAAGGCAAAGTTCATCCTTCTAGAAATTTCTCCCAGAGGGGTTTTTGCCCAGGCAGTTGGAAGGAATTATTATCTTCCTCCTCTTCCTTGCCCACCTCTGTCCCCACTCCCAAAGCTGGGTCTGGCAGTCCCAGGGCCCTACCAGTCTGGCCTAGGTGCCGGGGACCAAGCCCAGGATTGCATCCATGGCAACACTGTGTCCTCTGCTTCTGTTCCTGGCCCCAGCCCCAGATCTCAGTGTCCTTGGCCACCTCCCTCCTGGCTGGCCCACCTAGTAACTCACTCTTCTTCCCCTCCACTCCTTGCCGCCCCCTCATCCAGCCCTCCTATCTTGCCTACCTATGACTGTCAACGGTGACAAAGATCAAACAGGTCTGCAGGTATGTCTCCCTTGCCAACCAATGTCTACCTGCGGTCCCAGGTAGAGGCCTTCCCAGATCACAGGGCTCATCTTCCCACCACCACAGTCCCCAGTTAAAGGCCCTCAGTGGCCCCTCCACACTCCCCATCTCAGCCTGCTCATCAGATTGCATTCCCATCCGTCCTTCCCATGTAAGCACCCGGTGTTCTCACCCAACCCAGGGCCCGAGGCTCCTCTAGACCAGGGAGCAGGCAAACATTTTCTGCAAGGGCCTGGTTAGTATTTTAGGCAACTCTGCCTGTGTAGCACATGGATTATATGTAAACAATGGGGTGTGACTCTGTTCCAATAAAACTTGATTTATCCAAACAGGTAGCAGGCCAGACTCCCTAGTGGACCTGTTCTGTGCTATGCTGACTGCAAGCCCTTGCTGCCACGTGCCCCTCTGCCTGGACACCCCCACCCACTCTGCTCCAATTCCACGGCGCCACATACTCAGCCCTCCCTGTTCTCCCAGGCCTAGCAGTGGGGTTAACTCGGCCCTGGGTCCTCTGCTTCCACTCCCAGTCCAAAGCAGCCCTCCCTCCTCTGGATCCCATGTCACTTTCTCAGTCTTCCTGGCGTGCTGACAGCTTCCTCCCCCAGCTATCTGAGCATGCATCGTGCCCATCCTATCACTGTGGGGCCAAGGTACTGGCCAAGTGAGCTGGTCTGCCTCGGAGCTTGGAACAGAGTCACACGCAGTAAGAATCTATGTTGAATAAATGAATGCAGGTCCTGATGGACAAATAAATAAACGACTACAAGGGGAACGAGAGCGAGGGAAGAAAATAAGGACTGCATTCAAGTCTTTCAAAGCTTGGAAAGGAGCCATATTAGTGTATCAGAACTGTTGGACACACTGCCAGGCCTCTCTGATGCCCACGGGCCTGGGCAGAGAGATCCATCCCGACAGCAGGAAGCATGAGGAGGGGACAAAAGCGTCTGAGGGCTGCTGAGCCTCTTGTAGGTGCGTGATGAGTGGGGCTTGCGTCAACCCCTCCAAATGCATTTCTAATGCCCCCACATGTGATGGGAAGTATCAACGGTAAGAGCCAAAACTGGCTGGCAGAGACAAAAACAGCAAAGGAGACTGTGTGGCCAGGGCCCTGCGGCCCCAGGAAAGGTAAGACTTGGGTCCCAGCAAACTGGCCCAGAGAAAACCACAGGGAATGCCAAGGACACTGGAAACAAACCATGAGCAGAGAAAGCAAGAGCCCGCTGCCAATCTCGCTGCCTCCCCATCCACACGGCACTGCCCTGGTCCAGGCCCCATCATGTGTCAGAAGAGCCTTCTAAACAATCTTCATGGATCCTCCATAGAAAGACTTCTTCACCTCCCTACCCTCGTGGCAGGCACACAGACAGCAGCTATGAGAAGGAGGGAAGCTGAACAGAGTTGCCTGCAAGCAAGAACGCACACAGAGCCTGTTCTAGAATGGGGAGCAGGAAGTTCCAATGAACCCCATGAACTGGGGGCTCTGGGTTCTCTCCCTCAGCCTCTCTGGAGCACCCACTCAGTGCCACGCACTGAGCACCGGGGTACACAGGGCAACAAAGAGGGTGAGAGGCAGCCCCTGTCCCTCAGGGACGCACACCTGCAAGAGAGAGCCAAACACATCATGATGGGGGCTCAAGTGAGGCGAGGCAGGAGCAGAGTCAGGGGAAACACCCCGAAAGGTGAATCCAAGCAGGAAATCACCAGGCAGAGAGAGGAAGGACAGGCACTTGGCTCCAAGGGACTGACAAGTACACGGGCCAGCATCTTGCTCACCGCAGCCCTCAGGCCTACCCCAGGGGACAGGATGGCTGGGCTTCAGATCAGGGAGGGGACTCACACAGGGGTGTGTGTATGCACACACATACAGGCAAGGCCAGAAGGGAGGGGGAGAGACCATTTTGCACGCATTTCCTGCCATGCTTTCTCCAAGTTCTAGAGAGTTCCAGGCAGGCAGGGCTGCCTGGAGCGGGGGCTACAGTCAGGAGTGGAAGCATAGGAGAACAGGACTCAAAACAGCATCCAGGATGCCCAGACACAGGGCCAAGTCGGGGGCCTCCTAGCCCCTGGCTCCTCTGTGAACACCCATGTTTTTGCTTGGCAGCCCCACGATGTGGACAAGAGTTCTTCCAGCTGCAGACCCCGCCCCCCACCATGGGAAAGCCCTCTAGGGTAGCAGATCTGGAGGAGGATCCAAGGCAGTGCAGCCAGAGGAAACTGTTCAGGAGCTGCAGGCCGGGGGCTCTGGACAAGTTACTGTCCTCGCCAAGCTTCCATCCTTTGGGGTTTCAGGAGGAGATCTCAGAAGGCCCTCTGGTCTTAACGTCCAATCACTTATGTGGGGTCCCCAACTGGCTGCCATCTCTGGGTTAGTGAAGGGGGTCCCAAAGGCTTCCCCAAGGGCCTGGGCCTATTGATGGGGAGGAGGACAGAAATAAGTAAAGTGACCTTGCCTCTCCCTCTCCAGGGGGTGTGTGGGGTACACAGTCCCCCCACCCTCTCTCCCACCCTGGCCTCAGCCTCCTGTCTCTGCCCTCACTCAGGGACCCCCTTCTGTAGCCGTGGGTGACTGTCCCAAAGCCCCCACAAAGGCCACCACAGAGCCCTTCCAAACCAGCAGAGCTGAGGGAGAGGGTATGAGCTGGGGAGGGGACAAACCACCCACACGAGCCTCCAGCAGGAAGGAGGGCAGGGAGGAGGGTTTATTCACTGTGCACTCCCAACATCTGGCACAAAGTAGTAGGTGCTCACTGAAGATCGTGATGAAAACAGAAGCAGGGGCCCTTCCCCTTCAGGTTCAGTGAGAAAGAACCAGGTATGATGGTTGCCCCACCCCACCCCCGGGTCTGCATCTCTTCCTTTTCTCCTGGAATGGCCATTCTCAGCTGTCCTGCCCACAGTGACTTAGTCACTAGACTGTGAGTGGGCGGTCACGGGGGCCAGGCCGGGGGAGCCCCCTGCCAGTCAGCCTCCCCAGTCCGGCCACCCCCCTCCACGTCCGTAACACCCAGCACGCAGGGAGCACTGCTCTGTGCGCAAGCATTTCCCCGTATATTAGCTGACTTGCAGATCATGTATTAACTCCACTGGAATCAAACCAAGCGTAAGACCAGCCCCCAGATGGTGAGTCTGCAGAAAACCAGGCTGAGGCTAAAAGAAACAGTTTAGCAAACTGCAGAGGGAAAACGGGGGGGGGGGGGGGGGGGGGGGGGGGGGGGGGGGGGGGGGGAGTCAGCCATCAGGTCCTGAGCAGGCTGCAGTGGGGGCAGGAGGCCACGGCCTTGAACTCTTCCGCACCCACAGTGAGTCACAGGCAAGCGTCCTGGAAAAGGTCAGCAGCCACCTGCTGAGTCACATCTCCCGTGTAAGCCGGCCCCGAGGGACTCAGGGACATGGGGGCTATGGCGGCGCCTGGTCACCTGACAGGGAGCCCAGCCCTGAACAACGAGCTGCCCAGCACTCTAGCATGAAATTGAGGTGTACTTGTGCAGCAGGCCCTGAGCCCCCGCCAGCAGCCACTCACGCATGGCTAGTGTAATTAGGAGCTGCCCAAGGGTGACAGAAACACCTCAGCGCAGATCCGGAGGGGTGACCTCATGGAGGGGTGCAGGGCACGGGAGGGCCCACCCTGAGTCCGACACGAGGGTACTTGGAGGTCAGCCGTTACAGCACAGAGGGGCCCACCAGGAGGGAAGGCGGGGTGGGCTTCGCAACCAGGACGGGCACCCGCACCTGCTCCCACGGTACAATGGGTCTCGGGGCACCGGAACGCCTCCCCCAGGCCCTGTCCCTGATCAAGTCCTCATCCTAGCACTGGGGGTTTTTCCAGCTTTACTGAGGTTATAACTGACCATCAAAAATTGTATATATTTAAAGGGTACAACCTGATGACCCAAGATACGTATACGTATACTGTGAAATATTCACAGCCAATCAACATATCCATCTCTCCATTTGCCTTCTCTTTCCCTTTTTGTGGTGAGCACACCTAAGGTTTACTCGCTTAGCATATTTCAAGTACACGGCAGGACACCGTCAGCTAGTCTCACGGCTGTACACCCCCCGTGGATGCCGTGAGCCGGCCACCCCTCAGACCGTGTCCTCACTGCCTCACAGCCAGGCCCTGCTCTCCCCGCCCCCGACTGTACTTCAGAGCCCCCCAGCCTTCTTGGCAACTCTGGGCCCGACTCCCCCACTGTACCCCACCACCCTCAATCTCACTGATGTCCTTCCTCCGCGCTGACATTCTGCATGAGGACCTCTTTTACACTCTGTTCTAGGGATGTGTGTGTGAAAGAAAGTGTATGTGCGTGTATGTGTATGCGGGCGAGAACGTGTATACGTGAGTTGAGTGAGAAGTGAGTTGAGTGTGTGTGTGACAGTGTGTGGGTGTGTTGTGTGAGTGTCCATGAGTACGTATGCGTGTGTTATGTGAGTGCACGTGGTAGATGTGTGAGTGTGTGTGTGTGTTCTGACTAGAACGAACCTCCTAAGCAAAGCATCTACGTAGCCACTGGCAGGAAGGCCTGAGGGCAGTCAGCAGCAGGGAGAAAGGCTGAGTGGGGAGCCCTATGACGTGCCCCCCCACGGTGCCACACGTGTCCCTGTTGTGGTACTGACCACAGCCCATGCCCGATGCTCGTTGATTTGTTTGGCCCCAGACAAGACCACAAGGGCCACAAAACCCAGGACTGTGTCCGTTTCATTCACCAGTGTCTCCCTTGCACCTCACATTCATCCTGGCACACGACGCACACATAACACACGCTAGGTGGATGGATGGATGGACAGATGGACAAACCAATGAGCATCATGGGTTCCGGAGTCTGACGTAGGTTTGAAATCTCATTCCACCACTAACCAGCTGTGTGACCTTGGGTATGCTGCCCAACCCTCCTGGGCCAGTTTCCCCTGAGTAAAACAAGAAGACCAACACCTCACTGTGTGAAAATGCAATGAAATAGGTAGAGAATCTGCTAGCACAATACCTGGTAATTAGCGGATGGTTCGTAATGGTAACCCTTACATTTCTCTGGAGCCCCATGGCATCTAGCACAATCCTCCGATAGGACAGGTGCTTCACGCTTGTAAGGTGAATGCCTAGGGAACGTCTACACAGAAAACTAGCCCCCAACAGCTCCTCCCTGCCTTGGGGTCCCGATCCAAAGGAAGGAACTCTCGCACCCGGTCCCTGGCCCCCAGTTTGCTAATGTCCCACCCCCACCTCTGGTGTCATGGTGCTTCTCTAGGCCCTCAGCCTGCCCCTGGCTCCTTTTCCCCAGCTGCAGAGCCACGTCCCCTCACCTGGACAGATGTGCAGGTGGTGATGACGCTGGTTCCCAGGCTGGTGCTATCGCTGAGGTCATCTGGCAAAGAAGGTGTTTTCTCCACCCGAGGGGCCTGCGTGGCCTGGAATGAGGGGCTCTTAGGGGACAGGTTCACATCTGTGCCGTTGCCAAAGGCCTGGATGGCATTCCCTGTGGGGGGAGAGAGCAGGTAGGCGCAGAGAACTCGGGGGCTGCCCCTCACATCCCAAGGCCGCCTTCTCTGGAACAACCCAGAGCTGAGGACAGGCTGTGGCTTGTCCTAACTTCTCCAGAGCTCCTTTTCAGAAACTACTGACATCTCACATGTAGAAAATAAAACAGCAAAAGGGAGGTTGGAGAAGACAAAGAAACCACAGGAGAAAGAAATGTGGAAGAGGAAGGGAACAGGGGCAGTGGATATGGGGAGCCTGGAAGGAGGCAGCAGGCTGGGCCCGGGGCACCCGGTGCTGCGGACCACTCCCCCATACCAATCCCCCACCCCCCAAACCCCCCTTGGCTCCAGCACAGGTTCTCCTGGCTGCCGGCGTTCCAGGAGCCCCCGACTCAGCCCTCCTCCCAGGGTGGCCTCACCCACTCCCACACCATTAGCACCAATGCACTGAGGACTATATAATGGGACCTTTCGGACAAAACTGTCCCTAAGACTTGACCCTGGAACAAAGTGCCTACAGACATCTCCACCTCCAAGTCTGAGACGCACCTCAAGGTCATCACGTCTATGCCCCAACTAGGCATCGCTCCTTCCCGTAGCATCACCGCTTTCTGGCCATGTGAACAGTCTTGGAGGGGCCAACTCTCCCACCCAGGTCCCACACTGTGCCTCCCTAACCGCCCACTTGCCACTGGTGAAACCCACCTCCTAAAGATCTGTCCACTCCATCTCCCCTCGCCCCTCCCCGCCACTGCTCTGCTTCAATCACACTGTCCTCTCCGTGAGCAGGCCTCTGCCCTCTGAGCAGACTTGTATTGGGTCACCTGTCAGAACCACATCCCCACCCCTCCACACCAGAACCAGAGAGTGGGCCTTCTGCAATGCGGGTCTGGCACGGTGCCACCTGCTGACACCCCTTCAGTGGCCTGCACACCATCTCCACCACATGCAGGACCACAAGATCCTAACATCTTTAGGACTGCAAGGCCCTTCGTGAGGAGGACTCTCCCTCCCTGTCCAGGTAACTCCGGGCATCCTCACACTCTCTAGCAAGACTCAGTGGTCTGCAGTTCCTATAAACCACCTCTGCCCAAGGTGGACTGGCATGCCCTCCCTGCCTCGTCAGCTGACAGATGCCCACTGTCCCTCAATGCGCCAGCCTCTGAGAAGCTTCCAGGGCCTTCTTCTCTGGGCTGACTGGTATCACCGGTCTTGGCTCCTGAAGAGCCCAGTGAAGACCTCCACCCTAGCATCATTCACCCCATCCTGTGATCGTAGTGACCCCCTGATGGTGTACCTCCATGAGATTGTGAGCTTCTCAATGACAGGCACTGTGACTCATCTCTCTGAATCCCCAGTGCTATAAAGAAAGGGAGCATGGACTGATGGAGTGAAGGAAGAAAGGACAGAGGGAGGGAGGAAGGAGATTTTCAAGTGGGTGGGAGATTGAGCAGATCAAGGCAGGCGGGACTTGTAGCCCACCTCTCTAGCCTTTTGAATAGCAGTCTGAAGACTTGAAAAGAAACTCACCAATTCTAAGGGGGAATGGATCCTTAAAGGGACAAGTGACAAATGCCGAGAAGGAACCTGGCTGAAGCTGTCAGGATAACAGACCAGAAACTTTTGACCCTGACTTGACATAGGTTCAAGACCCCCAGTGGTAAACTGAGGCTGGCCTACTGACCATTCAGGAGGATAGAGTCTCCAAGAGCACAAAACCCAAGGTCTCTGTAGGTTGCTGGGGAAGCCCCATATATCCCACTGAGCATCCCAGCGGAGAAAGAAGGGGATGGCTAAGGCAGCTGTGAAGGGCCCCTCTGGGCCTCAAGGGGCACAGGGAGGAGCTGGTAGGACTTACGGAGGCACGGGTTCTCAGTGAAGTCCCTGAGGAACTTCTCACACTCCTCCTCCATGTTCCCACTCCCACGACAACTGCACCAGGGGGATACCACGATGCCAGTGGGGCTGGAGTCCACGTAGTTGGGTGTCATATCAAACCCTGGGCAGGGAGAAAGGGAAGGCAAAGGAGAGAGGAACAGTGAGGCCTTCTCTTTGGGCCCTGGGCCCCAGACACAACAGAGAAGCAGCTTGGGAACACCCCCTCCCTCCGGCCTGCCCCCACAAACACACACACCCCAACTCAAAAACACACTCTGAGCATGACTAGCCCTGTGACCAGGGGACCATGGCCACAGGGGGCAGAGGGGTGCGGACACCGAGGACAGAGCAAGACAGCAGAGGAGGTATCCAGGAGCTGCCCCCGCCCTGCTTCCTGGAGCGTGGGCCTTTGCATTCTTCACCAGCAGAGCATGTGGTCTAGAGCCAGGGAGACGAAGGTCCGCATCCTGGGTGTAGATCCCAGGGCCAACATTTACTAGCTAGGTGAACCTGCACAAGTTACTCAACCTCTCTAAGCCTCAGTTTCCCCATCTATAGGATGGAGATACCAACCCCTCCCTAGCAAGCACTGCTGTGAGAATTAAAATAAGACAGTCGGTATATACCGCTCAGTGCAGTACCTGGAATGCCTGAACCATGCAATGAACGTTACTTTCTCATTTCAAAAGCCATATAAGACCTCAAGGCACCCCTCCACCCATGATCAAAGGCTGACCTCTCTTCTGCTTTCCCACTGCAGAGAAGACCGAGCTCAGGCCGTCCACCCTCTGGCCCTGAGCCGGGTGCCCTGCCCACGGGGAGCAGGGAGCAGGGAGCAGGCAGCCAGGAGGCCCCCCGAGCCCAGGTGCACGGGGGCGGCTTACCAATCATGCCAGCGTACGAGCCCAGACACGCCTGGTAATTGTCGGCAGGGCAGCTGGTGAGCGTCTGGTAGGAGGCACGACAATTGGCGTGGAAGTCAGCCAGCCGGGACCTGGTGTCAGGAGAAGACCCAACGGAGAGAACAGGTTAGTCTGGCTGTCTTCCCACCCTGTCTGCGACAGGGCGGCTCCTCCCCGCGGGTCCCCAGGGAGGGAAGAAGCTAGGAAGATGGAGAGGACAAATACAGGGGGACCCAAGGCTTTGGGGGGCTTCGGGCTAGGAGCTCCTTGAGGGCAGGACTTCCTGGAGAGCCAGGGACACAGCTGAGGCATGGCAGGCTCAGGCTGGACCCTTCAGTCAGAGGAACACAGAGAGAACCTGGGGTGGGTTTGCCAGGAATGCCCGGGACCGAGGCAGGAAAGTGGGCTCTGCTCTCTGCTTGGCCACACTCCTGCCCAAGGCCTTCAACACATCACTCTTCCTCCCTGCAAAATGTGCCACCTCACAGGATCTATCTGAGGGTAACGGGAGCCAGCCCCCAGGCAGGTTAAAAAAAAAAGAACCCCCCTAAGGTGAGACACCCATGGGCTTTCTTGACTGGCCTCTTCTGAATCGGGTCAGAGCAAAGCCTCCCCTGCTGGCCCTCCCCCTGCTTCCCTGTCCCACGAGGGCAGAATCAGCCCTTTCTTCCCCTGGTGACATCACCTGCCATCACCCCTTCCCCTCTGTTGGCACCCATGATACTGCCTCATAACCACCTGGGCACCTCCCTCCTTGACCATGAGCCACCTGAAGGCAGACGCTCTCTGACCCGGGTCTGTCTCCAGCACCTGATGTGGAAGGTCCCACGGAGCCCAGGGCACCCAAGTCTAACCTTCCCCAGCACCCGGCTCCCATCAGGGTGGGGACGGCCATCTCACCTCCCCCCACACCCTGTCATCACTTCCTATAGGTGAGTGCCCTTTGCCATGGGGTCCTTGTGTATCATACCATTTGTGTCTCATAGCAGCTCCAAGCAGGGAGGAATAAGGTCTTGCTCACTGATATTTTCCCAATGATGGGCACACAGTAGGACCTCAACAAATAGGTGCTCATTGAGAAGGCTGTGGTAGCTACAGGAAGGGCCAGAACCCAGCCCTTGACTCCCTGCCCCCACTCTCTCCACACCATAAGGTACCTCACGAAGCCATCCCAAAGGGTGCCCCAAATTCAGCGTCCCTGGTCCTCCACTGGAGCTCTGTCCCATCTGAGAAAGGAGTGGGTAGAGACAAGAGGTTGAGAGGAACACCCTCAGAGCAGACAGCTGTGTGTGTCCCACCACGGGACACATTCTGGTTTGTCCTCGGGGGTGCGGTTTGGGGGAGAGGAAGCTCTCCAGAGGAATTCAACCCAAGGATGCCTCACACAGAGGTGTGGGAGACAGAAGATGAGCACCAAACTAACTGGCCGGGGACCAGGGTTCTCACTTCAGCTGTACCCCTAATTCACGGGGTGACTCAGGCAAGCCCTTACATCTCTGGGACTCAGTTTCCTTATTTATCAAGTGAATAGAAAGTGCTCTTCGTAAAAGACCTTTTCACAGTCTGGGCAGATGAACAAGTTCTGGAGAGGGATGGTGGTGTTGGTTGCACAACAACGTGAATATACTTAATGCCACTGAGCTGCACGCTCAAAAATAGTTAAAGTGGGAAGCTTTATGTAATGTATAATTTACCACCATAAAAAAATGATTTAAGAAAAGATACTTCCTCATTCATCCATTTATCATTCAATCCTCACAAACACTGAGATCCGAACTCTTTGAGATAGGACAAGCAATTGTTGTTACTATCCCACATTACAGAGGAGGAAGCTGAGACTCAGAGAAGCTACTTGCCCAAGATCACAGAGCTCCTGAGCAGGGGGGCCAGGCTCCGCCCCAGAACTAAGGACAGGGTGGGGGCCCTTTCCGGCAGGTCTCACTGCTCCCGTGCAGAAGCCTTTGAAGGGTCCTTCCACAGCCAACATCCTGCATCCCTGAGAAAAGGAAATCTGCAGTTGTCTTCCCTCTCACTCCTGCCCAGAAAGACACCCTCTACTCCTCACCACCCAGCCCTGAAACAGGGAGAAGCAGCATTTCTATCCAAGGCTTCAGCCCCTTCAGAATAAGACCTGGTCTTGAACAGCAAGAGCGTCTGTCCTACCGTGTGCCCTGCACGTGCACAAAGGCGCTCTGACAGTGTGAGTGGGGTGGCCTCTGCCCACACCCCAGTCCCCCAGAGACTTGAGGGGGGTGGCAGGGACTTTACGAGGTAGAGGGGATTTGGAAGCAAGTGAAACAACAGCTCTAGGCACACGCTGTGGGCTGAAGTGCGTCCTGACTCCCAGTACCAGTCATGGGACCTTACTTCGGAATGAGCTCCTTGCAGGTGCGACTGAGGTGAGGGCAGAGTGGATGAGGGTGGGCCCTCAAGCCAATGACGGCTGTCCTTATAAGAAGGGGGAAAGGGACACAGACATAGTGAGAACACATGTGAAGACGGAGGCAGAGACTGGAGGGACACACCTGCAAGCCCAGAAGGCCAAGGATTGCAGGCAACACAAGCAGCTAAGAGAGAGGCGTGGAACACATTCTTCCTTCGAGCCTTTCGAGGGCAGGGTGTCCTGCCGACACCTTGATTTAGGCTACTGGCCTCCAGAACTGTGAGAGATTAAATTTCTCTTTTAAACCTCCCAGCTTGTGGGACTTTGTGACAGCGGCCACAGGAAACTCTTACAGCCCCTTCAGGGACTTCACTGGTCGCTTTGGCCAAGTGCCTCCCTCCAGAAGGAGCCCAGGGCACATGGTCAGGCCCAACGCTAAGGAGCGCTGCAGGTGGGCAGCATAAAGCCAGAACGGAGCTCCTGCGGGGTGTGAACAAGGAAGCTACTGGATAACAAGCCAAGCCCCTAGTTTCCATCTCCTCCCCACCAAAGGCGTTCAAGTCATCTCTTAGCCCAAATACAGGAGTGCATTCCTATGCCACTTGATCACACTAAGGCCTGACTCCCTCTCAGCGCCTCCCCAAGGCCCACCTGCAGCCCTTCCCCCTAAAGCCCTTTCTGAGCACCCTGCTGTGTGGATTTCTCCCATCTCCACAGTCTAGCTACACAGAGAGTCTGGACCATGCAATTCATACTGAACTATAGAGAGATTCACTGATACCGCCCTATTTGGTCTCTCCAACTGGAACGTATGTTCCCAGAGTGGCAGACTTTACTGATTTCCTCATCCTTCCTCTAAACACGTATTGAGCTCCTGCCACGTGACTGACAAAGGATGGGAAGGGTCTGCGTGTCAGTGCAACGTCAGAAGGGAAATCCCAACTCAGGGGGTCAGGGCAGAATGGCCACCAGGCCAGGACCCAGGGCTCGATGAGAAGCACAATGCCCACTGCAGCAGACCTGAGGGGAGCCTCCCAGGCAGTTCCACTCCCTGTGGGCACACGGGGCCTCCTTCCCTTCTGCGAGGTGAGTTCTCCACTCACTGACACCGGGAACCTTGAGGATCTTGCCTGGCCCCACCATCCACGAGGCCTCTCAAAATGTCACTGGGCCCCACAGGCTGGAGGAGGCACAAAGCATGAGCAAGGAGAATGTGACTGTACACGAAGAGAGACAAGGCCACTGGACAAGAGATGAGAGAAAAGGAAGCCGGAAACTAGAAGGTGAAGGAGCCCCAAGTGAGGGTGGGGGGAAGGGCACATCCAGCTGCTGGGAGAAGAGAGAGTATCTGTCCCGTGGCCATTCTCTATCACTCACCGCTGAGTGACCTTGGGCAGGCCTGTCATGGCTCTGAGCTGTGTCCCCAGTTATCAAATTGGGTGAGCCATGCCTGCCCATCTCCCTCACGGGGCTACGTTAGATAGCTGGGGCACTTAGAGGAGGAGTCACCGCATCTTCCTTCTCTATCCAGACATCTTGTGCCCAGCACTGTGCCTGCAAAGCACCGGCAAGTGCAAACAGGGAACAGTGTTTCTTGTGTCCAGTAGAGAAGAAGAAATACCTGTTCAACCTGGTTAGGTGGGTCTGCGTCCCATTCAAGGCAACCCGGAGAGACGGCCCCCTCACCCTGTCCCTCACCACGAGGCTCCAGAGTCACCCTGCTGGCCCCAGGTGCACGATGGCCTCCCTACCCCACTGTTACTCTTCATGTCACTCTGAGGACATAGGAAGAGGAATACAGGCCCCCGAAGCCAGGCAACATGCACAAGGCTCCTTTGCCAGACCCCTCGAAACCATGGCCTACTTCCTGTAAGCCGGCCCGCCGGCTCCATTCAGAGCACAGGGAAGAGAAAAGGTAGGCCCGGGCCCAGCAGCCAGCAGAGGGGCAGGGAAAGGGAAGGGCTGTGGTAGGCCTTCTGTTCCTGCATTTCTCTGTTCTCGGCGTCAAAGCGGCCTTGGCAAGAGAGAGGGCCAAACGGGGCCAGTTAGGAGGATGCCACGTCCAAGTCTCCAGAAGGTCTTTGATTGCTCTGACTGTCTACCCCTCAAGACAGGCTGAAGTCCATGGCGGCGGCCCCCTCTGTCAGCATCAGAGACCAAGTGGTGTCAGTTTCCTTCAAGCCAGCAACACGCTGGACTCCAACCCCCAAGCAAACCAGGCCCATGAACGCTCCCGGCCCAGCCCTGGGAGGTGCATTCTCCAAGGCAAATGTTATCCTTTTCATGATGCACGGCCAGCCGCCGGGCCCCCTGTGCCATCCTCGGCCCCTACTGCAGCTCTTCCCTGCAGACACTGCAAGGCCAGCCCTCTGGACTGCTAGGAACATGCTTTTTCCTTGGCCCACCCCCATCACACTGCCAGTTTCTACCTTTAAGAATCCCCACAAGAACAACGGCATAAAAGAAAGCACGAGAGAAAGAGAGACAGACAGACGGACAAAGAAAAGCACAGAGAGCCAGCAAGAGAACCAATATGAACACAAGCCAAGTCCATCCCAGTGAAGTGAAGGCTGCCAAATGAGCTCAGGGGCAGCAGGTGGCTCTGTCCGAAAAACACAAACCCTCTTTGGGCTGGTTTCACCAGCAGCTGTAGCCTATTCCATCACAGGGAAGCGACAGGAGAGGCACGGAGAGACACCTGACCCCCAATCTGATGAAACAGTTGCCAGATTAAATACAGGATGTCCATTTAATTTGAATTTCAGGTAGACAATGAATTTTTTAGTGTAAATATATCCCATGAACTATCTGGGACATACTAACGTTAAGCCAAACATAACTAATACTAATACTAAGAACTTTTTTATTGTTCACCTGGAATTCAAATCCTGAATTTTTATTTGTTAGATCTGGCAACTCTATTTGATAGGAAGATGTGCTCTCATAGAGGGAAGAGGCAAGGCTGGATGTGCAAAGATCAACCCACACGAGCGGAAATCACCCAGACAGGAGAGGTGGGGTAGCCTTCCTATAGGTTAGCAGTTCTCAAAGTGCGGTCTACAGAACAACAGCATCAGCATCAACTGGGCACCTGGGAGAAATGCAAATTCTCCAGGCCCACCCCAAACATACAAGATCTGAAGTTCTAGGGGCAGGGTCCAGCCATCTGTGCTTTCACAAGCCCTCCAGGTGATCCTGAGGCACACTGAAGTTTGGGGATGTGCCAAGCTGCACAGGCTGCAGAGCAGGGCTTCTGGGGACCCTTCAGACCCCACTCCCTGGTCTCAGCTTTAATTATCCCCACTTTAGAGGCGCCTGCGTGGCTCAGTCAGTTAAGCGTCTGCCTTCGGCTCGGGTCACGATCCCAGGGTCCTGGGATTGAGTCCCACATCGGGCTCCCTGCTCAGTGGGGAGCCTGCTTCTCCCTCTGCCCCTCCCCCACTCTCCTACTCTCTCTCGCTCTCAAATAAATATCCCCACTTCATGACCTAGTCAGGGAAGAAAGTAATGCTTCAGGCCACGACCTGAGAAGGCTCTTGGTCACGAGGCAGAGTGCTTGTGTTTATACAAACACACACACACACACACACACCCCCCAATCCCCACACAGACATACACTTACACTTGGATATATTCTTCTCGGTTCTATGCTTTGGTCTTAGCCAAGAAAAATTACAGGCACCTGTACTTGCCCTTGATCCAAATTATAAATACTTTCCCAAACACATATAGTTTCTCAAATCTGTCTACCCTAAAATAATAAAAGGTGAATCGCTGCACAGAATCCCAAAGCATTCCAATGCCAGCCAGTATGTGGCTTTTTGGTTTGAAGTTCTTGTCAGCTTCCCAAAGTTCCCATTTATCAGATTATACCTGTTACGCTACTGCTGTGGAAACCAATGGGATTCTATCGGTCTATTCGATCTATTCTATCTTCTTCTATAGAAGGAGAAAAGGAAGCTAATATTTATTGAGAACCTGTGATGTGGTAGACACTGTTACCTCACTTAATTTTCTGAGCCATCCCACAAAGTAGACGTATTCCCCAGCAAGGCCACAGCAGCTCTGAGAGGCAGGCCACACAGCTTATATGCCCGACAGCCAGCACACGCTAACGAGGACACGGTCTTTCTCCGGCTCTGCTGACGATGATTCCAGAGGCAGCCACCAGCACTGCCTCATGCAAACGAACAGGGCACTTGAATATTTCATGGAGGGGAAAAGGGGCTCCCAAGAAGTGCAAATTACTCATGATAGGCCTCATAGACAATTTATGGGAATGCAGAGAAAACGACTTTAATAGACCCAAGTGCCTCTGGAATGGCTTTCTGAGGCCCCCTCCAGCAGTGCAGGGCTTGGTTAAGTGGGTTCAATGTTATGTGACACTGAGAAAGGGGAAAATGGATTTCACCCACATGGCTGCTTTCTGACACCTCCAGGGCTCACCGTGGACAGCTTGATCTTCCGTCCTTCCCAGGGCACTGCCACTACTGATTTCATGAACTCAAGTCCCAACCTGGCTTCCTTCCCTTCTGTTTATTCTTCAAGTGTGCAGTGAATATTTATTCTATCTGCCCAGAATAGCAGCTCCCCTGGGGGCGGACTGAGGGAAGGGATTTCCTCCTCCAGCCAGGTAGTTCTAGTAAAGGCTGTCAACCATGGCACTGTACCGTCCTGGGCCAAAGGTGGCCACGTGACCCAGGCTGGGCCAACCCTACAACTCTGTCCCCGGCCACCCTGACTAGTGCTTTAGGGATAAGAAAGTAACACAAGCGAGGCTAAACAGCGTCCTTCCCTGAGGTTTTCCTGATGGAGCTGGCAAGGAAGAACATTCTTTTCTCTCTGGTTATGAGACACCATAGATGTGAGCCCAGATAAATCAGGACCATAGTTCTAGCCTCATGGTCACAATAAGAATAAACATGCAGCTAACCTGCAGAGAGAAGCAGAAACGAGACAAGGAGAGACAGAGACAGGCCTATTTGTATCTGAGTCCTGGAATACACTCCTACCCTTTCTATATTTTATTGGAAGCCAATAAATTCCTTTTTAATTTTCTTAAGGTAGTGGGGCTCTGTCCCTTAAAACAGAAAAAGCCTTGACTAATGTGTAGCTTTACTCTCTGATTTTATATGATCTTCTCTGTCCAAGTTCAAAGCAACCAAAAAAGGCATACACTGAAAAGGACACAGATTGAAAACCAAACCCACAAAGGGTCTGACTAACCCGTGTGAAAGCCAGCATTGCAGGAGCACCTTAGTGAGAGCTTTGGAAAACAGATGCTAATAAAATTCACGAAGGAAGATGGACCTGGCCTTGGATTCTTTCCCCAGCTTAACTAGAGGGAAATGGCTCAGATGGATGAGCCACAGAAAGCTGCATTGCTATTAAAAATGACAAGGATGTAGATTGTGCCAACATATGAAAATTCAAACATGAAATCACGTGAAGGGATTAAAAATCAGGAGACAATACAGTCTGTGCACCCTGGTTGCAAAAACAGGGAAAAAATGGTAAATATATAAACTAATGAGATCCAGAAGTAAATTTCAAAGATGCTAATAGAATACACTGTTCATTATGTTCTCTTTTAATAAAGTTGCTTTAAGATTGTAATTATTTCTTCAAGTTTAATTGAATAAGGCCTCAGGAATCCTGAGTTATTATAAACAATGATTTTTCTAAGCCTTTGTTTAGAGAAAGTGTTATTGGTTCCAGGAGCATCAGCAAATTTAACTGACCCTCTGTCCCGACAAAGAGGCTGAGAGAGAAAAGCTACCATCTCAGAGAACCGGCTCCTCACTCCGGGGCAGCTCCAATACCTAGGAGCTTACAGGCTGGAGAAAGAAGCTGGTGCCAGGCTGAGAAATGCAGACCAGGCCCTTCTGGACATGAACACAACCCCAGAGCAGGCTGCCACAAGTGGAAATGTCGGCTCTCCTCCCACAGGAGGTCCTGAATTCTTCGAGAGGCCCTCTCCCCTCCACTCCAGCCAGAAGCACACTCGGCCACAAGGTCCAATTTTGACATCTCATCTGCCGACTGGATTTGAGGCTTGGCTTTAGCTACTCACTAGCTGTGTAACCTTGAGTAGGTCATTAAACCTCCATTTCTTCACCGGAAAACTGAGGTAATGATAGTATTTACCTCATATGGTCATGGCAAGGATTGAATGAGAAGATGTCCAACGAGCAAATGTCCGTAAGTACTTGGATGGTGCCTGGCACGTAGCAGATGCCCCGGCCGCGTTTGCTGCCGCTGCTGTTGAGATCAGAAGACCCCACTATCCACTCCTGAGCACGCAACATGGTGCCCTCTCCCTTCGAGCCCAGGCACACAACACCTCTGATCTACTAAAAAGCACCTTCTGCATTTCTACAGTGTCACACAAAGTACTTCTCCTGACATCCTCACTTTTACTCTGACGACAATTCTCTGAAGCTGGGGTTACTACCTCTGCTTTACAGATAAGGAAACAAAGACCTAGAGAGGTTAATTAACTCAGTTACTATCTCAGCA
Organism: Phoca vitulina; assembly: GCF_004348235.1. Lineage (NCBI taxonomy): Eukaryota > Metazoa > Chordata > Mammalia > Carnivora > Phocidae > Phoca > Phoca vitulina. The sequence continues at coordinate 1,877,562 of NW_022589756.1, forward strand.
GCGAGGCCAGAAGACTGAGCTTCAAATCTTAGCTCCGAACCCAATGGGTTTTCCCTTCCATCATGCGGCCCGCCCCCTCACCCTCCATCTTTTTCCCAGCCCACCACCCCCTCCCCTTCTCCCAGCATTCTGAAGCCACAGAACAAGGGGGGTTTGTTTCTCTCTGGTGTCACCCAAGGGAATCAGTGGTGTGCCACCTTGCTCCTTGGCCCCCCTTGCCATTTAGCCTGGAGATCCCACGGGATCCCCCTCTCCCCTCCAGGTGAACCCAGAGGGCATCTGTAAGAAATGGCCTGGGGAGTGCTGTGGTTGGAGCCTCTGCACCTCCAGATGACCAGAAACGATCAATTAGACCCAGGCCACCATCAAGAGACAGCTACACCAACCACAGTGGTCAGCCCAAGCCTGCTTTGGGAGAGGGTCGGGAGGGTCTGGATGGCTCTCCCACCTGGGGCCCAGAGATGGAAGCCAAGACCATCTCCATCTTCCCAAGACCACCACTGGGTATACTCCTTCATGTCCTCTGAAAACACAAGCAGATAGGCAGATAACCTTTTCTCCATTTTTTCCCAATCCCTTCACCTATGTTCCAAACCTATTATTACCCAGTAAGAAGAGAAAAGAATTAAACATATGCATCATTTGATTTTAATTGAAGGACTGTTCTATTTCATTGAACTGCTAAGTAAGCTGAACAAGAGATTGTGTTTACATAAGCAAACCCCGAGTCACTATAGACTTGCTGTCACATTAAGTCAATACTTATGAAGGCTCTCTATTTAATTATTCAGTGAGGATTGACTTATTATTGTGTTAAGAGTGTGGTTAGCCTTGAGCTAGGTAGCCAGCCAGCTGAAAGATTTCTTTCAACTTTCTCTGAATGCTGATATGGTTCTGGTTGGTGGTATGAGGTTAGGTTTCTTCCCTCTCTCTCTCCCCACCACTACCCTCCCTCCTGCTCCAGAGCAAAAAGCTCCAGATCCACTGCCCTCCAGGTGGGCATAGCAGGCGATCTTGCAGGGCCAGGGAGCAGGCAAGGTCCCATTTCTCAGTGGCCAGCCACTCACATGGTCTTCCAGGGTTAGTAACCCTAGGAATTAGTCCTGAGATGCTGACACCTGAAGTCCCATTAGCTTACTTTCTCTGTTCTAGCAGTTCCAACATTCATTTTTCCCCTTCCTGACGATGAGGACCTCCTACTCAAAGACCCAGATCCCTCCCCATCTTTGTTATTCTCAGCATTTCCCCTCCCTTCAACCTCCACAGAATGTGTTTCTCGGCCTTTGCAATCCATCCAAGCCCTATTATTCCATGGCATATTGTTATAGAGATTCAGATAGATTCTTACATCAAATAACATTTCCTGAAACCTAACATATAAGAAAAATCTAGAGGTAGACGCTTAGCCTAAACTTCAGAGCAACAGAAGAGGCAGAACAGCATCATGGCTAAGAGCAAATCACCTTCAAACCCCAACTCTGCAAATTACAAAGGGTACAATCTTGGGCAAGTACTCACCCCTCTGTGAGCATCCTAATCCATAAAAAAGGTCTAGTAGTTTCTGAGAAGGTAACCGAGCTTCCCATATTACACCTAGGGCTATGCCCTGCATGCTAGTATGCTAGGCTTTTATGAAGGGTCCATTATGACCTGGTGACTACAGCCCCACTGATGCCCCAGACTTCTTCAGCCCATCATGTACCACCCTGATCCCCACCCATAATCTGGACTCCACTGATGTCTATCCTCTCATCTCTCCTCACACTCCTCTTCTCTCCCACCCCAAACCTTGCAGCAATATCGAAGAGCACACATTCCCCAACCATGATGTTTCACAGATCCTTATCCTGTGGTGCTGCTTCTACAAGGAATGCCACCCCCCAACCATGTCCTCCTTAAACTTCCCCAGTTCACCCTTCTAAACCCAGTTCAGTTGCCAGCTCCCACAGAGCACTTTCTGTGAATGCTCTGCTCCAACTCTGAACATGTTTCACAAACTCCAATTACTGAGTTTGCGCCACCAACCATATCACAACTTATACTTTTCAGGTCTGTTTCTCCCATTAAACTATAAGCTCTTTCAGAACAGAAACAATCTTATTCATGTTTAGAATCTTCAATGTCCAGAGTAGTACCTGACACCAAATAGGGACTCAACAGCCACTGGATAGAAGGAGGAAGGGAAGGAGGGAGGAAAAGATGGGTGAATGGATGGATGGATGGTTAGGTGGGTGGGTGGATGGATGAATGGATGGATGGATGAGTGGATGGATGAGTGGATGGGATGGATGGATGGATGGATGGATGGATGGATGGATGGATGGATGAATAGTTAGATGGACAGATGGTTAGGTGGGTGGGTGGAGGAATGGGTGGGTGGGTGGGTGGATGGATGAGTGGATGGATGGATGGATGGATGGATGGATGGATGGATGGATGGACAGATAAATGAGTGAGTAGTTAGGTGAATGGATGGATGGATGGTTAGGTGGACAGATGGATGGTTAGATGGGTGAGTGGATGAATGGGTGGTGGGTGGATGGATGGGAACTATTCTGGAGGCCTGGAAGACCTTCCTCAAAGCAGGAGAAGAGCCAAGAACTCCCTAATACCTCCTCTTGAAAAATAAAATTACTCCAGATTTCCAGCTGACAGCACAGCAAAATGTGTCAACATTGCATTAACTTAGGCACCAAGAAAGATAGCCCTTTGGTGGGTCTGTGTTCCTCCTCCTCCAATTCTGCCTGGTGGTTGTTAGGAATTTGGAAAAGTATCTTCGCTATCTCTGGTAATAGCCATCTGCTAAAGGAGGCCCCAGTGGCCTGCAAGAATTAACACACATCCTTAAGCACCACTCTTAACATGAAGAAGTGCCTTGGGGCCCTAGAGAGAAAAACACAATGGGTCCCTGTGGAGAAAGGCTGGGTAAATTGCCCATTCTCAAAAAAGCAGAAGAGCAAAAGGAATCCGTGATGGGACTGAGTATTTGGGTCAAAATGCCGCTACTTACAAGCCATAAACCCTAGAACTATCACTGCATCTCTCAGTACCTAAGCGGCTCTGTGATATCTACACGGAAGAGTGGCTGGAATGAAACCACATATGCAAAAGTACTTTGCAAAACAGAATTCACTCGGTATATGTATACTCTTTTTTTTTCTTTCAGAATAATAAATAAAGAACAAGGCAGGACTATAGCACCCAAATTCTCTTCTTCAGCTGACTCAAAAGACCAGGTCCCAATCAATGCAGGCAGCCGGACCAGGGGACAGGAGAGGGCTGGGGTGGCAGCGCAGGTAAAAAGCCAGCACACCACAGCCTGTGCCCACCAGGAAGCAGGAAGAACCCATGTGGTTGGGGTCTGCTCTCAGAGAACGCTGGCAGATCACACCCTCAGAGCCACAGAGCCTGCAGGGAGCCTTGAGCCCTCAGCCCCTTCCCCCTTCCCTCCATCCCAGGCCTTCTAGAGTAGACTGCATAGGCAAATATTCTTCCAATCAGGCAAATATCTGGGCAGCTATGTCACCACTAAGAGTCTTTCTCATTATATAGACTAATGAGAACGCTATGCTTCTCGGGAGCAATTTATCAAGGCAACATCCATTATAAATGACATTTTTCCTGAACTAACAAAGAATGTGAGGCTGGGGAAACTGGTTAAAAGGAAATGTTTAGCTGATTCCAGAAATCGTTCCAAAATTAATGACCTACCCTCTTGCTGGTCAGTGCTCTCTCTGTGCTCCACCTCCCACCTGGATCCCCTGCCCTGGCCACCCACGTCTGTCCAGACCACCTGAGCCAGCAGGCTGGGGAAGGGGAGCGATGCTGGCTCCCAGGAATACCCTGTCTTAGGAGGAGAGCACGGTCTTGAGCAGGAGCATCACTGAAGCATAGAAGACCAGATTATTTGTGGTCCCAACTTGCTGAGGCAAGATGAAAAATACAGCAAACTGCAGTTGCTGAACTCAGCTTTTTTTCTTTTTCTTCCTTCTTGCTCCTTCGCTGAGGTTAGTGTTTTACAAAAAGGGCTTTAAAAAAATAAAATCTATAAATGAAGGGGTTCCAACCTGTCAGCTTAAGGTCAAGCACACAGAATGCAGCATCCAGGGAGGAAAGAGCACTGCCATTTGGTTCACCCGCAAGCAGGACACTTACCCATAAACATGCCCACATGCATGCCCATGTGAGGGCCCTGCCACCCTGACACACACCCCGTACCCCCCAACCACAGGCCCTTCCCCTATGTTCTGACTTGCGTGGGTCCTCCCTGTTGCTACTTTCCAATTCCAAAGCAAATGACAACTTCAAGTTCCCCTCCAACATCAGAGAGCCGGGAGCCATGCCCCTCCCATGTGGGCGGTACGTGCAGCAGTGCTGATCACAGGGAGCTGTGGTCTTGCAATGGGTCAGCACATATCAGGGCCTCCCATGGGGAGTGGGCGGGATGGAAATCAAAGGGGACATGGCAAACCACTCAGGGAAGCAGATGGCCATGGGTCCCGTGGGCTAGTCACTAGCCCCCTGAAAACCTCTACTGTAAGGCAATGAAACGTCAAGACCCTGGAGCTTCTGAGAATTTGAACTGAAGCCTCTGGCTTCACCTGAGAAGAAGGTAAAGCGGGCAGACAGACATGCCCACATGGCAAGAAAAGGATGGTGATTCCTATGTGAAGATATAACACCAGGTGAGGAGTAAGAAGACCCTTCGTGAGCTCATCAAGTATTTAAATGAATTTATCTTAGAATAAGCAGACTCTGGGACCCAGTCAAGTTGCTCACTGCTTCTACTGAGGCTCTCACACATACCCTGTGGGGCTCTGCCAAGGCTGAGGTTCAAATGATGGGGGACAGGACACAGGAGTACAAAATACAAAGGAAAGAAAAGCCTGAGTCAAAAATGAGACACAGGTAAGGGCAGACCCAGGAACAAAGGGAAGGCCATCACAGCCAATGGTGGGATGCGGAGTAGGAAGTGGATCCAGCAAGGAGTGTGAATGAGTGGATTCTTGAGGCAGAATCTAGAGCGATGTCCCAGAGTCTGGATGCAACAAACAGAGGGCTTTCCAGAGCACCCGTGCTCCAGCCCAAGCAGAAAGCCCCTGAGGGGGTCTGCTACAGACTGAAGGTTTGTGTCATCACAAAATGTGTATGTTGAAACTTAATCCCCAGTATGATAGCACTAGGATGGTGGGGCGCAGTAGGAGAAAAATCACAAACCACCACCCAGACCCACCAGGAAATAAGAGGGGCCAGGGGCAGGCAGGTTCTGCTCAAAGAGAGCCACAAGAGAACTACACCACAGGGACAAAAGTCGATCAGGCTGATACATCCAACCCCAAGTCCCAAGGAGCAGTCCTCCAGCTTCCTGCACAGGAAGGTAGCATGTCCCAGCAGGAGAGCCTGATGGTGTCCATGCACAGATGGTCTTCCAGAGGGCATGGTGTTTCATGGTGTTCTTTCTTGCTGTCCCTTGGCCTACTGGACATCCTTACGGGCAACCTATGTCTCATCTGGATATTGCTGGTGGTGATGTTGGTGTTCAAATAAAGAAGGAGTAGAATCTACCATTGCACTGGAATAAGGTGCAATGAGTTTTGATATATATGAATCTATGGTAATGAGGAAGGTAGACCAGTTGTATAGCTGACAGGAGAGTTATTCTTTGAATACCCAGTTGATATGCTCCTCTGTAATAGTGGGTCTGCAACTAGTGGGTAGATACCCAGGCTATCGAAGGCCTTAAACAGAGCCTTCTCAAAGCAGGAGGTAAACTGGGAATGGCAATTTGAGATCAGGTGGCTGATGATCTGTAGGCAAAGGATCTGCAAAGGGTGAAAGCTGCTATTTTAATGAAGGCGTCCAGGACCCCCAAACAATGGTAAGTCGATGTGCACAGAACTGAATGTAAATGAAATAAAAAATAATCATACCCCAGGAGGCATTCAGGAGTTCATAGGCTGCAACAGTCTCCCTAGCCTCCTGACCCACCTCTAGGCTCGAATACGCGTAGCATATCTAATGGCATCACACAGAGCATCACTCCTGGTAGAAGGGGGACACATTCAACATCTTCACAAGGTGGTAATGGCCAGCTGCAGCGGGGCCATGGCCCACACATCAGCTCTGGACGCCAGCCTTCCAGGCCAGGAGTTGCTCCCACTCACCTTCCTATAGCAGACCTTCTCAAAACCCATCCCTTCTGACCCCTCCTGCTTTGAAAAGGAGCAAAGGGGGACAGCAACAGGCACAAGAGAGAACAAGATGCCACCCCAGCTTCCATCTTCAGAGCAGAGCCAGCCAGCCTGGAGAAGTTGAAGAGTCAAAGATGAATACCACTTAGTTCATCGCAAAGGAGATTTTTGAGTTTCTCCCAGAATTGAAACCTCAGAGCTGGGTCCCTCGAATCCAGTTCCTGACAAAAAGCTAGACCGGCAGCAGCCCTGCTCCCCCTCCATGATATGGGCTGCTACCACCAGCAACAGGGGCCTGAAGAGGCTGAGAGGCTTCCAGGTCAGGGGCCAGAGTGGAAGCCCGCTTCACAGAAGCCCAGCACCCAGCCCAGGGAGAGGGAGAGCCATGAGGAAGCTGAGCCAGCCCAGGCACTCGGGATCTGAAACCTAGACCTTGGAAACCTATATTTTTATGCTGTTTCGGTTTTCTATAATTACTTCCTTTCAGTCTTGCCTTTGCATGTACTGAGACCTACCAAACTAATACTAAATAGCAACAGCTAACAATCTGGAGTGTTTACTACGTGCCCTCGAAGCGCCTCTAAAAGCATTACCTTGTTTACCCCTCACAAACACCTGAGACAGGAACCACGAAATCCCCCACTTTCCAGAGAAGGAAACCCAGCCTTGGAGACAGGAAATGACTCGAGGCATGGCTGGAAAGTGCAGGGGCTGGGACTCGAACCCAGGTGAGTCCAAGGCTGCTGGTCCTTTCAGGGTTTGGATGGCTGCTCCCTTGTGGGATGGAGATTGCCCTCCGGGGTTGGCTAGGACAGCGGCAGTAGAATCTGAGAAGGAGGCCCCAGGGTAGGGTGCGGGTCACAAGGGCAGAGCCAATGCTGCCTGAGCTGGATCACACCGGCCGCTTCCCCCCTGAGGGTCACACCCAGGCTCCACCCAGAGGGCACCGGGCTTGGCTGCCAGGAGGAAGGTGCACCCCTCACAGGACTACAGCACACCTGCTCCGGGTCTCTGTCCACAAACTCGTGGCCTTTTCCAGCTCCCCGCTCTGCCAGGGGAGGTCACAGTAACTCCTCACCCCAAAACAGACCCCAGCCCATGCTCTCCCAGCCAAGCGCCCTGGCACCCACCATCTCACTCCCACTCCCTTTCCTCAGAAAGCCCCCCTCAGAATCTCCCAGCCTTTCTTGAACACCTGCCCATCTGAGCCCCCTCCTACCTGCCTCTCATGGGATATGAACTGTTATGACCTTTGCCAGGGCCCCCCAGCCTTGGGGGTCACAGTGAGAGCAGCAAGACAGCCTTTCCCTGGCTAATGACCACCCCGGAGAAGTGTGGGAGACCCTGCCTCAGTGTATTAGTGTCCTAGGGCTGCCCGAACAAATCACTGCCAACCAAGTGGCTTATAATAACAGAAATTAATTCCCTCACGGTCCTGGAGGCTAGCTGTCTGGGGTCAAAGGTCAGCACTGTGAAGCTGCCAGAGGAGGAGGCTTCCTCCGCTCCTATAGGGGCTGGTGGCTCCCAGCAGTCCTTGTGTTCCTTGGCTTGTAGCCCCATCTCTCCAGCCTCTGCCTGTCTTCACTGGCTTCTTCCCAGCATGCCTTTACGGTTGCTCTCCCCTTCTCATAAGGACACCCTAATCCAGTACGCCTCAGCTAATTCCATCTGCAAAGACCCTATGCAAACAAGCCCAGGTTCCAAGTGGACATGAATGTTTGGAGGGATGCTGTTCAACCCACTGACACTCACCAACCACCTTCCCCTTGCAGCCGGTGCTTGATCTCCCCTCCCACCACCCCCCAGCTCGGTTCAGATGTGGGCTGAGACCCCAGTGTGTGCCCAGCCTGGCTGACCACCCCTCCCAGGGCAGCTTTTACTCTCCGGGATCTGACTCTGCTGCCCACCGAGGGATGGCCAGCTCCCCTGCCCCTGCTGGGGGCCTTCCCTGGGAGCTGCCCTGGGGGTCGAAACCCCTCCCAGACCGGGGCCCCAGGACCCACATGCTGCAGCGACACCCCACAGGAACAATTCTCACTGCGCTCTCCCCATTCCCTGGGTCCTGCCAGGGAAAGACAGCTACAGGCCTTAGCCTCTCTTCCTGCAGGTCCTCAGACTCCAATCCTATATCCCCTGAGGGCCAGGTGGGCCCCAGCATGGCAGTTAGAGAGGCCATGCAGGATGCTGTTTGGCCGCCAACTCACTATAATGGGCCAGCCAGACCCATGCGGGAGCGTCACCACTGTATGACGACAAGCCCAAGTCTCCACACCGGGCCTAGCTCAGTTTTGGAGGCTCAGGCCCATCCATCTGTCCCACTCACACCACAGTGGCTCTCTGCACTGACATTCCATTTCCAATGACTGGGCTCACGGCAAACACTTTGATCGTTTTCCAAAGGATAAACAAGCAGAGGTCATTTTAATAGTAAAAATGCCAGCTGGATAAATAGCAGATACATCCGGGCTACTCTCCCGCCCCGGCATACTCCATCTGCCATTGGAAGAGAGCTCTAGAGAATGCAGAGAAGGCGAAGACATGGGCACACGAACGGCCCCTTGCAGGCGGAACTAGGAAACAGATCCATCAGACGGCCTGTTCCAGGACCTTCTCTAGAGCCCCCGGGACGGCACTGACCATGGCACAGCACGCCCGCAAGCATCAAGTTCCTAACCCTCACTGTGAGGACAGTCATCCGGGGAGCCAGACAGAACTGGATTTCTGGGCCCCAAACCCAGGAATTGTTTCAGTAGGTTTCAGGAGGGACCTGGGAATCAGCGTTTTAATAAACACCACAGCTGATTGCAATAGGGGCCACAGCTGGGGAGACAATGCAGAATAACAGAAAACACAGCCTTGGGAGCCAGCCCGCTTCAAGCTTCTGCTCACCTCATTAGCTGTGTGGTCTTGGGCAAGTCACTGAAAATCTCTGGTCTGCGTGTCCTTACCTGAGCACAGAGAAATAGTGACAGTGCCTGCCTCAAAGGGTCCTAAGAACATGTGAGGTTGGGTGTGAAGATTCCTACCACAGTGACACGGTGTCTAACACACAAGGGCTCCATCGATGTCACCTGCCTTGGAAGGCCACGTCCTCCTGGGCAAGGCTGGCCTCCCTGAAGGGGATGGCAATCCAGCATCAACCACAAGGGGAAGGGACAGGTCCCCTTTGGCAGCCTTGTTTTCTGGGGTCTGGACAGCAGGGTCGGGCACTTAGGCCTACGCCCGGGTGGTAGATCCCAAGTGGTGCCCACCACATGGGGCAGACAAGATCAGAGCAGGACGGGCACAGGCTGGCCCCAGAGAGCATGCTAGGCCCAAAAAGCAGGTAACTCAGATGCAGCTTATTCCCCATGTGTATCTTCCTTTGCCTCCCTGAGGCTTTATTCAGTGTCTGTGAACATCTCAGCCTGATCCTGACTGTGACTGGGGGTATCAGCAGGTGGAGAGGCACTCCCAAAGGAGCCTTCGAGCTGCCCAGCCCCCTCACACAGAGGGAGGAGTGCTGGCCATCCATGGAATGTCCCTCAGGGAAAGGGCCCCAGGAGACAAGGGTGGGACCTAGAGGCCCACCTGCCGTTCCTTCTCCCCTTGCAGATCTCCCCATTTTACAACAGTGGAGAGCGTAGGTTTCATTACGATTAAAGAAGGCGGCAATTCTGTACAGAAGCGGCCCCTGCAGTTCAGAAACACTTTGGCGGAGCACACTGACAAAATCCACAGACAGCATGCAGACCTACTCACGTGAGGAATTCCTCTTCACTGCGTAGAGACACATTCATTCCTTCACGCCCCTCCTGTGACTGCACACTCCTCCCCCAGAGAACACATACACCGAGGCTCCTTCCCTCCCACGGCCACCCCTGAAGGGCACAGTGACCCGGGCAGAGTCACCAGGGAAGGACTCTCTCCAGTGTGCTCTTCCGAGAACTAGGAGGCCATCTCCCACCCTGCCCTGCCTGGCCCCCATGTTTCTGAGTCTGGGAGGCCCAAACGCTACCAAGAAAAGCCTACAGGCCCGCAGACGTGCGTTCATACCTGGAAAACCCAGACTCAGACATGCAGCACACACAAGGCTCTGGAGAGATGAGCTGTCATGGGTCACACCACCCAGAGGACTCGAGGAAAGGATGGGCCCACAGGCAGAACCTCCCTGGGCTGGAGGAGGAGGGATTGTAAAGGCAATTTCTCCGGTTGTCAGTGTGGTGGCACAAGAAGGACCCTAGAGACCGGTGAGCCCACGACCCTCACTCCAGAAATGAAGTTGTTGCCCAGAGGGGCGAGCAGCTAACCCAAGGCCGCTCTTTCAGCTCCTGTGTGTGGGCCAGCACGGGCAAAGTTCGAGCCTCAAAGAGCATGCGAAGTACAGGCCCCGTCCTGACAGCTCAGCAGTTCCAGCACAGTCTCACATGCCCCCGGGATCTCTCTGTCCCCCACACCTCACACATCCATGCACGCACAGCACCCATAAACACCCATAAACACTAACCACCCACGTCTTCTCGTGCAAACTTATGGAATCATAAGACAGATGTCAACGCAAAGCCCTCAGTTGTTTGTTTTTACCTCACTGGATGGCAGAAACTTTACTAATGCTCTGAGCCCAGGGTTCTCCTCAGATCACCTACTCCCTCTGTCCCTGCCCCCAATTCTAGAAATAATGCATACCAATTTGTGAAACACAAAAGCTGGGATAAGTGTCATTTCATTCAGCCCTTCTGTTTTCAGATAAAAGGAGCAAACCCCGACAGGTTACATAACATCCCTGAGGTTTCCCAGCAAGAAGGGCTGATGTCGGGGTAGGACTCAGGAATTCTGGCTGAGGCCTTGTCCCTTCCAGTAAGCTGCCAACACCAACCTACTGGCACTGGTCTCATATTTGAAACAAAGCCCTCACCGTGCCTCATTTCCTTCTGGTTCTTTCTATCACGGCACCCCTGCCTAGGACGGACATTACTGTCACTGTCACCGACGCGGTGCTCACCGTCACAGGTGGGGAAGCGACACGAGGATGCCCGCACGGGTGCCCAACCCCACCGGACACCAAAACTGCCTGCAACCCAATCCCTGGGCCCACAGGTGGTGAGAAAAAGACAGGGCAAAATTGTGCTGTTACCCAAGGTCATCAGGGAAAACAGGACTATGAGGATTTGGTCACATTCTTCCGTGGAGAAAACAGAGTTTGCTTATCCTTATCCATCTCAATAGCCAACTCTAATTCCAAAAGGTCTTAATATGCTCTCTTGTCCCTTTTCCAAAGTCATCTCCCAATATATATTTTTAATCTGAAAGGGCCCCAGCACAATAGCCCTTCTGTAGGTCACTCATCGGGCAGCCTGCCAGGGGCAAGGAAGCCGCCAGCATGGAGTATAAAGTTTGCACACTGAAACAGACATTTTACTCCTACGAAAATCCTTTCTCTCTTCACTTAAGAGTCTAATGGCTCCTGGTGCATACATAATTCTAATACATCGGTGATCTGGTTTTCTGTTCCACGGAAACCCCAAGAACGAGGAAGGGTGACAGAAGGAACCTCCCAGGGGCAGAAAGAGCCTTCAGCAGGAAATGACAGCAAACACGAAGAAGCAGACAGAACGAACAGAAAAGCAAAACACAGTGACTCGAAATCCACAGTATCTGGGACTAATTAGTGCAGGGGCAAACAGTTCTAAGTCGGGGACACCTGAAGGCATCACCACACGCCATCTGCACGACGTAACCAGTAGTCACGGAGAGCACCGTGTCATCAAGAAAAGGTTAAGCTACCTTCTACAACTTCTGTTTAAGGAGACAAAGAGCATTCAAGAACTCAAGTACTCCTCGCCCCTTGCACTGCGCCAGGCTCTGGGCTAGATGCAGAGGTACGAGAACAAGCCCCGGTCTGAGCGGGACAGCCATACACCAGGAACGCCGTGGAAAAGGCAGCCGTGTCTCACGTTCCTCAAGGTGCAGCAGAATATGAATCAAAATGATGAAAGGTGTTTTCCTTTCCTCCCTGCACACCCATGTGCCCCTTCTAGAAGGCAAGCAGGATTCGGAGGCCAGCAGACCTGGGCATCCCTGCCGCTGGAAGGCCTTATTTCCAGACACCTCGTGCAAAGCAGGCTGAGAGCCAGAGCTGCCCAAGGCTTGGCGAGCAGGGCGGGAGAGTAGGCCACTTCCCTCGGGCTGGACGAAACCTGGGGCCACTGCCCTGGGGCCCAGCTGAGGGACCACTGGGAGCAGCTGAACAGGGAGCCCCATGGCCCGGAGGGAAATGCCTCTGGGCAAGTCTGGAGTCAGTAGAGTTTACTGCTGTGACGGCACAGGGGTGCCCAGCAGACGCTGAGGGACCCAGGCCCACTGTGGGGCCGGCAGGAGGACCACCACCACAGGCTGAAGACCAGCCTCCCTGGCCCCTTCAGGCTTCCCCACCTGAGCCTGGGCTCCTGCGTGCCACAGACAGGGGGAGCTCCATTAACTGGGACTGCATTTCCTGTTGGCCAGGATGGGCGGGGGGGAGGGGAGACTGTAGCTGGTTTAGAAATATCAGGAAATGTGATCTGACCCCAGAGTGTTGTGGAGTAAAATCCCACACGCTTTACAAGTACAATGCATCCTAAGAATAGCTCTGACTGGTTGGGACAAAGTCGTGTTGGAGCACAGGCAACAGAACACGGCTTCCTGGAAGACAGAGAAGCTTCAAAGAGGTGATGACCTCCAAGGGTCTTCGAAGATGAACGGGCAGGCACTTTCCGTTTCGCAGGAAAATATCCCCTACAGGGGGCCTGTCCCTGCAAGATCCCAGAGACAAGTTACGTGCCCAGGGAGGCTTAAGCACAGGCGCCTGGAAGGAGTGCTGGGAAAGGGGGGTACAGACGGGGTCCCCGGCAAAGGGCTCAAATCCCAGGCTCTTCAGGAACCTGAGGCAGGAGGGCCCCGGGGTTTGAGTGCTTTGAAAAGTTCATTCTGAGGACTTCTCTGATGGCTGCTCACTGCCAAGGTGTTTGATTGCAAAATCCATTTCCAAATGGCCTGCTCGCCTGTGAGAAGCTACAAGGACTGCGTATCAGGAGCAGCCGCCCTCCCAAGGTTCCACAGCCCACCCCGCCTCCCCGCTTCCTCGGGCTGTGTTCGCTCCTGCTTCACACCGACCCAGCCGGCCCCGGCCCCCCTCCCGCTCCCCAGAATCCCCACAGATCACCAGGCACCTGGCCTGCCCACAGCCCAAGCTCAGGAAGGTCATTCCTCATTAGAATGAGCAGATCACAACCCCTGCTTTGTCCACAGTATGTGGTTACGACAGAGGGTTGAAGCCCACAGTCCCACCGCTGTGGCCTCTGCCCAGCACCCCACACCTGAAGATGTGCCCTTTCAATTCTCCAAGGAGAAAAGAGGCAAGGGAGAGAACACCCTGTCTTCCCCCCTCCCATCCCACCCCATTCTAACCACCTGGCAGGTTATCCCAGGCCCAGCAGGGCCCACGGCTGAGCTGGGGGCCACTGGAAACCCTGCTCTAGTTAAAATACATCTATCTGCAGCATTCAGAAAATAGCTATCTACAGCATTGCTTTCAGCTATAATGGAAAACTGATGGCTTTTATCTCCCCAACTTTATGACTATTGATGGGATAGAGGCTGAGGTTTGATGACCATTTAATAGCCGACCCTGTGCAGTTAGAGGAGCATCAGAAAGCAATGAAAGCGCCGAGATGATTGTCTGGCAGAGAATTCTCCGCTGAGGTCCAGGAAGCAAAACAACCACCCTCCCCAGGCTCCGACAGAAGAAAAAAATCAAAGTCATCATCATTTCTGTTTCTCCCCCCTCCTCTCTGCCATTGACCTCTGGGAGGTTGATCCAAACGGGAGAGAGGAGCGGGGGACAAGAGCAACATAGGTGTGAGCCCTTATGAAGAAAGGGAGGGTGAGGGAGTCGCTGACTGATGGACACCCCCCCCCACACCCCTTCCTGCCCAGTCTTTAGTCCGTCATGGACTGGCTGGGCTTCTGGCCAGACTACAGGGGCTCTGGACTGTCTGAGGGGCTCCCTGGAAAAGAACTAGAAGGAAAGGGAAGGAAGCAGAAGTCTGGTCTAGCCCGTGATCCAGCTGGTCTTCGACCTTCTGTCCACGGCCAGAAGCCAAAAGCCATTCCAGGGCTCTGCGAGTACTCAAGCCTCAAGCCTTCCCTGACATTCCGTCCCTTCCCAGTCTGAGGGAATCTGCCCAGTAGCCCCATCATGACCCACCTTCCTCTCCAGGTTACTGGCCAGGGCTCTGTCTAGGGGTGGGGGTGAGCACATCACGCTTCTTCTTTTTTTTTTTTTTAAGATTTATTAGAGAGAGAGCATGCCTATGTGAGTGAGGGGCAGAGGGAGAGAGAGTCTTAAGCAGACTCCTCACTGAGCACGGAGCCTGACGTGGGGCTCGATCTCCCAACCCTGAGATCATGACCCCTGAAACCAAGAGTCAGTCGTTCAACCACCTGTGCCACCCAGGCACCCCCACATCACCCTTTCATACATGCAGGGAGGGGATACTGGCATGGCTTCTTTGCAGCATTACAAGCACCTTCACTGATCTCTTATTTTCTACAGCAGCCATGTAGGGTGGACAGGACAGATTTGACTCTGTACTCTTTTCAAGAAGGGAACAGAGGCTCAGAAATGTTCCATGTCCCAAGTGTGGGACCCCGGTTTTTGACTCCCTGTCCAGTGCACCCACTGCCGAGCCAAGATGCCTCGCACTGCCCCGGGGAAGGTGAGACTGACCTTCTGTCTGGGGTCTGCCACTCCCTGGCTACATGGCTTTGGGCAGATAATTTCACCTCCCTGGACCTCAGCATCTTCATCTATAAATGAAATTTTGTTGGAATGAGTTTCAAGATCTCCTGCAGCTCTGTTTCCAAGTGAACTCCTAGATCGTTGGGGGCTCCACCTAGACACGTTTTCAGGCACAATGTCTTGTTCTTCCCATAGCTGCCACCTTCCAGACCATGCACCTTTGTCCCGTCATGAATAAGGCTGAGAACACTAAGGACATAGAAACCAAGGCCCTACCCCTGCCAGCCCCCCTTGTTATACACCATCACACCAGGGTCCCTCCAAACCACCCTTCCTTCAAGCAGCACAGAAGAGAGGAGGGTGCTCAGGCCAGTGGACAGGGACCCCCAGGGCTCTCCCTTTCCCACCTTTGGGCCAGTTAAAGTGCTTAGATTCGCTCTCTCTCTGAGGACCCCTCTACCAGCCCAACCTCCTTAATGACACAGGCCTTAGTTAAAGCAACTAGAATACAAAAGCAGAGACAGGCAGAAGAGGTGGCCAAAGTGCATCCTCCTCCACGGGGCTTCTGGGGACACGTTCCCAGCAGGAGGAAGGAGGAGGCAGGGGTCCCCCAGACCTGGTCACCTGCCCAGCTTTCTTCCCACCCTGGCTATCTCCTGGGAGATGAGAGCCCACCTCTGCTCCAAGCCCAGCTCTACACCTCGGTCCATTAGCAGGAAGAGCAGGCGGCTTAACTGCCTCTGCGACGGCACCCCCAGGTCTTCTGAGCCCACTGGTTACCACTCAGTAGCTACTAGTTGATTTCTCAGGGATTTCCAATCATCCCTGCTGAAACTAGGGGAGGATTAGCAAGCAGCAGGCAATGATCCTTGCTTAGTTTACTTAAAACTCCCCCAGAGAAGCAAAGCACTTAGGAAAACCAAGTGGAGAAAATACACCACCGCCCCAGACCTTCCTTCCAGGCTCAGCCTGCCAGGACTCTCCAAGCCAGGCCTCTCCCACGGGCCCCACGGCCCCTCACTCTCAACGTCATCAGCCAGCTCATTTTTTAATGGTGCCAATACCCATACCGATTCCTAAAATTTTCCACGTTGGGCATCATCTTTCCTTGTCTTTGGATAAAAGAAGCCTCCACATATTCCATTCTAAAATTCACAGGCTCCATTACAGGCCTCTCCCTGCACACTGCCTCTCAGAAGTTAGAGGAAACAGACCACACTCTCCTTAGCGACCTCCTCCAGCTGAGAGAACCCAAACCAAAAAGAGAAACTAGCCACAAGCACTCACACCCACTGTGGAGACCCTGCTCCATTCCAGTCCCCTGTCCTCCCCTCCACCTTGTGGAGGTCCTGAGTCAGGCCCCCAAGAGCTCTCCGGGGGTCTTGCTGCCTGGTACCCCTCCCCTCCAAGGGCCTAGAATGTGCTGTCCCCTACCATCCCACAGGCTTGGATCCCGACACAAGGTTCTCCCGTGAGAAGAGTGAATGCACACATGTACGAAGAATGAGTGGGGCATGTCATCTCCCCTCTAAAGCCATAGGGAAGACCAGACCTCCATCAAAATCTGGAAAACCTGTTCGTATGGAGATGTTGACAAAGGCTGAATGTTAACAATATATTTAGAGAAAAAAAATAGCTTACAAAACAACATGTACATCATGACATCATTTTTGTTAAAATAGGTGTATGCATATTTAAAAAGTCTGGAAGTATATTTTCTCCAAAATGTTTGCCATGGCTTATTTAAGGGTGTTAGAGTTGAAGATGATTTCTACTTTCTTTAGTATGCCTATCTTGCCTGAACGATGTGTTATAGTGAGTGCATATCATTTTATAATCAGCAAAAATGGTAAAGTGAATTCCATTTTAAAAATCAGGGGGAAAAAAAAGAAAGGCGAGGGCAGGGAGTCTCCTGGATCACATAATCCATTCTCTTCACTGGACCCCTAGAGACAGGAAGGAGATCTGTGTCACACCTGCTCAGAAGGAACCTACAAAGCCCATCCAACCTAACACTCATTTGAGGCCTGGTGAGGGGCCTCAAGCCTCTGCTTGGTACCTCTGAGGATGGGGAACTCACTACCTAAAAAAGCAACCCATCCCAGTTTCCAGCAAGATCCCAGTCTAGTATCAGCAAAGGGAGGAAGTAGGCCTGCAGCAGAATTAGGATTTAGTATAACTGCTAATCCAGGACCCATCTCACCTGACTCTCTCTCTTCCTCTTGCTAAGGAACAAGTTTGGAAACCCCTGAGTCTGCTGGAATTGGGACCAACAGTGGGAGGCCTGGAAGGGGCTGGGGGGAGACCCTCTCTGCTCTGTGTCTCCCCCGGGCATCTCAAAGCTGCAACCTCACACACACACACACACACACACACACAGGCTCGTACACAGACACACACACACACACACACACGCACACGCACACACATGCACAACCACTCTCCTCCCTCCACCTGTGGCACCTTCTGCTCCAAGGAGGACATTTCTCCCTGCCTGGAAAAGCCAATCTTGCTTCTCCCTCTTGTCCCCCTCCCCTGGAAGCTTCTGCCCGCTAGGGCACCCAGCCCTCCCTCCCGCCCCAGCCACAGGACCCTGACTCCACACCACCTTCCATGGCTCTTCAAGCCACAGGGCTCCCCTTCTCTGAATGCCTAGGGCAAGCAGTTTAATCCTTACAACACTTAAT
The DNA here is from genome assembly GCF_004348235.1 of Phoca vitulina. Lineage (NCBI taxonomy): Eukaryota > Metazoa > Chordata > Mammalia > Carnivora > Phocidae > Phoca > Phoca vitulina. Next base: position 1,895,198 of record NW_022589756.1, read on the forward strand.
TAAGTGGGGCCTCCTCTTCCTATTTAATGTTTTCATATGTGTGAGCCTTGTCTCCCCAAATGAGCTTATACGCTCTTTGAAGGAACTAATGTTTACCTCGTGCCTATGTGCCAGGCCCCATGCTCACTGCTCTTCCTGTATTACTTCCCTTAATCTCATAATCTCGATCCCAAGCCCCAGTCTCTCTCCGGAACTCCCACATACACTAACACTTCACTGGATTTCTACTTGCTTCCAACAACAGGTTTGAGACCCAGATATCTTCCCTCTGTGCCTAGACCTCCTCCTCTTCCTCTCATCTCTCAGGTGATGGCTTTACCAGTCAGCAGACATCCGGGCCAGAGACCATGGCATCAATCTGGACTCCCCACTCCCTCCAGTCCCGGTCCTGTAAGTCCCCCGGAAGTGACTCTGAAGGTTTCCGAAGTGTGTCTCTGACCCAGCCCCTCCGCACTAGTCCTCTGCCTCAGCCTGACCTCAGGCCCCACCGCAATGTGGTCCCGGTGGGGCTCTCTGTCTCCAGCCTCACTCTCCTCAGACCACTGTGTACACAGCAGCGCAAGAAATCGTTCCAAAACACCGGCAGGATCAGGTCATTCTCTTGCTTAAAAGACTTCATGATTTCCCACTGTCTTCTGGAGGAAATCAAACTGGTTCTCCCGTGCTTCCATCAGGCCCCCACTTAACACACACATCCCCTCTGTGAGGACCAGAGGCCTGCCTCCTTGTGTAGGCCTATTCCTCCCTCAAACTCGGCTCAGATATCCCCCCAAAGCTGCCTTCCGCAATGGCCCCCGGCAGCCTCAGTGGGGAAGGCCCGCACCTCACAACCAGTACTAGGGCAGGCCTGTGGTTTACCTGAGCATCCTGGGAGCTCCATGCCCACAGGAGTCCCACTGAATGGTTACCAAGCTTCAACGTGTCATCATCGTGTTACTGCCCTTATTCTGACGAGGAACACAGAGGCTCCATGATGTCAAAGAAACTGCCCAAGCTCACACAACTGCCAAGGTGGGGATCTGAAGCCAGGACTAAATCCAGCTGCTTTGTTCCGCCCTCTGAAGAATACATCTGGGGAGCCTTTTCTTGAGCAAGTCACAGTGCTCAGAGAGCACCCGCCATGGGCCAAGCGGTGGAGAAGTCGCCCACTCGGGAGGACCCCTGCCAGACTGAAGCAATGCACCTTGGGCAAGGCGGGCTGTGAACAGTTATCCCTGAATTCCCTGTGGCACCATAATGAAGAGTGAGTATCTTACTCTTCCTTCATGCACAACTCAGTGTCCTGCTTCTACTCTAGGTAAGGGCACCTCAGAGACCCTGGGATAACAGGGCCACCAGCATGAGGGCTGTGAGTCTTCTGTAAGAGCCTCCAAAAGGGCCCTGAGGGGGACGGCCAGCTCCAGGATACCAGGAAGAAGGGGAACAGGGCTGCCCCTTCGCTGTGGATACCACCCCAAGAGGACAAAGAACGAATCCTGGCTGACCATGGGAAAAGGCACACCCCACCCCGTGAACACCACAGAGAGGAATGCCCATGCAGGTAGCCCCAGGGGCACCTCTCAAACACTCCTCAGTGTTGTAGTGTGTCTCTCCTCGCTGAGGACAGCTGAAAAAGCAAGGCTCCTCGGGCAGCCCCAGGCTGTCTTCTCTGGGAGGGTGGGTCATGTAGGTTGATCAGAAGAGCATGGGGCTTAAAGAAAGGTCTCTTCTCATATTTTAAGGACCCTTTTGGTCATAGCTAGAAAAGCTGAGTCGGTGGCAGCCATAGCATGGCCCCTCAGAGCCCAAAGAGGACATAGAAGGTGGGGATGTTCAGCGTTCTAATCATATTGCAGTGTATGGGTCAGCATCAGAGACCATCAGGCAAATGGGGCCCACACCATGGGCTCTCCCCAGGGCTGAGCAACCTCAGAATCACAGACTCCCCCTGGCCAAGGGTGCGGCCCCAGGCCCTGCAGAGTACCATGGCGGAGCGCCTGAGAGTGCCCACGGGGGCAGTGACCCCCACACTATGCTTCTCAAAGCCAAGCCAGGGGACAGGCTCCCCTTGGCCATTTCTCCACTGAACACACAGATGAGCAACTTCTCCATGCTGCATGTGCTTCCTTTCCTTGAGGATCTTTCCCAGGAAGTTCTGACCAACAAACTGACGAACATTTCTTTAGCTCTGATCACGCTTCCATAATCACCTCTTCGCCCGAACTGCTAGAAGAAGTCACCAGTGCCTTCCACTTTCCCAAATCCAATAATTAGCTGTGTGTCCTCATCTTTCTGGACCTTTCAACAGCATCTGGCACAGCTATCCACTCCCTCTTTCTCAAAAGTCTCCTTCTGACTCCTGGGGCACCATAAGACAACCACCAACCCCTTACCAGGCACTTAAAGGTGCCAGGCGCATTCTCAGTGCCTCTGCCCAGGCCGGCCTCTCCCTGGGAGACCCTGCCCATTGCCCTCGCCTTGAATACCAGAAATATGCTAATGACCCCCAGAATTTATAACCCCTGTCAAGCTCCAGATAGGAATGTCTCAAAGGCATCTCAAAATTAACATGCCCAAAATGGAATCCCTGATTTATCTCCCTGTCCAAGCCTTTGCCATCTCAGAAAATGGCACGATCACACAGCAAGCTGCTCAAGCCAGAAGGCAGCAGGTTATCCCTAAATTCCTCCATCTCCTCCACTCCATCAAGGTATATCATTTCCATCTCCAAAATATCTCACATCTGCCCACTTATCTCCCTGCACACGGCCACCCCTTGGCCTGAGCGGCCATCACCTCCAGTCTGGTGATACTAGGATAACTTCTTCCCGGCTCTCTGAGGCCATTCTTGCCTCCTCCCTTGGCTCTCCAAACAGCAGCCCAAGTAATCTTTTCATATCGTGATTTTAATAATGTCACTAGTTGGCTTCAAAGCTTCCTTCTAATTGTACTCAGAAAAAAATCCAAATTCCTTGTTATAAAACAAATATGTCACGGGGATGTAACAAATAGCACAGGGAACAGAGTCAATAATAGTGTAGTTACTTTGTCCGGTGACAGAGGGTGACTACACTTATCACAGCAAACACTGCGTAATGTATAGAATTGTCAAATCACTGTCACATACCTGAAACTAATATAACATTGTATGTCAACTATACTTTAATCTACAACAAAATCCAAACTCCTTGCCGTGGCCCACAAGGCCCTGTGTGACCTGGCCCTGCCTCCCCGCTCCCCGCTCCGCCTGCTCCTCTCTCCCTGGTCCCCTCTGCTCCAGCCATTCTGGCAATGCCAAGCTCCCACCCTCCTCCAAACTTCTGCACATGCTATTCCCTCTGCATGAAATGTTCTCTCCCATCTGCCTTACTTCTGGCTGCTTCGTGCTTCAGGTCTCAGCTTAAATGTCATCTCCTCAGATAAACTTTTCCTGACCCCTGTCCATGTAGCTCCCCGCTTCTTTCCCCATTATCTTCTATTTCTACATCCTGCTCATTTTGCAAATGTTTACTCCTATCTCCTCCATCAGATTATATGCTCCAGGGGGACAAGGACCATTTCTATTATGTTCTCCAGTAAGTACCTAGTGTCTAGCGCAGTGCCTGGCCCCTACTAAATATCTGTTAAGTAAACAAGTCAACACAGTAGTAATATAAGAGTATAAAAGCCAGAGACCTCACTGGGAAGATAAAGTATTAAAGGAAAGTCATGCGATCAGTGCCACATGAGGGATCCAGACAAGTTCTAGAAAGCATCAGTAGAAGACAGAGCTAGGAGATGAGGACCAAACAGGGCTGTGAATGAAGGGTAAGTCTTCATGCCATAGATTGAATGTTCATGTCCCTCCAAACTGATGTGTCAAAATCCTGATCCCCACTGTGATGGCATTTGGAGGTGATTAGGTCATGAGGGTAGAACCCTCAGGATGGAATGTGTGCCTTTATATAAAAAGGAAGAACACCAGACCTCTCTCTGCATGCACATTCCAAGGGAGGTCGCATGAGGACATAATCCCAAAGAGGGCCCTCTCCAAGAACCTAACCATGCTGGCACCCTGACCTCAGACCACTAGCCTCCAGAGCTGTGAGAAAGAGCTGTTTGTTGTTTCAGCCCCCCAGACTATGATATTCTGTTCCAGCAGCAGCAAACTAAGACACTAACTAGCAAAGCAGGAGAGCACCCACGTCAATGAGTGCAAGTGGAAATAATCAAGGAGCCCAAGGAACGGTGCAAGACGAGGGTAGCCGAAAGTGTGCCCTAGTCCTGTGTCAGCAAACACACACACAACTAGAAGGGATGCCTCTGGTGTCACCAAAACTTACTGACTTGTAGTGATTCTCCCTGCACAGTGGCATCTCCCCCAAATGGGCCATTCCTCCTGCTGATCATCCAGTAATGCAGGGGTTCTCGCGCAGGTGCGCCACCACATCTCTGTGAGGTGTGAGCTTTATGGAGCCCAGACGCCCAGACAGCAAGCCTGGAGAGTAAAGGTGAAAGGCACTCTTTGCCCAGCCATGCAAATACCCCTGCTGTGGGCAGAGCCGGAAGATGTAAATTATATATGCAGGCGGCAGCTTCTCACCCTGTTTATTTTCCCAAAGCCTTCAGCAAAATAATGTTCAACATTCCAACTGGGTCTCAAGGCACCACAGGAAATTCCAAGAGGAGTCATTTGGGCATCCTTGGCCCACAGCTCAAGGGCAAGCAGGACCCCTACTGAGGTCAGCCGCAGGAGCCAGCATGGGATCCTCGGTGGGAAGCTGGGCTTCGGGGTCACCAGCAAGGCTGAAGATCCCATAATGCTGCCCACATAAAGAGTCTCCCTCCACTGGCGAGGAAGATGGTGACTTCTCTACCCCATGGCACTCCTGGGCACAGCTCTGCTCTGGGAAAAGACTGGAATTTTCAGCTCTGAGCTCTGCTCAAGCCCGGGCAGGCCCCTAAGCCAGGTTCGTGTGCGGTGGCTCCTCTCCACAAGGGCTGCTCTCAGTGTCACCAAAGTGACCCTGGGAAGACCTGGTAGGTAGCAGAGCAGAACTGTGATGGCAAGAGAACCTGAGTGCAAATGCAATCATCTAGTTTCTCGCTGTAGAGGCAATAACAATAAACACTGTGTTCTGGCACGGACTCGTAAGCACCCTGAGGGTAAGGACGTCCACCTACTTCACGGCTCTCTAATCCCAGTACAAGACCTGGCCCACAGTGGAGGATCAACAAATGGCTGTCAAATGAACAAAGGAATGTCCCTAAGACCCCCATTCCTCCTGCCCCGGGTGACCCACTGGGCCCAGGAGCGCTGGCTGGAATCCATCAGGGCATCCATTTTGCCCCACCCATGCCTGTGGCAGGCATCCTGAATCAGTCACTCACAATCCTCCAGACAGCCCATCCAAGCTGGCCATCTAGAGAAGGCAGAGGTTCGTAAGCTTTGAGAGGTCAAGAAACCCTTTGAGGATCTAATGAAAGCAATGCATTTCTCTCTGGAACATACATGCGAAACGCTGTATATGATTTCAAGATATTCAAGACTTTCTCCTTTGAAAGAAGTGAAGGCTTGGAAGTCCCAGAGCCCACGTACCCCCTGCAAATAATCATTTGCTCCTGTTTAGAGATAACCCACTAAAAACATCAGCCAACAGATTCTATAAAGAGTCCAAAGGACGCTGAGGGACCACTCCAGGGAGCCAAGAATCAAATTTGGACCTGTCCATACACACTGCCTACAGACACCAGACATGCCCCAAGCTAAGCAAGAGGGCGAGCTTGCCAAAGGGACTCCTCCCCATTCCCTGTGGACAACCTTGATGGAGGGGACCCCAACCCCTCTGCCTTCCCAGCAGTCCTTCTGGACAAGGACAGTGGCCACTGCTTGAAGAGACCCAGGCAGCCAGGGTAGCCCCAGGCTAGAATCTATTTATACACATCCTCAGCACCCAGAGGTTAAATTACAGCCCAGGATATGGCACAGGGCCAGCACCGAGTTATTTATGTCCTCTTGGTAGACCAAGAGGAACACGACGTTTCAGAGAGCCTCTTCCAAACAAGGCCTGAAAGGGACACAGTTTACAGGACAACAGAATCATCCTCCCCACAGCTTCCCAGCCACACACACCCCACCCCCATGCATGCACATGCGTACGTACACACACACACACACACACACACACACAATCCAGACCATCCTTCCAACGAGCGAAAGTTGAGAGTAGCAATCAAAAGATTGTTTTTAAAGAAAAAAAAGAGTAGGTCATGGCCCATTGCAGGGATGGGGTGAGAGAATTGAGCCAGATTCCATGGATTCATTCCAAGAGATTCTCCGGGCTTTCCAGACTCCATATCAGAAGACTTTAAAAGGAAAAGCCTCTCCTAGTCTTAAGTTTACAGGTCTAAAGGCTCAGTGGATATGAACCAGACAAAGGCTAGAGATAGCGTATGCAACTTCTGGGCCAGTTGGAATCTTGGCTAGAGTAGGAAGCTTCCATGCTGATCCTGGTCCAAAGAACCAGGGGAGGACTCTGAAGTGCTTCCCCTTTACCCCCAGCCCCACAAGGAGATGTCCTTGTTAGTGACATTTCACAAGACGGCACAGCAGAGTCTGCTCAATATCACACTGGGGATGGACAAGGCCTGCCTCTGAGTATGCCCCAAAGCAGACTAACAGGCCTGCTTTAATGTAGTGCCAGGTGAGGTGGGCCAGGAAGGCTTGGCAGAGTGAGGACTGGGTGCTAGAGCACTGGGATACAGGGCAGGTTCTGAGAGCTGCCTGCAGGCCAGGGCCTCATTCTCAAAGAGTCAGCTCAAAGAAGCTTCCCCGTGACCCCCATCAAAGCCAGCTTTGCCCATTAAAGTATCCAGGAAAGGAAGGCTTGGGGTGTCCACTTCCTGATCCAAACACCCCAGCACTGTGCTCTCCCATTTCACAGCAAAGATTTCCACCCATGATGCCCACCCTGGAGGACAGAAACCTAAAAGGATCCATTGCTAGGAAGGGAAAGGAGGGTGCTCCTTCCTGGGCATAGTGGAGAATGAAGCCTGGGCTGCCTCTTCTCTACATGCCCCCCTCCCGCCACCCGTCCCCACTAGGCTCCTCCGTGGACATGGGGAAAGGGTCTGTGGGTCAGTAAGTCAGGCTTGCAGGAGCATGGAAAAACAATCAGCTCCTCTCCTTGCAGGCTTGCCCCTAGGTCCTTCAAATCTGCCCTCCCAGATCCTCTACCCCAAGGAGGTGTCTCTGCCGTGTCCTCTTGTGCCGAGAGCTCATCTCTCCAGGTATATAACCTCGAGTGGAGCAGGTGCAGTGGGAGAAGGCTACCCCAACAGACTGACTCACAGACCTGGAGGGGTCCTTGGAGATTGGTGAGCATCCCTCTGGGATCAATGAAGAAAAGGAGAGCATAAAGAGTGAAATGGCCCATCCAGGACCACCCGGGAGAACAAGGGCAGGTCTTCCAGCTCGAGTGTGTCCACGACGACCACTTCCGCCCCCCACCATCACTCTGTTTCACCCAAGGGCACCTTTCCCACCCCAACTCAAGCCTCAACGCTGATAGGCAAAGCTCCCCAGAGGACACCTGGCCAGGCCGGAACAATGCTCCAGGCCATCCTCCATCCCTGCCCTTCCACTTGCACGACCACACTTTACAGCCATGTGGGGTGAGGGGCTGGGCAGGGAAGGGTGGAGGGATGCCCTGGTCTAGACCAGGAGCTCACCCTGTCACATCCTGGAGCACCTAGAACTTCTACCCTGGACCCAGTTCAAACATGTAGAGACTACACTGTCGTGGGTCCTGTGGCGGCTGCCATCCCACTTTTCGTCCTGACGCCCAGAGACCCCTCCACCTGGCTCAGTGCCTCAGACACCGTCAGCCCTTAGCCCCGGAGACGCCTCATTCCTGACCCTCCCGACACTGAAACTTGTTGAAACACCCCTCTGGTTCTATGACGTGAGGCTTATTCCCCTATCTCGTTCCTGGCTCCCCCCACCCCTGGGAAAACAAACAAAAAGCCCCTCTGGCTCTTCAAACAGACACAGAGGTTCTATAAGCCTGAAACCACCCTACTCTGAAGTCTCCCCCCTCCCTCAGGGCCACAGATGCCCCCAGGAGCCACACATGTCCTTCCGTAACAGAGGACTCGTGAAGGGGGTGCTGGGGTTCCTCTGCTACCACTCGCTCCTCATCAAGATGGCTGGGGGGGGGCCCGCTGCCGTGGTGCACCCGGCCCACATGTGTGCACAGGCTCCTGAAGGCCCTGGCCTGCCGTCCCCGGGCTTGGACTCAGCTGGCCCTCCAGCTTCCTCCCAGAACCAGCTCCTGGCCCGTCTGTCATTGCACTGACACTGGGTAAGGCAGCCTGGCAGGTCGTGTTAGCACCTAGAAGGAGAGAATGCCTCTCCATCCAAGAACCACTCTGCCCCCTTCCATCGTGTTTTGGGACTCATAGTGCCACTTTATCCCAGCCACCATGAGGCTCAGAGCTCCAGCTCGGTGACTGCTAGATTGCACACCTGTGGCATTCACTCCTGACTTCCTTTGCAAGGCCCTCGGTTTTTTCTTCCAACCATGCTCCTGTTGTATGCAAAGTTTCTTTTGTTTTCTTTTTAAAGATTTATTTATTTATTTTAGAGAGGGAGGGAGAGAGTGTGTGTGAGCAGGAGGAGGGAAAGAGGGAAAGGGAGAGAGAATCCCCAGGCTCCAGCATGAAGCCTTATGTGGGCTCGATCCCAGGACCCTGAGACGTGACCTGAGCCAAAATCAAGAGTCAGCCACATAACTGACTGAGCCACCCAAGCGCCCCTGCATAGTTTATTTTAAATTGCCTCAATCAGTGTCCGTAGGTGATAAGGCCTATTTTTTTAAGCAAGCAAAAGAGAAAGGCCCACCTTCTTCACAGTTTTCCAGAGCCCTGCAGCTAGCTCGGGGGATCAGGACCGGAGCCCTCTGAACTCAGGCACTGCCTGTTTTCCAAACCAAACTAGCGCTCCCCCTTCATCCAACATGGCCCCAGCACTCCCATGGTACAAAGAGGCCTCTCTTCCCTCTGCAGCCTCTGCCTCGGTACTCCACATCTGCCTCCTGCCAGGCCTAGACCAACCACAGCTGGCTTCCACCCTCCACTCACTCACTCACTCACACAGATTCACACACTCCCTCACACATATACACCACACACATACACTTTGCTACACCCTCACACTCACACTCACACACACACACGCACATCCACACCACGAGGCACCACGTCTCAATCACTGCCTCCCTCAGGAACCCCCTTCTCTTCTGGATTCTGGCCCACTCTCTCCTGGCTGTCCTTCCACCTCGAGCCTCCCTGTCACAAGTTCTCCTTCCTCTGCCCCTCCCTGAAGAACTCGTGTGTCTAGCAGAGTTCTGCTTCACTATCCACACCAATGGCTTCTCTTATCACCAAAACACTGAGGATGCCCAAATCTGTAGGCATCTCCAGCCTAGACTCCCTCTTGGGCTCCACCAACCCACCCTGCACCATTCCACTCACTGATGGAGCTTTAATCACCAGTAAGGCACCCAACAGCTCCCAAACCCACTTCTCCACTTCAGCCCCTTTACTGGGCATGCCCCCAGGCATAGCCAAGGGAATGACAACGGTCCTCCAGGCACCGCAAATGCTGCACATCCAAACCTCCCCCCACCACACGCTGAATAGCTCCTTCGTCCCATAATTACTCGACTAGGAAACATGGCGGTCCCCATTCATTTGTCCATTCAAGTAATGATTGTGGAGTGCTCACCATGTGCCAGGCTCTCTGTGTAGGACGAGGTGTGGTGTAAACAAAACAGAAATGACTTCTGCCTCCGGGGAACGAACTTTCAACCAATCACCCAGTCCTGTCGAGTCTACTTACCAACCATATCTGAAATGATACACTTCTCTCCGCTCCTGCGGCTGCCGTCTTAGTGCAGGCCAGGGCGCTACGCTGGAAAGCAGCGGGATGGATGGATCCCAGCTCCGAAATGTATGAGCTCTGTGACCTTAGGCAAACTACCTTCTGTATCTCAATCTCCTCATGTGACAGATAAAAATGGTAATAGTCATCTACCTCGTAGCTTTGTTGTGAGAATTAAATTCAATAAACCATATAATAAACCGACGTCCAGCACAGAGTAAGCAAACTTCTTGTGGCCCCCCACCTCACAGCCCTCACCACGTGCGCCCACCATCCGCAGCGCCCCATAAGGCCAGGCTCTCTCCTACCCTCCAGCCTCTGCATATGCTTCTCCAGCTGACAACATTCCCTGGCTTTCTCCTTCTCATTTTTCAAGGTTCAGCTCAAGGCCCGCTCCCCTAGACCCCCAGGCTGAGGCAGATGTCCCTTCCCGATGCAGCCTCATCTGAGAGCCCACAGCCCTCATCCCCTACCCTGGGATCGCTGCCTCGTCTGTCTCCCCTTCTGCACCGGCTGTTCCTCGCAGAGCACAGCATTCACCTCCGCACACCCTTAGAACTGAGTGCTGGGCGCCACGGCGGCTAGAGAAGTGCTTAACAACAAACAGGGAAGGCAGAACTCTAAAGAAGCACATTTCAACTCACTCTAACGACAACCAAAAAAACCTTCCTGATAATTAGGCTACACTTACTAAGCATTTCCTCTAAGCCAGGCTCTGTGCTGAAATTTGGGCACACATCACATCCTCTAATCCTCAGGATAACCCTGTGATGTGGGCACGTTTACTCCCGTTTACAGCTGAACGAATGGCGACTCAAGAAAGTTTACAACTTGCTCCGAATCACACAGCTAGTGAGCGGGAAAGTCAAACCCAGGCAGTCAGACTCCAGCCCGCACGGCACGGCAGCACCAGCCTACTGGGAGCTACCTCTGGGATTTACCGGAGCCCCGTCCTGGTGGCCACATGACCTCACGGGGACCTGAGGTGGGGGCTTCCTCCAGAGGTGGGACCCAATTCACTGAAGGTCCCTTCTTAGTCCAGGCTCTAGGGGTCTATGCTTTGAAATTCTCTGCTCCTTGGCTTGTTCACCTCGGCTTCGGCACCCAGCTGAGCACGAGCTGAGCACGGAGTAGGCAGACAAACCATAAACCTGCGCCGAACGAACGAAGCGGCCGGCAACGGGGTCTGCGCATGTCCGAGGCCCCCTCTGCGGGGCCGGGAAGCGCAGGGTGGGGAGCGGCGGCGGCGGCGCGCTTACCGGCACAGGTGGTCGGTCCGGCACACGCCGCGGAGGTCCAGGCAGTTGGGCTTCTCCTTGTCCTCGTAGGAGCAGCTGGGCAGGATGGTCTGCCGGCGGCGCTCGGCGCACGCCTGGTCTTGGCAGGAGCAGAAGAGCATGCGGTAGGTGTACTCGCTGGGCACCCGGTCGAAGAACTGGCGCAGGGCCTTGTGGCACTTGCGGCGGTTGCAGCGCTCGGTGGGCGAGATCTCGCGGTTGCAGATGGAGATGTAGGAGGAGCGTAGCTTCTTGCAGTTGTCGTTCAGGTTGCAGGCCTTGGCGGCGTCCAGGCAGTGGTTGCTCTTGGCGCTGACCGCCGGGTCTGCCCCTGTCCCTGGAGCGGAAGGAGAGCGGGTCACAGGCCTGCCCGGGCACCGGAAGCCCACAGCCACCCGCTCCCTGGGGATGCCTCCCAGCGTCCACGGTGCCCTTTGCCTCAGTTTCCTCATCGGTGAGGTGGGGACACAGCCAGGATTAAATGAGCGAATAAACAGGTCCAGGCACTTGTACCTGCGTAGGACAGCGCCTGGTACAGAGCAGGCTGTACCTGTGGGGAGCTCTGATGATGAGGACTGTTAATTGGGTCTTATTTAAATCTTACCACAACCAAAATGGCAAGCAACTAGGTGTTCGTAGTCCTGTTCACAAACAGGAAATAAAATGACTGGCTCAGGGTGTACGACTGAGTGGCAGCTGAGGCAGGATGGGCCCCCAGGCCCCTGAGCACCCAGCAGCAGCACACTTGCGCGGGCTTCTGGTCAGGGTCCTGCTGGCATTTAGGGAGGGACAGTCCTCGTCACAGGATCTTCAGCAGCCAGAGTACAAACAGCACCACTGCCACCACCCTCACCCCCACCATAGGACCACTGAAGCTGTCCCTACACGTTTCAAAATGCCCCAAGGCGGGGGTGCTGCAGCGGTTAGTTAGTCGGGAGAACCACTAAAAAGGACAGTGCAGGTGGGAGCCCGGTAGTGTGAGGTAGGGGCTGAAGACCAGCCTCGGACTCTAACAGGGCTGAGCGCATAGCCAGCCAAAGGGTAGGTGTGCTGGATGTGGGACTTGGCGTTAGCGCCATGCCTTTGAGTTCTGCATCGCTGCCCACAGAACGGAATGTCTTGGACACAAAGCAGAATTCTCAGAAATTGTCGGGTTCCTTTTGTGGTGGCTACCCCATCCCGCAGGTCTCAGCTCTTCTAACAACCACCTGACCCTCCGCTGCCAGCCGACCCCCCACCTACAGAGTGCCTCTTGTCCATCCTGACAACAGTCAGAGGAGGGAGGCAGGAATCCAGTCTGCACATGCCCACCTGAGACATTCTGATGAGAGCCAGATGGGCGATCACCTAACCCCACCTCTTGATTTCGCAGATAAGGAAACTGAGGCACTAAGCGGGCAAGGTTTGCCCCAGGTCACCCAGCACACTGGTAGTAAACCAGAGCAGGGACCCAGTCGTGCCAGCACTGTGTACACCATCAGTTTAGCTTTTAGGACCGATGAGCCGCAGCCTCTTCATTCATTCTTCATCCACCCAGTAAATGCTTGCCAATATTTAGTGAGCACCACCCACGTCATGCAAGGTCCTGGAAGGTGTTGGGAAGGATGCGGGGTGAGGGAGGCTGACACCATGCCCCCCTCCCGTGGCCACCACAGGTGCCTGAGCATTTCCAGCACCGTTCCTGGTCTCCGGGTCTCTGGGTCACTAAAGATCTATCAAACCCCACCTCTGCACAGCCCTCTCTGCTGGGTGCTGTGTCAGATACAGATGTGTAAGAGCTCGTCCCAATTCTCAAAGAGCTCACAAATCTAGCTAGGAAACCAAGAGACAGAATAGCATAGCGGTTAAGACTGGGTGTTCCAGAACTGAGCCATCGGCATTAAATGGCCCTGCTGTGTGGCTTTGAACAAGTGGCTTTGCCTCAGTTTCCCCATCTGCATAACAGTATCTCCCACATAGCCTTGTTGTGAGCATGAAAGAGATCGCTCATTTTTTTCTCTCTCCTGCATGATAACTTTGCCCTGTCTACGAAATCATCCCCATCAGGTGTTACACCACCCATCTTTAGGAAAAAAAGCCTCCTAATGACCATATACCCACCGTTAAGGTACCACCCTATTTTTCTGCTTCCTTGAAAGCAAACCCCTCAAAGGAGTTGTCCATTCCAACAGTCTCTTTCTCCCCTCCTGGTCTCACCTGGACCCACTGCAGCCTGGCATTTGCCTCCCGCTCTTGTCAGTGGTCAGGGATCCTGGGGCTTCCTCGTCCTCAGCCCATCAGGACACTGGACACAGCCGGTGGCCCCCTCTGGCCCCCTTTCCTCACTCCCTTCCCCTCTCTGTTGGTCTTCTGTTCTCGCATAAGCAGCCTTCCACCTTCTCCTCCAGGGCTCAGCCCCCTCTTCTCTCTGTGCACCTACTCCCCGGGGCCCTCATGGCTTGTCCCCACCCAGACCTCCCCCTGGACCCCAGATTCGTATGTCCAACTGCCTGCTTGCCCACTCTACCTGGAAGGCTGACACCCACATCTCAAATTTAACCAAACCCACATGTTCCCCGCAAGGCTGTTCCCCAGCCCCAGTCCTCCTGATCCGTCTGAAAACAACTCACACTCCCGGTAGCTCAGGCCAAAAATCTTGGCACTTCCATGACTCCTCTCGCATTCACACACCACGTCAGACAAACCAGGCAGTTCCAACTCCAAAACACATGCAGAATCCAACCACTTCTCACCACCACCACTGCTCCCACCATGGTCCAAGCCATCATCACTGCATGCTGGCAAGAGCCTCGCTTCCCAGTTGCCCTGCTCTGTCCTGGAGCCCACCCCAACCCCTGCCTCAAAACAATCCTCTCATCGCAGCTGGAGTGAACCTTCTAGAACCCAAGGCAGAGAAATAATGCTCCTGGGCCCCAACACTTCCTGTGGCTTCCCATCTCACTCGGGACATGGTCTCTCTATCTGTGCTGTCCAGTACAGTAGCCACTAGCCACACATGGCCATTGCACCTGAAATGTGGCTAGCCCAAAATGGGATGTCCACACCAGATTTTGAAAATATACACCAGATTTTGAAGATGTGCTAAGAAAAAATAAAAATCATGTAAAGCATTTCATTAATAATTTTTTAGTTTGACTACATATTAAAATAATAATCTTCTGGAAATATATTAAACAAATATATTGTTAAAATTACTTTTACTTCTTTTTATTTTTTTAATGTGGCTACTAGAAAACTTAGAATTATATAGGTGACTCATATTTCTATTAGGCAGCACTGCCCTATATGACCTCACCTCCTACTCTTCCTGGTCACTTCCTCCATTCCAGTCACAAGGGCCTCCTTGCTCTTCCTGGACTGTGCCCTGACCTCAGGGCCTTTGCACTTGCTGCTTCCTCTTCCTGGAAAGCTCTCCCCCATTACCTTTCCTCACTTCTTTCAGGTCTCTGTTCAAATGCTACCTTGTCTGTGAATCCTTCCCAACCACCCTATACATAATAAGAAGCTACTCCCATTATCCCTACTCTGATCCCTTTTTCCCACAACTCATCACCATCTACCATAGTATACACTTCCTTAGTCATTTGTTTGTGTCAAATATAAACGCCATAAAAGCAGAGGCTTTATTGGTTGTACTCACTGCTGTACCCATATTTCCCAATGTCTGGTGCATGGTAGGTGTTGAAGACAAATTTAACAAGTGAAAGAATAAACGTACTTAGAATAATATTTAATTCCTAACAAGTACTCAAAAGTTGTTGGTTAATATTATTAAAGAAGCCAAAATGACACAGAGCCAGCAATAGTGGTCAATACAAGACCATATGTAATCAAGTATCAGTGTGGCCCAGAAGGGCTCAGATGTGAAAGTCGGAGGATGATGGACGAAGACTGGGCCTCACCCCGACACCCTGCCAACAACAGCCCTACAAAGGCAGCAAGAGAAAAGTTTCCTCTCTTCTTCTTATAAAAAGGGGGATTAAGGCAGAAAGGGAATCAAGGTTGGTTTTCCTACTCATTGGATAAACAGATCTTTATTGAAGGCCCACTACGTGCCAAGCACTTCCTCAGAGACCCAGCTGGAAACAAAGGGGCTGAACTGTGTGTCAGGGAAGTCAGGGTGCTGTGGGAGCAGAGAGGAAAGCATCGTGCCTAGACCAGAGGTCACAGAAGCAGTGGCATCTCTGCTGAACCTACAGGATGAGTCAGAGGAAGCAAAAAGAGTACAAAGCGGGTCCCAGGCTGAGCCAACAAAGAGCTGGGGCAAAAGCTGGGAGGCGCTGACAGCAATTCAGGATGCCTGGAGATGGAGACTGAAAGAGGAGCCCCAGAGAGCAGAACAGGGGCTTGTCCACAGTGGGATGCAGCCTCCCGAGCAGTCGCCCCGAGCTGAGGCCACACCATCCTGCCCGGGGCCAGGATCCAAGGACACCCGTCTGCACACAGGCTGTTCTGGGGGCACTCCCTCTACAAAGGCTTCTCTCCCCCGCCAGCCAGGCTGTTCTTCCACGTTCCTTGCACCTGTCAGGACGCTGGCGGGCAGAAGGGAAGAGCGAGTGAAGCAGCCTGGGGTGGAGGTGAGGGGAGCAAGGACTGCGAGGGCCCCCGGAGAGGAACGGGGCGACTCCGCATGCCTAGCAGCAGCTAATTTAGGCCCCCGGCTGCTTTTAGGTTCCCCAGGTGCTCCGCTCCCGCTCCTCTCAGCGTGTTCCTGAGCTAATGCCGGTGTAATTACAGCCTCAGTACCTTCCATTTGGAGCCTGAATAGTGAAAGCTTGTGCTAGGGGGCGGGAAATGTAAACCCCTGGGCCAAAACTTGGTAAATTTCCTAGAAAAAACAGTAAATGTGGCAACAGTAACAGCAATTGCCTAGTTACAGGGAAGAGGCCCCTTCCTACCCTCCCTGAGCGGGTGCCCGCCCTGGTGGGGAACGGCCCCTTCGGACCCTTCGGACCCTCCCGGAGCAGGTGCCCACCCTGGTGGGGAACGGCCCCTTCGGACCCTCCCGGAGCGGGTGCCCGCGCCGGTGGGCAACGGCCCCTTCGGCTCCTTCGGACCCTCCCGGAGCGGCTGCCCGCCCCGGTGGGGAATGGCCCCTTCGGACCCTCCCGGAGCGGCTGCCCGCCCCGGGTGGGGAACGGCCCCAGAGGCTGGCTGGGCGCGGCTTTCCCTCCAAGCAAGGAGGCACGTTCCCGGGCAGGCAGGCCGAGCACACAGCCCCTCCCACACGCACTCTCTCCCACCACTGAGCCGCCTCTCCCCTGGCTCCGGAAGGCTTTGTTTTCTCTTCCAGAGCCCCCACTGGGGGAGGAAGGAGGGAGGGCTGGATTGCAAAGGGGAGCCTCACCCAGTGTGGGCCTCAGCCCCTTGACTAAACTGTCCAAAGGGCAAGGAGGGAGGCCCCAGCTACCCTCCCCTCGCGCCCCCTCCACACCCCTGGCAGAGACCACACAGGACCGGCGAAGGATTCAGGCCTAGGCCAGCCTGCTCTCTACACTCACTCTGCTCCTCCCTACACGGGTCTCCCAGGCCTGCCCAGAGGAGCCCAGATGGGCCAAGGAGTAAAGGCAAACAGCTGCCCCAGGGAGAGCGAGGGGGATTGAACCAGGCCTGGTACTTTCCAAAACCTCAGGGAACTCAGCCTCCTGGCTCCAGCCCGGGGGACACACTCTGGCTTCTTCCTGCCCTCCCTCCCTGTCCCACCCTGAGGCAGGCCAGGCGAACAACTGTAGAGGGGCTCCCTCACCCCAGCCAAGCCTCGCCGACCTCCCCTCTTCCCTCCTGGGGTGCTGCCCCGAGCCGGTGACCAACTGTCCCTAGATCTTCAAACTGTTCTCCTTGAAGTAAGCGTGTGACACTTGTATGGAGGGGGCTTCGCCACACCACAGTCACCTAGGTCCACCTTTATCATTTCAGCCATGTTACCAGTACCACACGTACAAATACTTAATTTCTCCTTTAAATAAAACTCCTAATACACAAGTGAGATGCATAAATTTCTTCAATTGACTCACTTTTTAAATTTTTTTAAGGATTTATTTATTTATTGGAGAGACAGCGAGTGAGCACATGTACAAGGGGAGGAGCAGAGGAGGAAGGAGAGACTCGCAGGCAGACTCCACACTGAGCATGGAGCCCCACACCAGGCTCGATCTCAAAACCCTGAGATCACGACCCGAGCAGAAACCAAGAGTCAGACGCTTAACCGACTGAACCACCCAGGAGCCCCTTTAAATTTTTTAATACCTACCCGGATTTATCCTAAATGATAACATCTCTGTTAGTTCTGAATTTTTCTAACACGTGTAAAAATGCACTGCTATTAAAATGAAAATATTTGGGGCGCCTGGGTGGCTCAGTCGTTGAGCGTCTGCCTTCGGCTCAGGTCATGATCCCAGCGTCCTGGGATCGAGCCCCACATCGGGCTCTCTGCTCCGCGGGAAGCCTGCTTCTCCCTCTCCCATTCCCCCTGCTTGTGTTCCCTCTCTCGCTGTGTCTCTCTCTGTCAAATAAATAAATAAAATCTTTAAAAAAAAAAAAAAAAAAAGAAAATATTTATTCCCACGCCCATCTCCCATTGCAGCAGCAGGGCACATGCAGTCAGAGGGAAGTCACTGATTTACGGTTGAGGTCCTTCAACTTTGGTGCGTTTGTGAGTCACCTGAAGTGCCTGTTACATGCAGATGCACAGGCGCCACGCCTCCCTGTCAAGAGCTCTATGGCTGGTGCCTAAGAATCTGGATTTTGCAAGTTCCCCCATGATTCTGAGGCAGCCTTCCAAACTTGCAGGACCACTGACTTGGAGCGGGGGCTGGGCTGCCAGCGCCCCTCCTCAAACACGCACACACCCGATCCAGCACACCATTTACCAAACCCACCCTCAGCAGAAGGCAACTGAAGGCCCTCTGTGGTCATCAGAGCATGCCCCCAACCCAACCAGGAGGCCCATCAAGGCAGACTTTCCAACCACCAACAGGCCTCTCCCTATGGGAACAGAAATAAGACACCATTCTGTGATACTTGCAAGCCAATGGGGCGCTGGGTGTTTCTGCTCCCCTCCTGGCCTTCCAGGAAACTGCCAGCCTAGTCGCTTGCCCCTAATCTCATTTCCGGCTGCAACGTCCAGCCCAAGCCCACCCTGGTTCCCTGGGCCATACTCTGCAGCTCTGCCACTAGAATGGGAGTCAGAGGCCTGATTCTGTCTCTGCCTCTCCCAGTATGTCAATCCCCAGACAAAGCCTGGCCTTCTCTGGGTCTCACTTCCTCACCTGAAAAAGGACAGGTTTTGAACTGTATGGTCTTCTACATTTTGTGATTCTCCTGCCTACCCTCACCCCCCTATACATACACACACACACACACACACACACAAGTGTAAAACATTGAGGGCTGCAGGGAGAGAGGAAGCTCCCATTCCACCTCATTTAGAAACAGGCTAAAAGGAGTCCACCCTGGCCCCATGTAAACACAGCATGTACACGCACAGAAACACGTTCACATATATGAGGGCTCACAACCGCACCTGCATCCTCCATGGACAGACCCCAAGTCCCTGTCGGCTGGCAGTCAGTCACACAGCTGTGAGTCAACAAATATTTTCATGTATTGACCACTTGCCCTAGAAATCCAGCTGTGAACTGGAAAGACAAAGTCCATTCTCTCCAGAGGCTTTCAGTCTAGTGAAAGACTGATGATAAACATATGAACAAATAAATAAGGTAATTTAAAGTGCTGGTAAGTGCTATGAAGAAAATAAACTAAGGGAATTCAGAAGAGAATGAATGGGGGATGGGAAGGCCTGTCCTAGGAGGTAACATCCAAGTTGAAAAGCATGGTGGGCAGGAGGAGTGAAACGTGCAAAAAATCCAAGGTAAGAGAATCCCAAGCAAAAGGGAAAGGTCCTGAGACAGGCATGAGCTTGGCATGATAACATCCCAAATAATCCAAGGTAAGAGAATCCCAAGCAAGTGCAAAGGTCCTGAGACAGGCATGAGCTTGGCATGTTCACAGGCTGAAGGAAGGGTAAAGTGGCTGAAGTTTCCTTAATGAAGCAAAAGAAAGAGAAGCCACAGATGGTAGCCTGGGTATAGTAGTGACTACAAAGATGTCAAAAATTGAGCCCATTCTGCACATAACTTAGAGATAAAACCAACAGGATGGGTTGGACACTGAATAAGGAGAAAGAGAAATCCAGGTTTTGGGCCTGACCAGCAGGTGGATGGTGGAATCACTTTGTGAAACAGGAAAGACCTGGAGGGGAGAAGGAGGGCAGAACTAAATGCATCATTCTGTTTTCACTGAAGTTTGAGATGCCTACTAGATGTCCAAGTGGAGATGTTGAAAAGGCAGAAGGACAAATGAGTCTGGAGTGCAGGAGGTAGGTCTGAGTTAGAGGCATAAAACAGCATGACCGACACAGAGGCTATTTAGTGCCATAGGACTAAATGAGGTTGCCTAGGTTGGGGGTGACGATAAAGAAGAGGAAAGGGCTCAGGACAGAGCTTCGGACACCATCATTTAGGGAAATAGGAAGGAGTGGACCAGGAGGTTGTGGAAAGTCAGGTGTCCTGGAAGCCAAGCCAAGAGCTTCAAAGAGAAGGACAGTCAACTGAGTCCAAATGATTGGGGACGTAAGGGTGAACAGAGAGGCAAGTGACAATGAGATATAGACAAAACAAACTCTAAATGGGGCTGGATGGAAGGCAGGACAGGTGGGGAGCTAGAGGGAGCCCACCTTCCCCATTGGGTTGTAGCCACCCACACCATCACCTCCACACCCCTCGCCCTCATGGGGATACCCATGCCCAGCTGCCCCTCAAGATTCACTCACTGTCCCAACATCTGCACACTGAGCACCCACTACACGTGGAGCACAGCTAGAGAAATGAACGAAAGCAACAAAGGCTCCTGCCCTCCTGGAGCTTACATTCCAGTCTGAATGAGATTATAATCAAATAACAGATGGAAACTTACCCTTGGCCTAAGCCTCGCTCTGCAGGCTCCACAAGTGTCCCTGCCCGTCCCTGCTCAGGGCTGGACTGGTGATTATGAGCAGGCACTCTGGCCCAGTGGGGAGGCAGAGGACCTAGCTGGGCCACCAACTAGCAGAGCAAGCAGGTTATGCAAATTCTTTGAGTCTCATTTCTTTTCCTTATCTGCAAAATGAGGATAAACACCCAGCCTGCCTGCACACAGGACAGTGCTAAAGATTAGACAGGATAATGTAGATAAAAATGTCTCTCCGGGTTTCCGGAACGTGGCACATGCACCATAAATGCTTGTTTACGAATATGTCCCCCACCTGGAAAGATCTTCCCTCCCTCCATCTCTCCATTGTCACATAACCCTGCAGGAAGAGGCCCATCTCGTGTACCCCTTGCTCCAGCCTCACACACCACACCCCAAAAGATAGAAGGGTGCCCAGTCTCCTCACTGGTGATCAAGAGGAAGGCTCCAGAGTGCTCTCTGCTCATCCAGAAGCCTAAGAGAGCAGGAACTCCAGGATCTTCCTCGCCAATGAGAGTGGTGGCCGGGAGCCCCATACCATCTGCATGAAGTGGTACCTCAACTTCCCCAAGAGATGACCTTGCCAATCCCAGGATGCCTCGCCTGCCAGTCCTCTGTCCTCACTCAAGGCCCAGGGATCCAGTGGGACCGCAACCTTTGTCCCTGCTGCTCTGGGTGCTGCCCCTCAAACCAGCGGCAGTCCCAGGCTCCCTTATATCCTCAACCTTCTCTGGGACTTCCCCTCCCCTCCAGCCCCACACAACACGCAACCACCCCAGCACTCTCCAGGGTCAGCTGTATTTTTGGAAGTGGACCAACACCGAAAGTCAATTTGATGAATGGCAAATTCACTGAAAATAAATTCCAAAAATCAATTGCTCTTGAATATCATTTTATATTTTGTCAAATCTTAACCACTGTCAGAGTTCTTTCTCCAATTCTTCAAAAGGCTTATTGGTCTTAATTTTGTGTTTTAAGCAATTAAAAATTAAAATTTCATCATTTCACCTTTTGAAGGGACTTTTTTGGCCACTTTCGAGGGCTCTGTGTCTTTTTAAATGTAGTTTGGGTGGGGTTTTTTAACCAGGAATTTTACCATACTCACACCAATTCCCACAATGATATGTTAGCTTTAATTTTGTGTTTATAAAAATTAGAACCAAAATTGAAGCATTTCGTATTGATGTGATTCACCTAAATCCTTCATCAGCATTTTCTATTTGTAGTGAATGGATGAAGGATTGGAGGCACCAACCACAAGCTAAAATTTTTTTTACTGACTATGAAATATACTTTTCTCACCATGAAAAGTCCTTCTTCACAAAGAAATTCCAAAAAGCCACCTACGGTTGCTGTTTTTACCTTCCTACCTCACACCCACTCTTCCATCCTCCCCAAATCAAGTTTCCAACCCACGGCCCCACTAAGGACAGTCCAGCCAAGGTCGTTAGTGGCCTCCATGCTGCCAAACGCAATGGTCATGTCTTTAAACTTCTCTGACTTGACCTCTTGGCTACATTTGGCATAGCTGACCCCTTCCTCCCTCTTGAGACCTGTGCTTCCCTCGGCTTCCCCCCTCACCCTTTCCTTGGTTTCCCCTTCCTCATTGGCCCTTATCTCAGTTTCTTTGCTTGCTCTTCGTCCCCTGCATGGAGAGCCCAGCCTCCCTGTCTTTCTGTCCACACACTCTTGCTAGGTGACCTCATGGGTTCATGGCTTTAAACGCCATCTATATGCTAACGACTCTCCATCTATACATCAACCCTGACCTCTCCTCAGAACTCCAGGCTTACATCCAACTGCCTACTGGCATTTTCAGGCGGAGGTCTGACTAGCACCTCCACCCTACTGTGGCCGACAGAGAACTCTGGATTACTGGCCCCCCCCCCAACCTCTCCTTCCCTCTTTCCCATCCTAATATCCAGCAGTACCATCACTGTTCAAGCCTAAATTACCAGAGTTGTCCTTAGCTCCGTCCCACGCCAGACCCCAGATCATGCACCCCCTTCACCCGCTACTGTCTTAGGAGTCCAGCCAGTGCAACGGCCTCTCACTGCTCGCCAGCTTCCTCCCCTGCCTGTGCCCCTCCCCGCCCCATGGTCCACTCTCCCACAGCGCAGGAGTAAGCTTTTCAAAAGCAGAAATCATACTGTGCTGCTCAAGTGCCTAAAATCCTCCAACGTTTCTCATCACCCTTAAAATGAAATGCAGAGTCCTTAACTTGCCGGCAGCATCCCAGTGAGCTGGCCCCTGCCTGCATCTGTGCCCACCTCCCAAACACCACCTCCACCTCACTCACTGGGCCCCAGCCACATGGCCTCCCCAGGCCCCACCCTCCCTCATGGCGTCCCCTCCTGGGGACCTTCCCCTAGATGTGCCCTCTGCCATTCCCTGGACTCCATGGTGGGATCCTTCCTGGGAGTCCGATTTTGGCATTTCCAATCTGGAAGACCCACCAGCCACCTCTGTCCTGTCCTCCTATTTAATCCTGCATGGCGTTCCTCACTATCTTTTTGTTGGTGGTGCTGTTCATTTGTTTGTTGGCTTGTCTTCTGTTTTTCTCTGTCTCCGGCGAATTGAAGTAAGCTCCATAAGGGCAACTAACTCCCTTGTCTTGTTCACTGGCACACCCCCAGCCCCTGAAACAGGGCACAGCGCGTACAGGATGCTCCTGGAGTTTGAAGGATGAATTCACACACACACCACCTCTGCGAGACGGGACGTAAGCATCCAGAGTTCAACAACATAACCTCCAGACGGTAGGAAGCCCCAAAACACACATATAAAGGTTTAGTCCACTAACTGTTTTTGTTGATCACGTGAAAATGGCCTTCCCATCTTCAAATGCCCCTCTGTGTTCACCCCTGGACCAGTGTTCCCAGGGCTTCCCTTAGAGGCAGAAAAGAGGGTTGGGGGCAATGATTGCTCCACTGAGGGAAGGGCCCCATCACCCTTCTGCACCTTCCCGCTCAAGCCACACACACACACACACACACACACACACACATGCACGCACACACCACCTCACACACACACCACCCCCCCATACACACATGCTCACAGCACACATACACACACACCACCCCACACACATATCACACATGCCACATGCACACACCACCTCACACACACACACACATAACATGCTCACAGAACACAGACACACCACCCCACACACATATCACACACACCACATGCACACATAACATGCTCACAGAACACATACACACACACACCACACACACACATCACACACGCCACATGCACACACCACCTCACACACACATAACATGCTCACAGAACACATACACAGACCACCCCCCCCACACACACAACATGCTCACAACACACATACACACACACCACCCCACACACATATCACACACGCCACATGCACACACCACCTCACACATACACACCACCACCCCACACACAAACATATAACATGCTCACAGAACACACACACACACCACCACCACCCCACACACATATCACACACGCCCCAGGCACACACCACCTCACACACACACCACCCTACACACAAACACATAACATGCTCACAGCACACACACACACACCACCACCGCACACACATATCACACATGTCACATGCACACACCACCTCACACACACACCACACACACTCCATCTCATACACACACACCACTCCAAAAACACATAACATGCTCACAGCACACACACACCACCCCCACACACACACACACACCAACTCATATACACACCACTCCACACACAAACACATAACAGGCTCACAGCGCACACACACACACACACACACACACACATACACACACACCACCCTCCACTCACTCTGACCTGACCCCACTCAGTCCTGTTCCTTTCTCTCTCCAGCCATGGGGTTAAAGGAGTCTATCAACAGATATGGTTGGAAGGCGCATTACCAGGGCACTTACCCAAACCCTGCCTTATGCTGGAGTAAATGAGGTGAATACAGTTCATGGCTAAACCAGGAGCATGCTCAGGGGAGCAGAATCTTACAGAGCCATCTCAGGAGCTTCTAAAGAGCAGAGAGACCCAGCCCAGAAC
Organism: Phoca vitulina; assembly: GCF_004348235.1. Lineage (NCBI taxonomy): Eukaryota > Metazoa > Chordata > Mammalia > Carnivora > Phocidae > Phoca > Phoca vitulina. The sequence goes on from NW_022589756.1 coordinate 1,919,450, forward strand.
TAACCCTCCCCATCACCTCTGCTGGCAGAGCCTGTCTTACATACCCAAGGAGAAGCAAGTAGGTGCCCCCTAGGAGATATTATTTTAAAAGTACCAGAAGGGACGCCTGAGTGGCTCGGTCAGTTAAGCATCCGACTCTTGCTTTTGGCTCAGGTCATGATCTCAGGATCATGAGATCGAGCCCCTCGTCAGGCTCTGCCCCGGGTGTGGAGGGAAGGGCCCCATCACCCCTCTGCACTTTCTCTCTCTCCCTCTCCCCCTGCCCCTCCCCCCCAAAAAAGTACCAGAAAATGTCTTCACCCCAAAAACCTCACCCCAACCATGACATCTCAAATTCTACTATTAAAAAGTCTTTCTTTGGGGTTAAACTTTGTTCTCTCCTTTTCTTCCTTCCTTCCTTTCTTTTTTCTCATAGCAATTTCTTCTTTGGACACAAAGGCAACAAAACATGATGTCACCAACACCCTGCTCACACCGTAGGGCAAGCAAATCCTGCCCCCCACTGCCAGGAGCCCTAGGTCACCATGCTGACAGGAGAGAGCAGGAAAGGAAACGGAAGGGGGAAACGCCTCAGCGCCCCTTGATGGTGGGGCCTGCCTCCTCCCAGTTGCTCCCAACTGCTGATCAGCATGGCAGGAGTGACTGGGCACCTGACCCCATCCACACAGTCACCTCCCCTCCCCCCGTCCCCACAGGCCCCATCCCGCCACCCCACACCCTCTCTCCCTGGGCCATCAGACGAGTTCCTCCTCGGAAAGGGGAGGTGTAAGAGGTGACAGCTGCAGCTAAAGCCCAGTCTTCGTTGACACTCAGAGTCTCTGACAGCTGTTAGAAGAAGAATGTGATTTTGAAATTTAAATAACACGCTTCTGCATTCGGCTCAGGGAGACAACCTGAGGATAAGCAGTTTATCGCCTAAGCCACCATGCAGGGGGGCAGGCTGCCTGCTTCCTCAGTTCCTCCCCTGCTCTCCATCCCCAACCACCCCCACCACCTCCTCCCAGGGGCTACCTCAGAAGGGGCTTTCTGAGAGGCACCAGCCAACCAGCTGAGGCTGGGCCAGGAAAGCCCTTGCTCACCAGTCTCCGCTAAGTACCCTGAGAGGAGGAGGCTCTGGGGGCACAAAGGCTCGGGCACCCCCTCAGAGGAGCCAGGGAAAGGAAGGGGCCTCCTGAGGCATCTAGCAGAGCTGAGCCAGGCCCCAACTCTGGCCATGGAGGTGACCTTCACAGAGGCCTGACTCTGGAGCCCAGGACCTAAGCCTCTCCCCCCCCCAAGGGCAGCTCAGCGCCCCCCCCCCCCCCCCCAGGGACCCAGGCCCCCTAGCCAGGCAGTCATGCTGAGCTCTGTCCTGGAGAAGTCCAGGGCAGGAGTCCCAAGCACGGATACCCCAGCAAGGCCAATCTCCCATGTGACACAAGGGTCTCTCTTCACTGTCCTCGGAGCCCACCAGGCCCAGAAGATGGTTCCCATCACCGCAGCTGGGCCAGGCCTCTAAGCCATGACGCTGCCAGCAATGGCATTCCCAGAACCCCCCTCTCCTCTTCCAAGACTTCCCTGATTTACCCAGGCTCCTTGAACTCTTGAGCAGCCCTTGGTCTACACCACACCACCACCAATAAGCCTCCTAGTGGGCGTCTAAATGGGTGTCTGCCCATCCCACTAGGCAGTGAGGACGTGAGTCTGCTTCACTCTAAAGCAGTGTCTGATGTAGTGTCTGGAACACAGCAAGCTCAGTGTTTACTAAACAGGTCGGCCCAGGCCCCATCTCTCCCACAAAGCACTTAGGAGCACCCCGCCCTTCCCTAACCTTCAGATACTCCAAAGATGCAGCACACACAGGCCCCTCAGACTTGCTTGCACCTCTTCGCCACCTTTCCTTGTGCGGTCTAACACCGCATTGAAGGCATTAGCTCCCTCCCGCCCTCTACAGTGCCCCCGCACCACGTGACGAGCTATGCATGCATCACCACCAATCCCTGCAGGGCAGGCCCCAACTGCTCCATTTGACAAGTCAGAAGGGTCAAGTGACCCACCCTGGGGTCACCCAGCTGGGAGGGCAAGGCCAAGATTTGAACTAGGTCTGGCAGGCCCACCCAGTACTCCAGGATCTTCTGTGTGGATATGTATTAGAAGCACAGCAGAGCGCGAGGCACCCACAGGAATACAGAGAAGCATGGACGCATGGACACAGACCAACACCCACAATCACACACGTGCCCCCAACACATGAGAGTGCTGTAGCACCAAGGGGAAAGGTGGTGCTCATCTGTCAGGGGCCACCTGTCAGGCTTCTTGGCAGGGATAGGGTTCCCTCCACTCCTAAGCCCCCAAAAAGGGGACCACTTGAGCCCAACACATCCTTAGGCCTTTCCTGCCCCTAGCCAGGCAAGACGGCCCACCCACCCCAGAGGCTCACTGGCCAACTGAGGCAGACACCGCCCACTGCGTCTTCCTCCAACCCACAAAATGCCCCAGGCCCAGACATTTCACCCACCTCCATGTGTCCCCAACCCTCCACAGTGTGGCTCAGCAAGGCCAGAGTGGCTCAGCAGGAGTCCCCAGGTCCTACTGTCCCATGAGAATTGCCCAGTCACCTCCCACCCAAGCCCCCACCAAGCACTATCATGGGTGGGAGGCAGCCTCATGTCACCAAAAGGCTTGCAACCACTTCCCAGATGCAAGCTTCCAGGCCATCTGCCCTTAGAGAAACTCCATAAGTTTTAAATAGCTACATATTTTAGTGCAATATGCCCCAGCACTGAGTCAAGCATTTACCTGCAGTATCTCGTTTAGTCCCAGCAAAACTCTAGAGAGTAGGTGTTTCTATCAGCCCCTTGGGAGAAGGGGTGGGCCTAGGTGATCTCTAAGTTCCCTTCCAGCTACAGAAAAGACATATTTGCATAAACGTGCTCCGTGCCCATGCATCTGGTGAGGCCCTCATGGGATGCAGAGGCCCTGGAGGCTCCCGCCCCTCACGAAGAATGCATAGCCCAGCCGAGGCCATCTGCCGTTGCTTCTCCCTATCCCCCAGGCATGGCCCCGAGGCTACAAGGGAAACTGTTGCCTGGGCCTCCCAGACCCTTCACCCTTGCGTTGATGGCCTCCCTCCACGTGACCCGAGCATGGAACACTTCCACAACCTCTCTCCACCTGAACAGTCTCTCCCTTCCCTAAGAAGACCTTCTTCTCGCCTGTTCCATCCTCTCCTACCTGCCCATGTGCGACCAGCTGGGGTGCAGTATTCACAGGGTCACGGACACCTGGGGACGGAGGGGCTCCCGACTTCAGCTCCCCCAAACCCCTGTCCCCTACTGAGCATCCTCAGCACAGGGAGGATGACTGTTACTCTGCCTACATCCATTCTCGGTGACCCCTCTATAGCAACCTTGCCAGTAGGTATCACCTTCCCACTATACACGCACGGGCACTACAGCTCGAGAAGGCCCAGTGAGGCCCAAGATCACACTCCCCTAAGTGGCCAGGTCGGGATTCAAACCCTAGACTGTCTGCCTTAAGGCCCACACTCTTCTTGTGTACTAGACTGCCTCCCTAACCACTCCGCTTCATGCTTGCAAGGGCAGTTGAATGGCTAGAAACAGGAAAAACCTCACTTCCCCGTGAACTCTCCCTTCCCACCTGGACGCCTCCAACATCACTGCTGCCATGGTTCAGGGAAGAGCCAGGCTTCTCTCCTCCCAGCCTTGGACTCAGGGCTAACGGGACACCAGTAATCCCAGCCCCAGTCACTGACGCTAGGGCCTGTCTTTGAACTAGGCAGAGAGGAGGGGAGGCTGGTCCTTCCCCCAGGGCCTCTGGCATCAGAGAGTGCTGGAGGAATCCTGGCAGCTTTTATTGCCAACAGATTCCCAGTGGGACCTTCTGAGAACCCCAACAGAGAGAGGAGGCCAGAGATAAAGAAGAACACATGTTCCAGGAGGCCCCAACAGGGACCCTAATTCTTAGAAGGAGACAGCAGCAAGAACCCCAAAGCTACAAGAACATACTTTTCCAAGTCCCTAGGGCCCTGATTAGGCATAGTGCGGCCTAGAGGAGGGCCACAGAGACCCCATGCTCCCCACCCCCTGCCTTTCCACACAAAGATGATGGAGGAAGCAATTCACAGCCAACTCTTGGTGTGTGCATGTGCAGACAGGCTCCATCCAGTTCTACAAGGTGGCAGCCTCATCATCCTAAAGCACCGGTAGAGATCTTGGGACCCGCAGGCCAAGCCTTCTCAGCCAGCAAGCCACAGGTAGGTGACATATGTGCCCAGAGACTGACCCCACACAGAGGCCCATGTTTCCCCCGAGCACCAAGATGCTCTGCTCACCCTAGTATGCCACCCAATGTTGCCACTGTCTGTGTGCCTTGGTGGGGAAAAATCGGGGAGCTCCGCTCTAAGCTTACGTCTTCCTTCTTCAGAAAAGAAACATAAGGTCTGGAGCAGGGAAGTGACCTGCCCAAGCCCCTCAGGTGATTTGTGGCAGGGAATGCACTGGCACTCGCTCAGGCCTCCCAGCTCCGCATCCAACCTTGTTCCTGCTCTGCGCCCCACCCTGGCCTGCTTGGTATCCTGCTGGCCTGGCCAGGGCCCTCCACCCAGCTCTGTGCCCAAGCTTCCCGGACGGGGCCACCCACGCACCAACTCTGGGGCTACTGTGGGTGGAGTGGGGTCAACTGGAGTGATGAGGGGGGCTGTCACAGACCCCGAAGTTATGCCCTCTCTGTAGGGAGTGGTCCCCCGAGCCCAGGGATCCAGGGTCATGTGGGGGCCATTTCCATCTGGGCAGCGGGTAAAAGAAGCTGATTCAGTGAGTTGAGACCCAATAACTTCCTCACTTGTCAATATCCTTATCTCACGGAGTATCAAGTCCATCACATAAAGATCTTCTGCTAGAAAGATGTTTAGTGGGAGTCCGGGAAGCAAACCTCTGACCTTCACCCTTCAAGGAGCAAGGCTAATCTATGTCTTTGCTGGAGGTAAACCCAATGGCTTCCACCCCTGCAGCAGTACTCAGCTGGCAGGGTGAGAACTGGGTACATCGGGGCTGCAGGGCATCTGCACCAGAGCATCCCATGCTGAGAATATTCTCAGCCCGCATCTGAGCCCCAAGGCTGTCCCCAAAGGAGTGGCCCAAGGTGAAGTTCTATCCAAAACCAATCAGGATCATCTCTGAAGTCTCCATTTCATTCACCACCATCCCCAACCACCACCAGGGCCCAAGGGCAAATCTAGATGGTCACCCTTTGGCCAATGCCTCCTTTCTCATGGGGTTCCAGGATTTCTCCCATCAGGAACATATATATCCTCCTGTATCAATCTCTTAGATACAATCTCAAAAATTGGCTCTTGGGGACGATGGACTCTGAAAAACAAACTGAGGGTTCTAGAGGGGAGGGGGGTGGGAGGATGGGTTAGCCTGGTGATGGGTATTGAGGAGGGCACGTTCTGCATGGAGCACTGGGTGTTATGCACAAACAATGAATCATGGAACACTATATCTAAAACTAATGATGTAATGTATGGGGATTAACATAACAATAAAAAATTAAAAAAAAAAAAAAGGA